>NW_027509475.1:1627500-2227500 GCF_048541705.1 Temnothorax americanus
GGAAGAAAGATATCAGGGATTAGCGTTATCGCAAATGTTACAGTTGGAAGGATTCAGTGCAGCGCCAGTACACTTTTTCAAGAACTTGAAGAAGTTTATTTAACTAATTTTCTACCTTAATAATTCCAAGTTGTTGAAAAAGTGGGTTAGAAAAAAGATAGAGAGAAAGAGACCGATTCTTAACTACTTCGGTCGTTCCGATTGTGTGATTCGGTCTTAAGTTTCTCAAACGTATTTTCGCTGTTATTCGCAAGTATCAATCATGCTGTATAATTATTCTCTGACAAGTCGCTGAACGGTATCGGAGATTTTTCAATGTGCGTGCCTTCCCCTTTCATTGCCCGCGAACACAGTTTCGTTCTTGCTTCTTAACCTTGGCCAACGTCACCGTGGATCGGCACGGGGTCACGGCGGGATCACCTGGACGCACGCACACGTACGCGGGCTCGCGGGTTAAAGAACCCATGGCGACGAAGTCTTCTATGTTGCCCCGTGCGCTAGCACCGGGGCCAGCTCGCGCACGAACCGCTCTTCGGGTTGGTCTTTCGCGTCTATAGACTCTCCTACCGCGAGTATACAAGGTGTTTCACAAGACCATTGCGAAGTATCCCTTAATGGATTTTTAATCGACTTCTTCCCGCGAAAGTTTCCAATTAGTTACAATCATAGAACTATTCAACATGGAAATTGGAGCTCCCTGTAAGATTAAGTTTCGCGAATGAAAATGAACGAACCGAAACATAATACTTCGAATTTATCAGTTTATCGCAACGAATTCTAAATTGCTCAGGGGAATTCTAATTTTGCGCTTGATTATCAAAAGTGTTAAATAAATGAGCACTCGTGAGATCGCTGGAGAAGCGATAACATATATAAAAACTTCAACATTAACCATGGTTAAGAGGCTTCAGGGACCGAGTATTAATTAGAAGTCTTAGTCCACTTAGCCGCGGTTTAACTTAATTATGAGGAGAAGGTTGACCAGATTTCCGCTGGAAAAATCCTGGTCTTGTGGAGCGTTCTGTAGCTGGGTGTAGATTTTTCTCGTCGAGAGAAAGGGAGACCTGGGTCCGCCGATAACATCGACGATGACACCCACACCGGGCACGTAGCCCGCACTATTCGTAGGATTGGACACGCAAGGGTGACCGGCCGTGCGTGTACGCACGCATGCACGCACGCACGCATATGTATACGCATCCCAGGTACTCGGGGGTGTCCTAAAATAGCAGAACGAACGGCGACCGACTGCTGTTCTGGAAAAAATCTGGAGCTGATGTTCTTCTAACGTAATCTTTATATGCGACGTTTTCTTTTTTAATTATAATCCCCTGTTTCTCTCTCACGTGAAATATTTTAACGATTAATATAAGATCTACTATAAGCTGAACGTTCTCCGCATTGAATAATATCAATTATTTGATGCTCACAAAGTTAAACCTTGATATACTAAACAGTATTATAGTTTAAAAAAAAATCCACTAAATAATGTATAATAACCGTAATATGTAAATTACCACGTTTCAATGATATGCATTAGTATAATTTTACTAACCTTTTCTTGCGTTTCTATATTTCTATATTTCATGGATTATAATCTCTTTCTCTTTCTCTATCTCTCTTGTTCTGACAGTGACAAATCGCACTAAGCGACACGGTGAATGCGGACCTGTTACGTTTACTCGCCACACCCCGTATACGCGCATATTACCTCGCGCACGCACAAATTAGTCCCTCGGGAGTAGCGAGAGGAAGAGAGAGAAAGAGAGAGAGAGAGAGAGAGAGAGAGAGAGAGAGAGAGAGAGAGAGAGAGAGAGAGAGAGAGAGCGAGCTCGGTCGACGACGTCGATCCGCCGTTGCCTGTTACAACACGCCGCAGGAATTCATCCGACGAAGCGAACTCCCGCGTGTTATTCCCGCTCGATAGCGTTCCTCGCGCCGATAGCGGGAGAGCCTTCAGCTCCTCGATCTCAGGGTCGCTCTCTCTCCCTCTCTCTCTCTCTCTCTCTCTCTCTCTCTCTCTCTCTCTCTCTCTCTCTCTCTCTCTCTCTCTCTCTCTCTCTCTCTCTCTCTCTCTCTCTCTCTCTCACAGGGCGTAGAGATTAGACGCGGTTCTTGCGCGATAGCCGGTCTCTCTTGTCCCGAGATACGCGTTCGGCATGCCCGCCGCGACCTGGAGATGCTCACGATGCGATATCGCGATCAAGACTATCCGTCGCCGCCTTGGATACTTCTTGCGCTGATAAAATTGGAAAAATTAGTAGCGAGCGGGAAAATAAAATCGTAAAGTCATCAAGTATTTTAATAATCTCTTTGCGACCAATTTCGGGATGCTCAATATATTTGTTATAACGCCATATAAGTATAATATAATGGTTCTCTTGCTGGTAATCAAGAGATAATTCTAATTGGATAATTGTTTGCATCAACTTTCTCGATAACGTGCCGCTGTCGTTCTTTCTGTTACTAATTACAATTATTAATTATTCTCGATAACATTTGTATGAGCGTCGGGTACTCGCGCCATTTAGCACCGAACGAATGGAAATATATCAATGTCTTATTAAATTTAAACATCCTGTCTGCGAGTCGCCGCGGCGCGAATCGCTTGGATCGACGACGGATCGATCGTTCGCAACCAGTTTGCCGGTCGCTCGCTCGCTCGCAGGCTCGCCGTAATTACTAATTACACGGAACGCACCTCTTCGTTAGGTCCGGTCGGCTAGCCTGTTTACGCGCTTTTCGCGAACGCGTACGATTCGCGGACTGGCTGAAACTGATATTTATGTCGTTATTACGCGGCACATTACCTCGTTAATTTCAGCGGCTTCCGCGCGCCCATTTAACGTGCATCTTCTCGCCTCTCGATCAAGCTTCGATGACGACGTTCGCTTCGATTCGCGATTACGACAGGCGGCGGATAAATTCGGCATTGGCGAACAAATTGCAAGTACATCGCGAGAATATCAGGCTCGCTTCTCAAATTAACGCATTAATGCTGATATGTCAATCCTTTGCCGATCCTTCAAAGCGGATTCATGCAAATCTAGATGGCGAATAAATGCAAGTCGACATCGTGATAATACCTGTTTTCTATGTCGAGACGTTTATGATTTGTATATTTTTAGACCAATATGCTGAGCGAGCGGTGTGTGTAAATTCTGGACACTCCCAATGGTCGATGTACGGTGAAAATTATTCCTCGCTACCCACGACTTCCACTTCTAATAATTAGCGCGAAATTTTAGTTCGCGATAATTTTGCCTTTCGACCTTCTCGAATGTAATCTCACTGTAAATCCAAGGATGTTATTTTCTACACGTATATAAACGTCTAAAAATAACACATTTGACTGAAGCTCGTTTTACATGTTTTGTTGCGTGTCAAATTAACACGTTTAATCGTATTAGATTAAAAGTTAATACGTCAGCTGTGTTAAATGACGTGATTTAAAACGTTAAGAACGTGTAAGAAGAGCTTCAGTTAAAATAAGACCCTTGGATTTGCAGTGCTCCGATAGAAAATACAAAGCGCACGTAACATTGCACCGCGATCGAGTTTATTTATATATATATATAAATTTTTAAAATATATATTCCAGAATCTATACTCAGTGAAATATTATTCATATTTCATCGTTCTTTCACGTCGGCTCCCTCTGCCGAGGGAGGGCTCTTCCTTTCCCTCCTTCCGTACGCCTTGCGCGACCGTATATATCGCCGCCTTCATAATCCTGTGCGTATATCCAACTCTAATTTCCTCTTTCGTCCCTCCTCCCCCTCTCCCTCTCCCTTCGTGCCGCGACCCCGTGCGATACATTATTCATATCAGCATCCAGACAGAAGCACGTTTTGTCCCTGCCTCGCTCCCGCGGTCGCTGTAGGTCGGTTGCGCGTAAGCACGTTCGCGTATCGTACACACGTGTACTAGAAAAAAGTTCCACCGGATACAGGGAAAAATCCGCGTATCGGGCCGCGCGGGTACTTTCTGAATGACCGTAATGCGATTTATGCATCTTCCGTGCGACGAGGGAAAAAAGGCCAGTTTTCCGTGCGACGGTTTACGCGCAATTTTTTCGACTTTCGCGAGATATATTCATCTCCCCGGAGCATATATATATTTTTCTATTCTGGATGGTGTATTACGTTTGTACAGGTACATCGTATCGTGACGCGTATCTCTCGTCGAGAAACAATGCGCGCAATCTTTGCGCAGGCACTGCCATGACCGGCGATACACCGTCCTGCTATAATGTTCTTACGGAACGTATAGATTTATTAGCACTAAATGTCGCGCTATAACGTATATACGCGGTATAGGTACTCTATAAAATCGCGTTGCATTTTATTGCGATTCGTGCGAGCCATCAAAATTCAATTGATCTACGTTCCTTATCCGCGAACGAAGATTCTTATATTTATCCGCTATCTGCTCCTTATCAACCCGTCTCGTAAATTCCGATAGCACTCGCTCGATTAAACTCGGAGAGTCAAGTTTACCTTGTAAGTGAAGCGAACAGATGGATAACGAGTTTCAATGTCTTAGATATGATCTGGGGAGTTGACTGTTATTTAATGCGAGACGGCAGTTTTAAAATTAGAAAGTCAATAGCGGAATTTTTTCTATTAAAGTCAATGTTATTAATTTATTACTAAAGATAATTATCACCCTGAAGCTATATGTTAATGTTGCTTTAATTAATATGACTTATTAATGCGAGGTTTATTTCAATGAAATAATTGATAAAGCAATATTGCGTTCAGGGAGCGGAAAGTATACAGAGCTAAACAAAAATACGGTACAACAATATACAGTCAACGCAAAAAAAAAATATTTACGTAAAACAAAAACTTTGTGAAATAGAAATCGAAGTAAAAAAGAGCGGCAACGATATCGGAACCGGAAAAAAAATCGTGCGCACCGTATCCGCTTCGGCAACCAAATATATCACTGTAGGTTCTCTCATGCACGCGCGCTGCCACGCACACGCTCACGCAGGAACACACGCACGCATTTTTTACTCACACGAACACGAGGCGCGCGGTGCATAGCTGCAACGAGCGGGACGTGTGCGCGCGTTACGAGGGGATCGATGTGTGCGAGTCGGTGCCGTACAGCCGTACGTCAGTCAGTGCGTGGCCGCGTGCGTGTGCGTGTGCGTGTGCGTGCGCGTGTGCGCGTCGGTGTGGCGGTAGTTCGTTTACGAGGGAGGTCCCTGTGTGTGGGTCTAGAATGTGTCCTTGGCCGAAGTGCGTTGACCTTCCGTCGTGGCCGCGCGATGGTGTCCAGACTTCTACTTAGAGCGGGCTAAACCTCCGCTGGGAGAAGTTGGACCTCCCTCGTTCTCCTCGATGGGTTTCTGCTGCTTTCCTCCGGTCGGCGGGAAACGCGATTTATACCGAGGGCTTTGCATCGAGGCGAAGCATATTTTTTAATTCGAGACGCGCACTCGCGAAAAATTCTTCGTCACGTCTACCTGTCCACCGAAGTTCGCCCACGATGGGCGAAATTTTATTTCTTAAATATATCTCCCGTTTCAACATTTTCTTGTTTCTTTTTATCGAATTTTGTAAATGTTACTTACGTAAAATTTGGTTTTGGTCAATTAATTATGTGAGAAAAAGGAAGTTTTATGGACTTATTCACACGAATAATTTAACGGTGAAACTGAACGCTAGATATAGCTGTTAAATGACGCCGTACATCATCGGAGAGCGTTAATATTTTAGTAAGGGTACTGTCCACTTGATAAGTGCTTCGGAATTGTTGATACTTGTAAATGTCAATATTGCATAACGAGTATTATAAATTCCAACGATATGGTACACGAGAAGGTACTTGCTTTGAAATAAAATAGTTATTATTGATTTATCTGTAAAACATGACGAACGTTTTAAATTATTCTCTCTTTCTTATATATTTTAGAATATTATATATTTAAGGATATTATTTAAAAATATAATTTTAGAATATTATTTAAGAAAAAGGATTTAACAAATAAATAATTGTGTTATTTATAATTGACAATAAGTTAATAGATCGCATAATGAATCGCTACGGAGATCTTAGATAAGAAAATGTTATGGGGCGAGAAGGGTAAAAAGTATTTCTCTTGGTATTGCACGCGACCGAGAGAAGTCTGATATGTTTTGTTCGATCGCGTGTTACCGCTGATAGCGCATGTGATATCCGGCGTGCATTTCGAAGGTCGATAACCGCGTGAGAGTGAGAAACGAAGGGAGAGAGAAACGTGGCTTAATATTCGATCGACGCTATAGACATTCGCGGAACAACTTGTCCCCGCGAACAGAATGCCCTGTCGCCTTGGACTTGAATTAAATCGAAAGTGGTCACGTAACGGGCATCTACCTTGCAACCGGAGTACCTTCGCTCCTCGTTACTTGCGTTGTGGTACAACGCCAGAGGAACGTCACTTCCGTGAATATTAATGATGCGGAAACGATAATTCGCGCGCGTACGTAGCACGTTGCGAGGTTTAGTTAGCGAATATCGCGAAAAATGTGTTGTTTTTCTAACGTCAAGTATCTCCAAACAAGTATGCCTATTAAATCGAGATTGGGTAAATTTTATAAATCAAATCTTTTCGTTTAATGAGAAAGATTATTTGTTGATCTTTTTTTAATCAACTTTTTCAAACTTTTAAGGGGATATATCGATTAGGAGAACTCTGTGACTCCCAACGTAATCTATGTTCCGTTCGTTGTTATTTTTTTTTGAAGTTGAGTGATAAACTTCGCACTTGGTGAATAAAAAATGCGTCAGTCTTAATTACATCAGCAGAAATTATATAGAGCGGTTGTAATACGTTTCATGTCGCGAAAGAAGAGAAGTCAAACGGAAACCGTTTTCCATGACTCGCAAGGATATTTGTCATCTTGCGGTAATTCGCAAATTGCAAGAAAGATTCGAATCACGATGATTCAAGCGAGTACGAGATATAAGAATGCGGATTACACGCGCATCAAGGAGGATGTTGCGGTACGTCATTAAGTGCCACGAGGATGATGCGACATCGTAATTCGTAATTAAGTACGATAACATTGTGACATTCAGATATTATCTCCTACTCGCAATTTATTTACGCCGCGGAAAGATAAGGAAAACATTTTTATCTTATTTTTGTTATATCATTATTATTTTATTACACGATACGTTTTTTGTATTTAAGTACGTTTAATTAACTGCATTTTTTATTTATGTAATTATTTCTATTTCTATTATATTTTTATATTTGCACGATAAGCTATCACGTTCCACGACACATTCATCGGAAATGATTTTACTGTTGTGCCAATCAGAGCGTCGAGCGACTTGAACCGTAATATTATCAGGGGTTAAGTGCAGGAATGAGGAGGGTTTACAACACCTTGTTACCGTACAGTCGTGGTGTTCCCACTGTTCGCGCGGGCGCGCGCGCGCACACACACCTGCGCGTATCGGCAGGCTAGAAATTCCATGGCGCAATCAACTCTCGCCGGCCTATTAGAAGAGAACGAAACGAAAAACGAGCCGTGCGAGAAGCGAGTCGTGCCGCGATCTCGCAGATCTTTAAAACACGCGTCTCCGCGTCTCTTGAGTCGCGCGCGGCGAATCATCGAGACCGAGATCGAGATCGGGAAGGTGCGTAACTCCCGACGTCTTCGCCACGCCGCCGTAAATTTTCCGCGGTCGAGAGGTTGCGCGCGTATTTGCATCCGGCGATGAGGCTCGTCGGCTGTTAATTCGCTTTGCTACACGCGCATTCTCCATCGAGGTGTAACGGAATTAAGTTACATAATTTATCGACTTACGACCGATCGGTTACGCGTTTGCAACACGTTGCAACGCGTCGCGCGATCGCTATCGTATACGCTACTGTCACGAGCGCGAGATAAAAGGAAATCCCGAGCAAAAACCGAGATCGATCGCTATTTATAATTGGCGGGATTTAACGCGGAAGCAATTCCGCCGATGTGCCGACACGTGCTTAACGTTCATGCGTCCGTACAGGATATTGCGTTCGCTGACGAACGAAATTTCAGCGATAAATTTTGTTACCGTCTTTTTCATGTTTATCATTGCATATCCTATATGCAATGGTGGGGGGGGGGAAGGGAATAAAATCAGTCATTGATTGAATTCAAATCTCTCGAGTAATCCGCCGTTAAAAATTACACGCGATGATTGCGGCGCACCAGGAGTAATAATAATGCATATGCGTATAATTAGCATGCATAGAATGAAATTGCTGTGAAATAACTTGTACGAGAAAGATTTCTTTGGGTTCTCTCTCTCTCTCTCTCTCTCTCTCTCTCTCTCTCTTTCTCTCTCTTTCTCTCTCTCTCCCTCTCAAGCGTGATCGAGAAGACGAGGCTGCATCTCGTCCCCAGTTCAATCACGATGCGATCCGCGTTGCAAGGAAATCACGATTATGACAGTGAAATTGAGAACGTGTTATTAGTTTACGAAGCAGTTGGAGGTGAGTGTGGAATTATAGTGACTCACGAAAGATTGGCTCATCGTCGATGGTGAGACGCTATCGCGACTTAACACAATAATCGCGAGAACGAGCTAATTCTAATTTGTTGAAAATTGAGACAGGTGCCGCGCGAGTGTCGAAATGTTTCGAAATATGTTAATTGAGAAACGTCTTACTTCGCATTAAGTGTCGCGTCAGCTAATACCAACGTACAAATAATATCAATATTTTGTATCTTTTCATTTTGTACGAGTCGATTTCGTATCGCGTAAATTGTTTTGCCACTTTTATGGCGCATATATATATATATATGACTGCCTTCGTATAAGGCAACGGTCGTTTTCCGACATCTATGCGTTTCGCGCGTCAAATAAATTGAGCTCTTTTGTGTAATTAGCCTGCGAATTCAATAAAACGCGAGCGTATAATTATCGGCTTTTAGCGCGGGTAACGAGAAACGTCTCGTTGCCCAGGCAATATCTCGGCGAGAGTTCTAGCATTCTCGCGCTCTTGGCTTGTCGTCGTGGCGCTCGTCCAAAAGGAGTAACTCGCGAATTTCACGATCCACCCAGCGCGGCGGTGTAAAATTTCTCCGCGAGTGTAATAATTCCGCGAATCGCCGTTTCACCGACGTATTTAAGAACACCGTTGGATCCGCGACGGTTAAGTGTTTAATGACGAAGGCGGCCAAGTATAACCGCGCACGCGTTGTAAATAATATGGCGTGCTTTAAAAGTGGCCGCGTGAACTTTCTAATATCACATCGGTTATACGGTCATTACGACGTCAAAAGTATATCGGGAGTCGATCCTCCTCTCCGTTAAATCACGAACAGTAACGTTATGTCCCTTATTCGCGAGTGTTCATGGAAAACCTTGCGCGAAAGCGTTGCACGTGTAGCGCATGTATTCTCTGTCCTTCGTATACGTTTCAACCTACACGAGATGCCATAACGAGAGCCGACGCGATACCTTGGAATACGCGGCGATAACCAACGTGCAAGCAGAAAATAAGGAAATATTGCGCGCGCAAATAGAATGCGAAATATTACTGAAGTAACTAAATAACGCTGGCTGTTCTTAACAAGGTAATAATCGTGCGACTCGCTTTGGTACTTTCTACGTTGACATATGGATCGCGCTATATAGGCATTAATGTCACGTTATTTCTGCAAAATAATGATAGCGAGAAGTTTTAAGTTTATTCCCTGCTCTTTCTTTCTCTCTCTTCTCACACTCGTTCCTCAATTTTTTTCGTGTCGCAATTGCAGTAAACTACACTCGCAAAGTATGCAGTACGCTGGAAAATGCCGCGGTTGCGACTCGCGCGCGTTCTACTATCGGCCGCGGTTACGCAATCGCGGATGGAGCTTACCTACGCTATATGGGCCAGGGACAAGCTCGTTTCGCATTGTGTCACGACTCGCGCCGCGCTGCGACTTGCGAGCGAGCGAACGTACGAGCGAGCGTTCTTCGCGCGACGAGACTCTTACTTCCATGTACAGACGCGATAGAAGACGCGAGTAAAACAAGTCCGTCGCGACCGCGAGAGAGAAGGCCGCGTCGTTAATCGATAATAGATTCCTCGACGAATTTGGAATTGATTTTTGAGCCGAGTCAAGCTCTATCATCAATTAAAATATGTTTCGGCATAGCAATAAGCCTTCAGCCGAAAACCCAATCTTCTCTAATTTGATTAAATTTGTAGAATCTGATTTTTCGATCCATAATAAAACAATTAAAATATTCTGTTCATTAATTTTCCATGTGTTGAGCTCGTTCGAGAAATTTTTTTCAAGAATATACTAAAAGCACGAAGTTACTGTTATTTTAATCGAATGAT
The DNA here is from genome assembly GCF_048541705.1 of Temnothorax americanus. NCBI lineage: Eukaryota > Metazoa > Arthropoda > Insecta > Hymenoptera > Formicidae > Temnothorax > Temnothorax americanus. Next base: position 1,637,822 of record NW_027509475.1, read on the forward strand.
CTTGTTTCGTAAACTGCTCCGTGTCACCGGATTATCGCGCGTAAATTTTTCGCCTATATTGCCACAGTATATTGCTTCGCTTCCGGCGATAACATCGTCCAGGGGACGGTCACGGGAATTCCATTCGCCGGCCGCGGAGGCGCGGCGACGCGTTAGCTCTTCTTGCCGAGAGAGAAGCACGCGTCGAATTTACGAGTCACCGGCGGAAACGAATGACTTCCATATTTTCCAAGGAGCGCGTTAAAGTTCGCGCGTTAATTGTTGGCGATTATTAACGCGGCCTTCTGAAACGCGCCGCGCAACGCCGGCGGCGTCGCGACGGCTCCCCCGCGCTATTCGTCGCTTCACGGGACATTTAATGGAATTGTAGCGCGCGTTCCGCGACTTGCCACGCGCGTGGTTTTCCAGCTGAAAGCGTCATTAACGGCAAGTATTAGGATTTTTTTCGATGGACGCACACACGCACGCATATACCGAAGACGAAAAGTTGCGAGGCGGAAATATTTTAATTGAGAAATTCCCGGTGGAACACAGGCATTCGACACATACTATACAGCCCTTTGAAAATATTTATTTTACGCGCCATTAGCTTTTTTTTATGTAAAAAATGCGCATAAAGTGTAACTTCACGTATATGTGGGGATTAAATCGAATGTTACAAACCTGGGAAGTTTAACTATAAAGAGGAAAGTCTCTTCGCGATGTAAATTTTCGCTTGCGTGAATTTCCAAGGATAATTCTGCGTCTTCTCGAGCAATTCTAGTAAGTGTATCCGAACCGTTTGCGAAATACGACAGCCCGTACTTGTCCCTTTCGAGTCCTGGAACTGCTCGCGTCGCGTCGGTTGTCCGGACGAGAGGACGCCGCGCCGCGCTTCGCCCCGCCGTATCGGCGCGCGCGACGAGGTGGAAAAGGAAACGACGAAGAGTGAAAAGAAGCCCGGCGCGAGAAAGCCGGGAGGACCTGTTTCTCTGTGCGAATAAGCCACACGGGGAAGAGAAGAACGGAACAAACACGACGTGTCGTTCCCGCCGCGCCGCGCCGCGCCGCGCCGCGCCGGTGGCGCGGGACGAAATACAATGTTGCATTGTACAGTCCCTTGACGGGGCTGTTAACCCAGGTCAGCGAGTGCGTTCGCATGGCACACGCGACACATGCGCGCGTCCCTTCCCTCCGGTTCTCTTCCTCAATATCTCGATCTGTGCCACTTCCTCTTCGTCGTCCCCAAATCCGCGGGCGACTTCGCGTATCGATCGCGCGCGGCTCGGAAAGTGTCGGGAGTGGTAGCAAGTAGCAACGTGGCGCGCCTTGCGCTAAAAAAAAAAAAATTTTGCAAGATTGCAAGATTGCCGTTCTCGAATCACCAATGTTAGAACGGCAGATTCCGCACGGAAGTCGAAGAGCGCAACAAAAACTTCCGCAAACCGCCTGATTTTTATTACAACGGCAATAATCTGGGCAATCAATCTCTTTTTATAAAATTTTGGTGAAGGGCAGGAAGAAAGTTCTCGCAGAGAGGAAACTATATTTTTAATTCGTGATTAAGTCAGGTTTTCCGGCACGAAGGGGTTAACACCGGAGTCGGTTTAACGCACGGGGCTCCTCGCCTCGCGGCGAAGCGTGTCGGAAGCGAAGCGGTTCGTCCGGGTTTCCTGTCGGTCTCACGATGCGGAATCGCCGCTCCTGCTGCACCTGCGTGGCCGCAACTCCGCACGATACAGCCGTCCGACGCTTCCCGGTGCTCCGAAATGTTTCACATTAATATTTTCGCTCGAGAAATAGATAATAAAGTTTGCTATTAAATGCAGACGCGATAAGATCGTTCCAGTAGAAATTTGCAGAAAGTGATTTTTTTTCCAAGTGTTGATTCGCTCTTTCGGGAAAAAACGGGACGTAATACCGGAATCGCGGCGGATTCTGTTGCATCGATAAGAATCCACGCCGTTCCTTTTTTTCCTACGCTCGTTATGACTTCCCATTGTCTTGCGCGCGATGCACTTTTTCCACGGTCTCGCGCACCTTCTGACGTGGTTGCGAAAACGCGCGCGCGCGCGACTGTATTCATATTAAGCGCGCCACTGTAACGTATTCAAAGGGTACCGGTGTCGTAATCATTTAAAGCCACCGCTTGAGTTATGTCTATGGCGTGCGCGAGCGCGCCTAGGCATTCGAGTCTCTCTCTCTCTCTCTCTCTCTCTCTCTCTCTCTCTCTCTTTCTCTTCGTCGCTCCTCACGTCGCGCAGCCTATTACTCGTCTCGAGAGCAAATTTACCGGGTACGCGTATCCTCATTACGAGCACTGCCATTCGGATGAGACATTAGTGTATCAAACGGTACATTCGTTTCTATGGCTGTGTCCGCCTGTCTGCGGAATTCGAGCCGATTATGCGTATAGTTGGAGAGGGTCTTGGCACTCAGAAGCAACGGTTAATCGAAATTACATAGCGCTTTCGATTGATTGGAAGTAGATATCTACCTTCGCACTTCCGTAACATTGCTGCAACCTTTGCCTCGGGGCCTTGTACTCTTGCTTGCATCTGCAAATTCTTGATGGCCTCGAATTCTCAAAACTTGGAGTCCTTGGGGACGATTCGACTTGCGACTTTGGACCCGTATATAAATCAGGATCTATAAATCTTGGAAATCTTTAGATTTTTGAATATCGGAATTTTTCCTAGCTCTCTTTGGATCTTCCGTTACATACATAACATACAAATTCTCTTTCCCTCCCTCTCTCTCTCTTTTTTCAGAAAGACAAGAGGGTATACAAAATATGTATATCTTAAAGTATACAGAATAATCGTGCTCTTCATATTTTCCGTTCTGTGATAAATGTGTTTTCACAATGCCGTACTTTCGATGGGTGGCGTGGCGCTGTGTGGAGGTCTCGCAACAGAGAATCGCTTCATAAGCATTACGTGACGATGCACCAGTCACCTCGGGCCAGCCAGCTCTCGCGTCGCCCAGCGAGGCACCGGCGCGGCAGCAGCCTGGCTCTGGCATGAAAGATCTTAGGGCATAACTTTGGGATCCATTGTCTCCGTTAGTTTCTCGCTTACGCCTGGAGAGGCTCGATAGCGTGGGCCGAGATGGGCTCGCACATAGTTTCTGTTGTGTGTGGGCGTCGACCCGGTCTCTCCTCACGAGAACGGCATTTCCCGATATACCTATATGTATATACGTACACGCGCGCGCGCGCGCGCGAGCGTGAGCCTTCCTCTTCGTTATCCTGCCGAACGAGGCGGGCTGAATGAGACGTTTCAGCTCTCGAGAGGGAGGAGGGCACTTATCGACGACTCCTTCTTAACCCTCCGCCCGCGCGCGCGCGCGCCGGCGTTTCACTCGTGACTCTGACTCCTGTTTTGCATCGTTATCCCGTAAGAACGTCCGTCGCCGTGATTTACAGTTTCGAGTTTTTATTCGCGCGAGGTTCTCGCTCGCTTCGCTCGGCAGCGTCGGCAGCGTCGCTAATGAAGAAAGTAATTTGAAATAAATCGAATCGAATACCCCCAGTCTCTCGCATTCTGGTTGCATAATAGAGATGCACCTTGAAATTTCATTTACACTTGTCGGCGGAAACAACTTTATAATTGACAGCTTTTACCTTCGCTCAGAGATTTTCCTATTGTTGCGTCCTGCTGTTAGGTAAAATTGCCGTAACGCCATTAAGGTATTTGTACTGGTTCCTCGTCTTTGTGTATTATCCCACATTATTTAGATTTACCACTATGTTTGTATACCCAGGCAAGATACCCTGCTGATTCCAATTTAAGCCCTAAAAGATAATAAAAACAACTACGATATACGTATACAAATAGTAAAATATTTTTCAGATAAGATGTCAGGCGAGAAATTCAGGTTTTACAAACTTTTACCTCGGAAGAAACAGAGGTCAAGGGCGAGTTGTTCTTGTACGAAAAGTCAAAAATTGTAGTAGAGATTTTAGTTACTTTAGTTACAAAGTAGTCAGAGCACCCGACCCTTTTGACCCTTTCGGTCTTTCTTCTTCGGAGCTTAACCCTCCGACCGAGCGCGTCTCTTCTCTCGGTTCGTTTCTCTGAAATTTTAATCACCACGAGCCTTCTCTCTCCGCGATTCGTCGTCGTCGTCTAGGGTCGGAGATAAAGACCATGCCGAGACGATAAGAACGACGATAAAGGGTTGATAGGGACGATAAAACCAAGAAGAGAATAATCTAAGCTCCTTAAAGACTAAAAGTCTCCGTTACTGCGCTTAAGAACTGCCAGTATATTGTCTGTTTAAAATAGTAGGCACGTGTTTAAATTTATAATTATAAAAGGGATATAATATCTATTTATTATTGCTTAATAATAATTAAATTTTAAAAGTCAGCATGTTACAGAGAACGCATAAAATGAAATAATGGTGATTGTTAAAATTATTAAACATTTTTTAGACTTATGTTAACATAACGAATTTTTTTTAAGCACGAGAAATATATTCCTCAAGCTTTATGCCAACATTTTTGTTACACCCTATGATTTATCGACGTAGTTGGAAGTCTTTAAAATGATTTCCTGATTTATAGGTTAATTTGCGCTTTCGACGTGCAAAATTTGACATGATTGGATAAAAGACGAGACTTCTATATTTTTATCTTTGCTACCTACATTTCGCTCTTCACTTTTCTGCAGTTTCTTTCTCCCCCGTTCTCCAAGCGGAATAATTTCCTTCTGGCGAATGTTGCCGATCGCACATACGAATCGTTTTCGTGACCGAAATAATCCCTTCCCCCACCCATTTGCGAGGCCGTCCTTAAACAAATCGATTGCCTAAATAGGGATTAATTAAGGGGATGATTCCGCAGTAAAAGGGGACAATCCGCGCGCGAGCCGGCACTCGCGTGCGTTACACGCTTTTCGGACGACAGGCGCGCAAGCCGGATGTAACTGTTTGCACGCTACGGTGAGTGGCTTCCTCTCCTCTTCGACTCGAACGGAACGCGCGAGTGTTGGGATCACGAGAGTCGTAATGCCATGCAGAGAAATCGAATGCGGCTAGCCGCGCGATAGGAAAATAGTGATCGATCGGCCGTACGCGCTGGCAGTTATTATGCCGTGGGAAATATTTATTCCGTGATTATCGTCCGTCAATGCGTCGTAAATAATCTGGCAGCTTTATATAATTGTTTACGCCTTTTATTGCGATTCGCCGACACCGTTGTCGACGCTGATGCGGATGATTCGTGTAATTGACAATTAATCACGTAACACAGGCAGGCAGCACGATCGTATAATAAAGCATTGATGCATTTTTAATCTCTGTAAACGTATATATATATTTCCGCTTAGAGCAAGTTTAACGATATCCATTTTCTCACGAATATCGAACGCCGCGTGTCGAGTAGCGAAAATTATTAAAAGCTGCGGCGATGTGTAAAGGGAAGAAACGTCCGGTCCTCGATATCGTCCAGTTTCCACCGTCGATTATAGTACACTTGTATACCACGTTGAGAGGAGAGTAAGGATTCCGCGCGCTTAAAACGTTCCGTCGATATTGTTTTCCCGCGAAGCCGGCAAACTCGGCTCGATGCGAGAGTACAAAAGGGATTTACCGGCGGGTGAGCTGCGGTACACGGGGATGGCACCCCGGGCTCTCGGGGCTCCCTTTGTGCTCCTCCTCCCGGCAGAACAAGCCCGGGAGGACGAGCGAATTATCGTTCGATTTGTAAATCAAACGCGGCTCGCGGACCGCGGAAAATTGAGAACGCCCTGACAAAATATTTTATTGTGACGCGACAAAGGCGTCGTTAACGATCCCGGAACGTAATCGGATGCGCCTCGTTAATTTAATCCGGCGCTCGCGAGTGCTAAGGCTAAAGATAAACCCGGCCTCGTCGGAAATCATATTTTCGGATCTCCAACGTGCGGGATCGAATTACGTCGTGGACGTAAATTGCGACGCCATAAAAAGTTATTTGTGCGATTATAATCTTATAAATGACTTGAGAAAAAATAGAGACCATGAATAATAAAATTCAACAAATATCGCCTCGTTACTCGCACAATATTATGTGATACAAGTACGCCGGCAATTTCATATATGCATCAATTAATTTAGCATATATGAATCAATTAATTTACACACAGACGTAGTGCAGCAAGCATCCCGCAACCGACGGACTTTGATACGCGTATCAAAGCCCAAGGAGGATCTTGTGGATCTCACGATCTACGTACACGCGATGTTTCCTTGCTGAGTCGCGGCCTACAGAGAAGTTAAAACAAGCGCACGCACATTCCTATGTGCACTTCCTGCGAACTTCCTGCGCCAGAGATAGGATCGAGCGTTAGCGTGAATTAGTACGTTGATCTTTCTCACCTTTATTAAGACGCACGCTTTCCGATAAGCGCTGCGCGCGCGCGCGCACGGGTTTCCGAACGGGGATGGATTCTCGTCGATCGGGGTGCACGGACGGGGCGCGAAGCGGCCGATCGTTTATGCGAATATTATGCAAGCCGCGCGATTGTTCGATCCGTGCTTGTGTGTTATATGTTCCGCGAGCGGCTTATGCAAATTACACGGCGTATGCAAATCGCCGCGCCGCGCCGTGGACTCAATGCGTGCTCGCAGCCACGCGTGTCTTCCTCGATCGACCTGCCGTCGGATCCTTCGTTTTCATTTCTCGCTTTCGCAATTATCGATCGCAAAGTCACTCGACAAGTGTCATCTACCCGCGAATTATCCGTTTCGCATTATCGTTGTGTTTCGCCGAAAGCGAAGAGATACAAAAACATTTGCATCATATATCAATATTTTTTTCTTTAGAAAAACAAACATTTCTGAAAATACTAAAAAAGCTCGATTTTTTAAATCAATTTTGTTTGATTTATTTGAATCGAGATTTAGCTTACAAGAGGACAACCACAATCCTTGATCCCTTGAATTTTACTATATTACAGTACTACATTCCATTTACTAATACAAGGTACAATAACTCTGTCCAATTTGCAATAGTTTATGAAATATTAATATTCAAAATTTTATTTTTCGGTATTAATGACAAATAAACCATCAGGCTTATGCAAAGAAGTTGCATTCATAAAACCCGCTTCGTACAAATTAGTAGTGTTTTAAATGTTTCTCTAATAGATATCCAAAAACGTGTACACATTGTGACCATATTATTGATAGTGAACAAATTGAAAGTTTCGACACCGAAGATTAATTGTCATGTAATATATTTTTGTTAATTGCGATGTACTTCTTTGTAATGTCATTATAATTATATTTTTATTTATTTATAATACATAATTAAAATAGATAAATAAATTTTATTTTGCAGAAATTTAAAATAATTACACACACACGGAAAATGTTAAATATTAATATTTCACAAACTTATTACGCATTGGACAGAGTTACTGTACTTTGTATTGCATTAATGAATGAGGTGTAGCGTATACCATGTTAAATTGAGCAAAATTCAAGGAATCAAGGGTTAGTTGTCTCCTTGTTAGTTTGTTGTAGTATCCTTTTTTTATTAACATATTCGAAATAGTCGGCAGCTCCGAGATTTTAATAACCCGAATAATCGCACACGCGAAACCGGCATGTCAAAATCTCCTTTTTCGTCGTCGTATCATCTCGCGCCGCTCTCGTATCACTCACGCTACTGCATCGCGATATTTTGTGTCATAGCTATCCTTGCCGCACATCGCCTCCGCTTCTCCCGTGTGTTATTCCTATACGTCGCGCATCACGTCACGCATTGTTTAGTATCAATGCTGTGCCAGTTCGCAATACTTCGCATGTCTCGCGTGTCACTTTATGTCGCTTTCGTGGCACCTCTTATTACATCGGTGTGATTTCCTGTCTCGTTACGTCTCCGGCCGCGCGATTCCTCCTTCGTTGTCGTCCCGCAAGACACGCTCTCCTCCAATTCCTTTTTTCTCTGTCGCCTTAGGTATCGCTCTCGGCGCTCCTCTTACCTCATTTATATCGTTATCGTGTACCGCGCGAAGAAAAAAAGTATTAGTCACACTTTGAAAATGAAAAGTACTAATAACAAATAGAAAATAATAGTTAATAAAATTCCAAATTTTATATTAAAGAGTCGCAAATTTTTTAACGGCAGTGTTTCACTTAGAGAGAATAATCGCATTCGACAAATACAAGTTTGAGACTCGCACGATTGTCCCGAGGATCTTTCCGATTGCGCGAACACATCCGCATTTTCCGCATTATTCCTGGCGATTGAGAAAAAAATTCCCGAGTGCGGCGGGGATAGATATTTACCGAGCATAAATCTTGCCCGGCATTTACATCGCTCGATCACGTGCTCGAGCTACCTTTCCTTCCCCCCCTTTCCGCCCCGCCATTAATTGACCCGTACCTTGGCATCGCAATTTCCGAAGGACGTGAGCGCGCAGCGATAATTATAGGAAAAAAAGGTGAGGAAAGGGCGAGAGCGGGGCCGTCTCGAAGCGGAAGTGACCGTAACAGGACGGAAACGCCCTTGCGTTACGTCACATAGCGTAAACGAACGTCGCGCCCGACGATCCGTGTACCTACGTATACGGCAATATGTCACTTGTTACAAGCTACGTACAACGTTATACCGTGTACCTACTTCGTCTCCGAGCCCAAGTACTTCCGCAAAGCGTGCTACATCGTGCTAACTCCGAATTGAATGCCCGACGCATCTTATCCGCGTATGCATTTATCCACGTACTTAACAATCGTCGTTATTTAAATCGTTTCTCTATGGAAATTTAAGGAAAATTTATCTCATTTTTTCCCTTGTCTGTTTATTCATTTCTGTCTATGTTTTCATCGCGAATAATCTTTTGAATTCAAAAACAGTATTAATGAAACAAATACGTCGCGCTCTTGTTTTAATAAAATGTTATCTGCAGTTTCATTAATACTGTTATGTTATTGAATGCATGGTTTTTTTCTTGTAGTCTTGTATAGTCTTATGTTTCAATTCGTGGGAGCACGATTAGCGTGTCTCACAAGTAACTAGTTTATCTAAATTATCGACGTTTGTTATATTCTAACATACTTGGAAAATGTATGTCCAAAGAGTCTTGTAGCGCGACATTAATTCCCTCCGGATTTTCATGTTTTAATTTTGCCATTTTGTGCATTATGTGGGAACGCGATTAGCGTGTCACAAGTAATTCGGTTAATATATAAATTATCTTATATTCTAACACGCTTGGGAAATATATCCAACGAGTCTCGTGGCGCGAAATTAATCCCCCTCTTTCCCCCCCCGGGTTGTGTCAACATGGAGATTATCAGCGACCGCGACATTCTCGCATAAGTGAACGACCCACGTGCAAGGCGCGCATTCTTGCACCCGGACCCACATTTTCAATGAGGCCGAGGTTGGGAGACGAGTTCGTTCGCCCGTCGCGCGCGTATATAGGCTTATTCTCTACCTGAGCTGTGCGCGCGTGCATACACAGTGACTCAACGCGAACCAGACTGTCGGTCGACGACGTGACGCGACGAAGTTGCAGGAGGGAGGGAGGGAGGGAGGGGAAGGGGAGGGGGCGAAGGGAGCCATCCCATCCTATGGGATCTCCGGCCAGGATAAACCGACCCTCCGGTCATCGCCATCCCTGTCGAGTGAAACCCCCTTTCCCCCGCCCTTCGTGCCTAAACCCTCCGCTTTCTCTCTTTCCTTCTTTCTCTTTCACCTTTTCTTTCTCTCTCTCTCACCCCAACACGTATGCACCGTGTAGAGACCCCTACAATTCGGTTTTCATTCCAGTCTTCTCCGTGCCGGGCCACGGGATAGATATAGCACACTATACGCGCGAGAATCTACGAGCTCTCTTTCTCTCTCTCTTTGCGGCTCACCCGGCCCTCGTATAGCGTTCGAACACGCTTCGATCGTACCGGGCGAACTACTGCATTTTATATTACGCGCGCCGTGCAAAGTTTTCCTCGGAAGTTTTCCCGTGCACGTGAGTGAATCGCGTCGAATCTCTCTTGCCGCGGAGAACGCACAACACGTTGTCCTCTCGCTGTAAACTAATCCCAACGTGGATTACTTCCTGGCTGATGCCCGACCGGTGCGATTGAATTGCGCCGGAAGCTTGTGAATTTCGAAAGTGCTCACGATCGCTATTGACAGTTGAAACCGGCAGAAAGTTTTGGATGTACAACGCTTAAAGTTTGGAATAACAAGCTTGATGGTCGAGACAGGAATTTGGGGCTTTTGATTTGATCGAACAGCTTTTGATTTGAAGACAATCGTTTACGACGCTCGTGAAATTCCTCGTTTACATCGTTTTCCCGTGAACTTTTTCGCGTTTTCCACCCTGCGTTGATGGATGACGGGAGCCAGCTGTTTCCGAGAAGGGTGAGCCATTTCGAAAGGTCGTCGCAAGCTATTTCATCGATCGATTGCACGCCATAAAGGGTGTACAAAGCCGAAGAGTTCGTCTCCTTCGAACCGTCTATGGCATGGTGCAAAAGTAAGCGTATTTTCGTATTTTATTTGGCTTGTGCGAGCGATTGGCATTTTAATATGTTATACCCTTTTACCATTTATTTAATAATTTACAGCGTATATATAACAGTACGTGACACGTTTCTATTAAAATACCGATCCTATATGGAAAGAAACGTTTTAAGAAAAATACTTGAAATTTATACATTTTCTTTTTAAAATCGATATTTGTTCGTCGTGTTTGCCTTGCGCGTTGACAATCAAACAATCCCGCTACAAAAATAAATAGGAAAGCGAGAAAAAAATGGTTCTAAAATACTAGACAAACTCAACCCGGAAGAAATGGGTTGACGAAAGATTTTTGGCCGTTGTTGTTATACGGCGCGGTAAAACACACGGCTCCGCCGTCGTATCGATCATATAATGGTCGACGAGTCTGTCGTCGTCTACCTACCGGTTTACAATTTTGTACCACGTTGTCTGAACCGGTGAGGAATCGAAATGCTCCGCCACGCCGCGGCTTTTCCAGCTACCCTAAACCAATAAAGCCACCCCCTCCTTCGGCTGAGTTCCGCCGTTCGGTCTTAAGAGAGTGCAGCTGTTCCTGCCTAGTCCCGACCTTTTTCTGCTTCCACCAGCATTAGTTTCAAGAAAGAAGCCTCAGCTTTTTTTTCCAGCGCCGTGTTTCCGAGGAAAATACGTAAAGCATTCGCGTTTTACTCGGAATCGCTGTACTGCGAATTAAAGTAGCGAATTCTCATGACTGTTGGTCACAATTGTAATAATAGATTTTACAGTACATTACGTTTTCCAGTAGGAAAAAGAGCTTGTAGCATTCAACGTTGAATATTTCATTAATTAAACCTCAAATTGTGTGTGAAGTTCCATACTAAAGTACCTACATTATTTGCATATTAAAGAAATAGAACTAGAAGCAGGCAAAAAGTTATTTATTAGCGCGAATTATTTCCAGATTGGAGATTATAAAAATCACCTACTCTCGGCAGAGAAATTCATAATTTTATGACCAAGTTATCGGCTTACCTTTCTGTTCGAGACTTAACGGCGCGATAGAATTTGCGTTCTTGATTTGTCGCACGTTTACCGCAGAGTGCGCGTGTGCCATTTGGGTTTTCTCCTTTTTCCTCCTTTCTTATTCTTTCTTCTTTTTATTTTCAACGTGAAAAATAATACCGCCTTTCGCGATGAGAAACGCGTAACCGGGCTCGAGCTCCACTTTCGAGAACAGCCGGACGAGATTGCCGTTTGGCGTTTAGGATATTCCGGGATCTCTCGGGGAGACTAATATCTACGATCTTCCGGGTCCCCGACTTCGGGCGTAATTCCGAATTCGAAATGCGTACGGACCTGCGGAGGACGACGTGCCTCGACGGCGGTCGCGTTTTATCTTCCCCCGAAATTGTTAACGAAATTACACGTCAAATATTATCTCGTGTAATCCAGTTGGGATTCTTTTCTGTGAATCCCGCATGGAATACAGCTGCATGTGCATAAGTTACAGTTAAAAAAATGACACATGACGTTCTCCGCAATGTGATATTGAAGCATCGATGTTGTACAATTGCCGCGCCCGCATCCTGAATTAATTATTCTTACTTCGATGTTTATCGTCGACTTTATCATGGATTAATTGTTTGCTTTTTAATTGTTGCGATAAGGATACATATTATCGTAATAATATCATAATTATACCATAATTATAATATGCAAGTTTAAAAAGTTGACAGAAAGTCGTACACATGACACGGGCATGATACAGATCTTAACTGCGCTTATAAAATAGAATTTATATTTCTATCAGCAGATATTTGTATACATATAAAAGTATAATCTGCAATAGCGTTTTGCAAGTTGTTTAACAAATTGCGAGCCGATTTGTTCAGTAACAAAAATTTCTTTGCTATAAAGACGTTCCAAATTATAAAATTTTATACTTTCAAGAAAATTTTCTTTGCTACAAAGACGTTCCGAATGATAAAATGTCCTGCGCGCACACAAGTTTTTTACTTTTCAAAGTTTTTATACGTTATCGTACAAAAATACGCAATTAATGTGCTTTTTATCTTCCTTTCTCACCTAGCCATGGCAAAGTGGCCGAGTGCGAGCCGCCGGCAAGGTTTCTTTTCGATAATGAACTTGCGCGAAGTTTCGAAGCTTCGACGGAGGACGAGAGGCTCGAAGAGAGGCAGAGAGCTCCAACCATCTCGGAGCAACGAAGCCGAGAGGGAAAAAGATCGAGACACTCTCCTCCCGCATTCTGTTCTTTTGTTCCCCCGTCTTCTCCCCCTTCGTTTCTTCGCGCCAGTGCGTCGAGTTCGAGACAAGGTTAGTGTGTCGTACCCGGAGCGCACTGCAGGATTTGGCAGGCCACAAGGGAGGCGACCAGCGGGATAACGGACTTAAGAAGAGAGATAAAGACGAAGCGAGACGAAAATAAACGAAACGACCAAGCGCCTCGCGACGGAGGTTCGTACTCGAAATTGGCCTCCGCAACCCGATTTTTCACCAATCGGCACGTTTCGACGTTGGATTGATTCCAAAATCCGATCGTCCGTCTGGTCAATGATGCGCGTTACTTTATTCAACGCCCACCGGATGTATACTTATAACTAATGAAGCGAGCGAAACTGAAATAACTCTCGTATACACGATTTCTGATTAATCTAACGATGTAAAAAAGAATCTCATTTTTTTTTTTCGATCGATTTATATTCAGACGAACGCTTCACGATATTGCGCACCGATCGAAATGAAGAGGTGTGCCTTTCCAAACCGCAAATTTTTAGTATGCACCGATGGGGGTGATTTCACTTCGGTAAACGCACCACTACGCTACGCGTTCGCGTGTCATTAATTATGGACAAGTACGTTTCATGAAGGCTCGAGGGAGCCTCCGAGACAGCCAGGTCAATTTTCAAGCGAACGAAGTTATTCTTCTTTTTCCCCCGGGGGGTAGTGAGAATAACTTCTACCTCAACCTCGACGAAAAGGGTAGAGAGAATTCCTTCTTTTTTTTTTCCCGACGCGCACTTGCGTATTTTTTCCCCTCTCTCTTTCTACGTTTTACACCGTATCGTTGTATCGTACGGGATAGCTCGAAAAAACACAGCTGGTTTATAAATATAACGTGGATATACATATACCATAAACACATAATGACCGAAGTATAATTAACGCGATGAATGCTTTAATCGTGGCCGCCCGTATATTCTTAAAATACTTCCGTCACACATGTTGCTTTTTTTGCACGAAATCGAGTGTGCAAATCGCAATCGCTTGCCGCATTCAATCTGCGATACACACGAGATATATTTAGAATCTATGAGAAAAATTCATGCGATATAAATATTTATAGTACGTATATGATCAATATCGCGCTGTTCATCTTTACGCGTTTGCGCCGTTAATCAGCATTTGACAAATATGTAATTAGCATTCACTATTCGCAATAAACATAGACACTTTGTAATAATCAATCATCAAAGAATCGAAACGTAATAGCATCATGTATAAACGCAATTCAACGTAACAAAAAATTACTAATGCAATATTCAATTACGACCAACGAATTCTTTCAGAAAATTTATTTCAATTTCTCTCTCAGACTTTTTATTCTTCCAAGTGTGCATCGTCCTGCATTCTTCGCGTTTGCACGGCTCTCGCATACATTTTCGCACGTCTGCAGCACGTCTGTGCGCGACAATTGTATGTACAACTTCCTCGGCTTTTTCGTTATTATTGCTTTATGCTTTATATACACGCGCGCGCGAGTTAACGCCGGCAATCTTTTCCCTCTTGGAGCGCGCGCGCGCGCGTCCGGGGGGCGTTCGTGAATTATTTACGCCCCGCGTTCCAAAGTATCGAGATCGCGTTTTATGGAGCAGTAACCGCGTTCGTGCGATAATTTGCGAGTCCTATCGCGGGACCATCATCCCCCCGCTAAATTGTCGCGATTACGGTCTTTGGCGACTTTACTTTGTCTCGCGACAACGGGAGACGATTGTCACATTGCACCGCGTGGCAAACATAAAATTTTGCCACGAAGATTCGTAATTACGCTTGCCTCGTTGAAACCTCCGTGTAAACACGACGACCGCCAAGTGTGCGACGCGTGCAACGCGCCTCGACGAGTCTGCAGCGATCCGCAATTTTTCAAGTCGAGGAGAACATAAGGAGGCCAAACCTCAGACGTTTCACGGTGCATGCGTATAAATAATATTACGTAATTACGTATATCTAATACACTCGCGCAGCTCGCTGCGGAAATTCCTTTATAAAAGATCTTGTGCAACGTATATCTAGCACTTTCATAACGCACGCGTAAAACATTCCCTCGATACAAACTTTACACGATGGCTGCGTGCAATTTCTCTTCGATTTGCCATTCGGTTCTTTATGAATACCGCGCGGATAAAAGCGCGCGCGAGTGGAATTGATTAATAACTCTCTCTGGGAGTAATCAATCTGACAAATGACTGGAAAATTTGTCCGCGTAAAGCTTGGCCAATTTGCCAATATGATTTCCGAGCAGAAAAACGTTTAAAGAGAGAGAGAGAGAGAGAGAGAGAGAGAGAGAGAGAGAGAGAGAGAGAGAAATAAATATCGATGTTTTCTGAGACGAAGACTGGAGGCGGCGGAGAGAGGAACCGATAAAGGGGATAAACGAAGGAAAAAGGAAGAGCCGATAATAGACACGGCGATTAAACGCTTAAACGAGGAGCTTCTCGAGGTCATTTCGACACCCCCGCCTCCTTTCGCCCACCCGTCTCCCTCTCACCCCTTTCCAAGGATATTCAAATTGGATCTTAACGACGTCCGATCACGCGACGGTCTCTCCCGCTCTTCCTCGCTCGCTCGCGAAACTACGGAAACTCCACCCACGCGAATTCCGACACGAGGCTCCGCGAAATGGTCCGCGATCCCGCGGTCATCCGAATCCCGAATTCCGCGATGAAAATTGGAAGCGGCGCGCGCGCGCGCGCGCGGATGTGTAGTCGCCGCGCTGCAGGGAGAACAGGAAGTCCCAAAAGAGTGCAACGGTGCGTCTGCAACTTTACGCTCTCCGCGACGTGGGCGAATAAAATTCGCCGCGAAAATTGCGCCGACTCAAATTTGATTAGCGGCAAATTAGCGGATTGCGATCTCGTTTCAATTAAGTTGAATTAAAGCCGAACTGTTGGAATCAGTTTTGCTAAATCGGATGGGAATTGAGGCAGCTGTTTTATAAAACGGGATTAACACCTCTTGGCTCGAAACCTTATGCAGCCGTGCCGTGGAGAGACACCCGTGAGAGAAGACGCGAAATCGCGTGGGCACGTAGACCTCTTCTAAGAAACGTGTCTCCATCCGTTATAACAGGTTATAGGCCCGCGTATATATACTTGAGAGTCCACGAGCCTATCGCGATGTACAGTGAACTCGGATGTACACGGTAATTCCGCCAAGTATGTCCGTTTCGCGTTCTCGCATCTTTCTCTCTTTTTCTTTCACTCTCTTTTTTTCTCCTCTTCTCTTTCTCTGTCCTGTGTCTGTGTCGCGTTTATAATCTATTGATTATAAACGTGATGCGATTAGCAGTGACGATCGAATTTCTATATTACGCGTATATCCTTCTAAATGTGATCTGAAATAAAATAACACGAGTAACGAAAAATAAGAATTAGAACGTCCATGAAGTTTATCTAAAACTAATCTAAACTATCTCAAAGATGAGATACTTTTAATTAAAATGAAAAGAGAGAATAACTTTTGGAACTCTCGATAGCAAACCAGCAAATTTTGGCAACTGAAGGGCACAACGCGGCTATTGGTGCATATAGTTTTAGAGATTAAAAGTGATTTATTTAAAATTCTCACAATGTTTTTTTAATTAAATGTTTTCTTTTTACTTAATTTGATTTCCTTCATCTTTAATTGCAAAGCTATTGAGCCTCGATGGCATATACTTTTTGATGTATTTCTAATGTGAGGAAGGCGCTTTTGTGGAACATCCCGCGTACGCCCACTGCTTTTGTCGATATACGTGTACGCGTGGGTGTGCATATGTAAACCGTGTGTTACGCGCGAAGCGCTGTGCGATCGACGTAACGGTCATTCGCCGAAAGTGAGTCTCCCGTGGTCTTCGAGTTACTGTCTCTTTCTTCTTCCACCACCAACGGCTCCGCGCGATTCTCCTCAAGCGTGTCGCACGAGAATTTACTTTGTATTTCTTCGTGATATCTTTATAGAGGAATAATATATCTAAAATGAAGAGATTTCGCACAAAAAATATGAAATGATCGAGTCACCAATATATTGACACGATACCCAAAAGGAATATAGAAAATATTTTAAATTGGTGAGATTTGAAAGGAACACAAAATATATCTTTCTCGTATTTTTCACATATAAGTACATATTTAGAACCTTTCATAAAATGTTTCCATTGTTGATGCCGCCGCTTTTATGTCGAGTCCTCAACTTTCATTTCGAATTCACGCTTTCGCCGTGTTTTTCAATGTCGCCGATAATATAGAGTCCGCTTCCGGGAAATTATACGGAAAATTCTAAATACCAAAGTTACAGCGGTAGAGAAGTCTGGCTGCATCGAGAAATGTCGAAGGATAAAGAAAGTAGAAGCTGTCGTGCGAAGAGGGGCTGTCATTAAATTAAGTGCCAGTGACATCGAGAGACATTCTGTACAGAGGTTGAGAGATTTTACCACAAGATTTTATTGTGGTACACTATACAACCTCTCTTTCAAATGAAAACCTATATGTCGCGTTTGCCTTCCCCTGCACTCACGCATTAAACGTGCGCGCGGGGAAAGGCGAAGGGTCGCGAGATGAAAGGGCAGCTTTCCGGAGGAGAAGCGGGGGTAACGAAAGTCGTATTCGATCCGGAGGGACTGCCAATCAGTCATCTTCCGCCCGAGGGTGATTTTTGTTCGCCCGTTCAGGAAGGGGGGAGAGCGGGGGGGGGACGGTGTCAAGGGTCAGCGATATATATATTGGACTAAGTCCCGCGATCTATTGTCACCGAGAAAGGGAGAAAGGACGAAGCAGGACGAAAAGGATCCAGGCCCGGAATGAGTCTTGAATTTCAACGTGCTCGCGTATGGATTTCTTTCTGGAGGGATGAGGGCGAGAGAAAGATTTACCTTCTTGCTCCAGGGTATCGCTGCTACTCGACGGAACGATAATTGTTTACAGATTGTAGCATCGAAAACACTGTCTTATGGCCTAATGGACGGGATAACGAAAAAATACGTCGTTATATGATTTATAAAACAAAAACAATTAACAGATACGTCCTCAAATTAATCTTTAACAATATAACGCAGGTCCTACATTTTAATTGGTTATTTTATACAAAAATGCTTGTGGCCCGTTATTTTTCATAGAGAGATACGCAATAACTATTATAAATATATATCGTGTTTTATGTTGTGCTTTCCTTTTTAAGAGCAGATTCTACATTTTTCGATGACAATTTTTTCTCTAGTCCTGTGAATATAATTTTCTTCAAGACATGTTTCTTTATTTTACCTGATAATTGGCAAGATAAATCTTTTTGGAAGGAGGCGGACTCTTTTAAAAATTCTAAAAGTTTTATTGTATTTTTTTTTTCGAGAACAGACGGTATTTTTCGATGACAATTTTTCTTTTAGTCCTGTGAATATGATTTTCTTTAGAACGTGTGTTCCTTTATTTTACCTGATAATCGGCAAGATGGATCTCTTTGTGGAAGGAAAGGGAACTCTTTTGAAAACTGCAAAAAAAAAAGATCAGGTTTGGGACTGCATTCATCAGAACGCTCAGTTGCTAGCAAACCATTCTTTGCTAGTAAAAATTGCAAGTCACAAATCCTATAATGAAAGCTTTGTCAATTTTAAGGTCTAACAATTGCGCACGATGACTTAGACTGTATGCCTCTCTAAACACGAGTGTCGTCGTCGGTCAATAACATTCAGGCAAAAGATGAGCTGATGCGCCTCAAGTTAATAATATGTCAAACAAAACCCTCTTTTTGACATATTAAAGAAAGAGAGATGATAGATCTTTCGTATTTGTAACAAAGTTTTACTTAACTTGTATTTTAAGGCTTGTAATCGAAAAAAAAAAATTATATATAATAATCAGATTGAAATTACGGAGGATTATTGTAGCCGAGGACTATTTATAGTCAGATGACTATGCGAATGGTAATATGAAAATGATGTTTCGCGTAGCGATATTGCGCGCCGCGTTACATCGTGCGTGCAAAGTGTGTCACCTGCCAATGTGTCTGCATTCGACGGCGAACTGCACTTCATTCATCTCGCGCGTCCGTGACTTCACGGATTCCAACAGAGTTTTCTCATGCACGTGAGCGTACGCACCAAGCCATCCGGCGCCGATCGCACGTGTGACTATTTTCGCTGCCGCGCCGCCGGCCGAGAGCGTTCGCCACTTTTTCAAGCGTTTATGCAGCTTTGAGTCACGTTAATTCGCTAACTCGCACGTACGCGCGGCCGCGCCGGACACATCGAACCGCGCGCTAATACATTATGTAAAGCCTCGAGACGATTACCGGTTGAAGTCTAATTATGTATGGCAGCGCACGGCGAAACGTCTTGTTTGAGGCCGTTGTACTTGCTCGAATGCCGTAGTCGTATATAGTCGATGCCTTCTATTCCGGCAGACTCCTCGACGCGAATGCAAGATGTAGCATTGAAAATTTATATTAATTTAGCAACAACTAAAATCGTTGAATTAAACCGATAAATAAAGTCTGAGCAAGTCTTTGCAAATACGGAAGAATATAGGTATTATTTGTTATTTTTCTTTTTTTCTTTAATATTTATAAACCAGTATATATATATATATATATATATATATATATATATATATATATATATATATTTCTATATATAATTATATTTAGAGCTTATACGTATCAACAATTGCAGGTATCTTCCGCTTTTCGAAAGTTTTCTTTACGCCAATTAGTTTTTACGAAAGACCTATATTAGTGTTTTCGCTAACCGAAAGAAATCCAACGAGGAATTCCGTCGCTTTTATGAAAAAATGTAATTGCTTGTTTGCTTCACGCCATTTCGGCTTACGAAAGGTTTCGTAGAAACATTCTACTTTCGGATGGCGGGAGAAACCTGAAACTAGCGATATTAACAAAATTTAGAAAAATCCGCGAACACTGCCGATTCGTGATTAACCGGACACAAAATCTTTTATTATCGTCTACATATTTTGATGCTAAAGTCGCTTCGGGAATACGGACTCCGCCTCAGTTTATTGAAGTTGACACTTAGAAGGCTAATGAAAGAGGGGGAGAGAGAGAGAGAGAGAGAGAGAGAGAGAGAGAGAGAGAGAGAGAGAGAGAGAGAGAGAGAGAGAGAGAGAGAGAGAGAGAGAGAGAGAGAGAGAGAGAGAGAAACCCTCCACAGTTCTCGAAGAGTACTTTCAAAGCGGCCCATCCGTCCGTCCGTTCAATTTCCTGCGAGTTATACCGGGCCCTGATGGCGACCAAGATCGTCGCGCACCGAGGACTGATATAGACAGGTCGATGTACCGTTCCGCGTTCCTCCCGTCCGCTGTCATCCCTTTCCAGCGATTTCCAGCCGAAAGGGCGGAATTCTGTGTTGTGCCGCCGTTGCGCGCGCGTACATCGGCATGACCACGGCCAAGGGCCGGCGAAATGGACGTAGGTCAGTTATGCGAAAGCTGCCTCGCGCGATAAAATCGCTCGGCGTCCGCCGACGCCGCTGTAGATATCATTTATTCCCGTCATTATCGCGAGAGAGTGAGAGAGAGAGAACGTGCGTTATGCAATTAACATGGGGATGTATAATGCATGAGCGTCTGCATTAACGCCGATGGCCGTCTCGATTTTCGCACGCGGCGCATACGCGAGAACCCGATAAAGGCGTAACGCGCGGCTGCTACGAAATCAATTTGCACGCATATATCCCTCTCGCACGACCGTGTATCTGAAAACGAAACGCGCTTAGACGCTTAGGTATTGTTCCTCGCTCTAGGAGAACGTGTGATCGTATATGTCTTTCTATACATCAGAGAATCACGTAGACAGCGAAAGCATGTTATCCAGAGGCCTATTAAAATCTAATTTCATTTTAATTGGTTGCCTGTCTTGGCGGATGCATCATTAACGTCACATTTGTTACTCGGGGAAGTTTTGGGGAAAGATGAGCACGTAGAACAATTTTCTATCTCTCTGTATTTAAAAACACATGCTTTTGAAACTGTTATCTTATCCTGTTATAGTATTTGAAGCATTTAGGGATCGTTAGAATTCCATTAACAGTTAACGATGATAGTTGTCTCCAAATGTTCCGAGATAAGAATTTTAACTTTATACACACAGGTCAGCAGGCTGCTCGTTGCCTCGCATATACGCTTTTAATTTATGTACAGGTAACGAGTTCGGTGTATAAGTAAGTAGTTTGAAATTCGGCAAGGTGACTCACAATCGGTATTAAAGTCGATTAATGACGTTTATGCCTCCCCGCCGCTTGTCAGCGGAGACCGACTAACTGAGATACGCGCTACGCTACGCGTGTTGCGTAAAACGGTATAGCGCGCGCTATCACAGCGTGGAAAGGTCAGTGTCTCTTTCCCTCGACATTGTGATTCGCGGCGAGACGGACGTTGTCCGAAATATCCCGCCAGGCGGAAAGTCGAGAGAGGCATGATCGACGATTGGCCTTATCCGACAAACGCGAGAGAACGGCGCTGAAGAATCGTTGGTTTTTTTCCTCGTTTTCGGTTACTTTATAGCCGACCGGATAATTTACGGCCGCTGATACGCGACGAAACGACCGCGAACGCGGGCCTTTTGCGCGAGACCGAAGCTGACCTGTTCGCGAATTCGAGAAGTGATGCGTGCTCGATGGTTTTTATCAAACTTTTTTTTTTAGAAGATACAATAATGCGAAAATTGGAGGATAAAACATCATTGTTCGCATACGCGCTTAACTGCGTGTTTTTACAATCGTAGCGATAAACGCGGTTATCTGTTTTTTTATTTTCCAAGCAATATCTCGCTTTAAATGTCGGCCAGAACTTTGTGTTTATTCTATCCAGAACTATAGATCTAAAATAAATAGAAATAAAAAAGTCAGAACTCTAATAATATAATTAAAATTCTCTCTGCGAAATGTGTGTGATACGCCAGCTTTACACACACGGCGAAGCGGCAACTTTTTTGCAAAAATTAAATCGCTGTTAAAAAGTTTGATGCCAAATTTCCCGAAACCGTTTTTCGTCGCTCATGTGTCTCCTACACCTCGATTTGCCTGCAATTTACCAAAACGGGTTGCCGAGCCGCGATACTATGGAACCCCCCAAACGACGACGGCGACCGGGCCAGGCCGATTGGCAATGTCTAGGCCTGTAATTAGGTTTGCGTTGGTGGTAACATCATTACTCGGTAAGCTTGCAATTTCCTCGTGGCTGCCGCCGCCGCCGCCGCCGCTTGTCGTCTCCAACCGGTTTCCTTCGTGGCGCTTCGCGGTTGCCACGAAAGCTGTTTGCTTCTGGTCTCTGGACCGAGAGCGATCGACCGACCACCGGCGACTCGGGTCTCGCTTGGATCCATGGGGGAAAAAAGAACAGGGGGGGGGTCGAAGCGCGGCGAGGTGTGCGACGAGGTGGTGGATGAGCCCCCCATCTTCATTCGGATAAATTGTACCACCACTTTGTAACGGGTCGTTGCACGACGACGTACACGGAATTTCTGCCGACATAATGATCGGGCGTAACACAACCGTAACGAGATACCTCACATTGTGCTGTGTTAAACGCAGTAGGTGGTGTCGCGTAGGGGATTTTTGCCTCATTATCGAATCGTGCAGCTTGTTACAAGCTGACTGTAATCATAATGACATGCTTCTATATATCGATATATTATAAAAGATGCCTCGGTATCGCTTATTAATTCTAATTCCTTGTCTAGAAATTATCCCACATTTATCCACTTATATATTCATCAATTGAGAAACGTGCCATTAAAAAAATAATACGATAGAGACCTGGAATACATTATATTCGAATAACAGCAAAATACTATGCAATAATAATAAAATGAATTAAAATTCGGGCGAACTTCGTCGCGATACGCGAATTTTGCGAGCGCGTTTCTTCCCCGAAGGATTTTCCATTAAACTATTTTTCTTCGTTTGTCGCAGTGGAGTCGCGGTGTCTTGCGGAGAATGCAGCAGCAGCGGCACCAGCGATATCACAGAACCAGGGTCGCCGTGCAGCACCAGCAGCGACGAGGGGGTAGCCGCGGTACGCGGCACATCCGCCAGTCCGTTGCCGTCTCTACCCAAGCTGGCGCCGTCGTCGCAGCTCGGTACCAGGCCCCAATGGCCCTGGACCCCACCGTTGGCGGCGACCGCCTGCTCCACCACCGCATTCAAGAGGCTGAGGGGCGAACCTGAGGCTGGCGCTCTCCCGCGCTCCGGCGCCGCCGATCCCACCTCCAGGGGGGCCGTCAAGGGGAACGGAATAAAGACCACGGGCGGCCAACACCACCACGAGTCCCAGGGCAAGATCACGGAGTACTTTAAGACGCAGATTAAGCCGCAGCAGCCGAAGGTTGGTGTCTCACTCGAGATCGAAGCGAATAAATGTGTCAGGAAAGAACTGTATCTATGTATTTTGTGCGAAAAGACAAAGATGTCGGAGGCACAAATCCCTTGGCGGATTCTGGAGAGATCTTTTCGTAAAAAATGAGTTCTCGATTGCCCATGTGCCCAACCCACTGTCTCTTTATATTTTGAAAGAAATGTGAGCTTTGTAGTAAGGTTTACTTTTGAATGAGTCGCAGTCGGTATCTATGTTAGGTAGCCACTCGAACTCGAAGGCATTGACAGATTTCGAATTCTAAGAGAGTTGTATGAGACTCTGGAGATTTTTCAGTGTCTTTCAGGTTTCAAAAGCGCAAATGGATGGACGATCAATCTTCATTTTATCCGAACTTCGGGAAAAATTTTATTTAAGGGTTGTAGAAATATATAAAGTTGATTGTTGCAAGATCAGTCTGTAACACTCATCGTTTGTTTAACGGTATTTAATTTACGGTACGTAGAAGTCAGATAAACCAAAGGAATAGTGGCGGAAGAAAGTGTGCTTCTCCGATGAAAACCAACGCGATGTAACAGAAGTGTTGAAGGTATCGACCGGCTTTACTTCGCGCGAACACTTCAGATACAGACTCATCTTATCAGCGAGCACGCGTTTATCGGATATTGAATTAGTTTTTTTTTAACAAACTTGCGTGTAGGTCTTCCCAATAGGTTGATATTAATTCACGGAAATTGCTCTCGTCCTATCGATCGGCAATTTGACGCGGCACGGTCTCGATAATTCGCGTTTCACACCGCATCGCGCGTTTAACGCTAAATGTGTCTCGCTCATTTTATTATGATCAAATCTCGGCTAACATCGCGATTACAAGAAGCAGGAAGAGAAGTAAAACAAGTTATTCGAAATATTTGTCGAATTTTTTGTCCGGTATACAACCATTTCAATGTTGCTATTATCTGCATCATACAGTAATCTCTTTTTAGACCGGTTCTACAATCATCAGTCAATAAAAGAATTTCTTTTTCGAAAACGAATTTTCCTCATTGGACCATCGGCTACGTTCCGACATCCGACTCCGACATACGACTGATTGTAGACCGGCCCTTAGCAAACATATATTTCTTTCAATGTTACTGAGATATTTCCTGGAAAATATTGAGGAACGTCATACATCATATTTGAACAGTATCTATATTTGCTATCTCCCCATTTATTTAATGTGGACGTTAACGAAAAAGTTACTTTATTTTTTATCTCTTTTGGGAAATGCCAAGTTAATGTTTGATTATTTTCGATATGATATTCTCGCACAGTATGCCTAAATAAATAGTACAATAGTACTGAAATTTTACTGTTACGTTACTATTGACAGATAAAGAAAACGAACGAAATGGTGCTGGTAGCGAAGAGCTCGTCGGAATTTCGAAGGCCACCCGTGGTGCAGAGGAACAAGGGCGGCCTTGCTAAATACTTGGGCACCGTGTCGCCCAATGCGAACCAGAATACCATGACCAACGAGCCCTGGGAAGTGAGGACGTTGACGTCGACGAACACGAAAAAGGTACCGGTGGTCATCGTGCCGAGGGCCAACGGTAAGATAGACAAGAAGCTGCCGAAGTCGCTGCCAATTCTGCCAATCTCGAACGACGTGCTGAAAAATCTGCCCAAGATCTCACCTCTTAGGTAAGGATATTGGATTCCGTGTTCGCAGCACGCCCTAACGCAATAAGGCTGATTGATTAGCTAGTCAATTTAAAGATGTATGGTAGCACTTCTCTAGTCAAATGACCATCTGCGCCCCTGTTCTGTAATCTGTAACTCTAACGACAGTATCGTTATATTCGTTATATTGTCGTTAGAGTTACAGACATTATCGGGCTCTAACGACATTATCGTTATATTGTCGTTGTGTAGCATTTTTACTATATAGTATACCTGTGCAACGGCAATACAGCGATTACGACACTGTCGTTAAGAGTTGCAGAATCAGGGCACTGCATTCGATAAATTTTAAAACAGTAAAATAATTGTTATTAAATTACAGAATGGTTTCTCAGCGTAAGTATCATTTTTATTTTTAGTTTGTTATTCATTTCTGAATGAATTACTAGCTAATTTTGAAGAAATTAATTTATAAAATAAAGTACAGAAGCTCTCTTGATTTCATTACCAATCTATAAAACACAAAATTCGTATTTTGGATTATTTTTTTATCGCCAGAATTAGGAACTGGGGCTCTTACTCTTCGACAGCTTCGAAGTTAACTTTCGAAGTTTAGGGCACGTTCCACTTAACGCCCGCAACGTTCTTAGAATCATTTCATCCTTGTTGTTTGTCAAATGTTAAATAAGGACGAATATATAATGCTCACGTTGCGGACCTTAAATGGAATGCATCTTTAAGGTAAATGTACCAATGCCAATGCCTGGATACATACCTATGTTTGGACATTTTTATCATTTTAATCCTTAAATAAGTTATAACGCGAATTAAAATCAAAGAATCAAAGAGAAAAATATTTTTCTTGTATTATATTTTTATCTTTAATTTTAATTTGCGTTATATTTATTTAAAAACTAAAATGATAAAGGTGTCCAGACATAGATCATAAGTGTCCCGGCACTGGTGCATTTACCTTAAGGTGTTTTCGAAGCTTCGAAAAATATATTTGCGACATTAGCGACCTAATTGCAACATTAGAGGTCTTGACTAATATATGACAAGTCTTATTGACGATTAGGTAACGCTCTCTGTTTTTATGACTAATTTCCAATTTATATATTTTTATTGTGTTACATCGCGATGTTCATATTTCAGACGGCACTTGATAAGGGCTCTAACCGTGAGCCGAAACGTTGTGCACAAGCCAGGTAGTCGAGTAATAAATAATTAATTTGTTTTAACCACTGGCGGATTAAGTTTTCTTTATATTAGAAATTTCATTCAGATTTTGTTATATAATTTTATAAATGTGTGGTTATTGCGGTACTATTACTATTACACTAAATTAATAATTGTGTAATTTTGATTCTTCGAAGCTTCGAAACTTCGATTTTCGCAGATTTTAACGTCGAAGTTCGAATATCGAAGCCTTCGAAGCAAATCACCAGCCCTGTTAGGAACATTCAATGTGTTTAATACATTATTTTATATGCATATTAATAAATATCGGCATTACTTTAACTCTGAAAAAAAAAGTTATCCCAGAGAGCACGCATGTCCAAAATCGGAACACGCATAAGACGTTTAAAAGAATCTTTTAGACATCTTTTAGACGTCTTACGAAATGATGGCTAAAAGACGTCTTAAAAACGTCTTATGTCCCGATTTTGGACATAATGTGCTGTTTAGGATATTGTTGCAAAACCTACATTATATTATGAAATTTGGCAACATCGCTCTAAACAGTCAAATTGGTCATCCTGGCTTATAATCGCCACTGCATTCATATTTGAGTTAAGGCTTCTGGGTACTCGCCATGGCTATGTTAGATCGTGACGTCAGAGACGAGAAATGACACGCTAAGAATTCTTGCGTGCCATTTTTAAATAAAAAGATATTTGGATGGAAAAACACTTCCGATTGCTTTAACACACTTATAAAATATTCCGAAAACTATCCTTTTTCGTATTACATTCATTTTATGATTTTTACTGACTATCAAAAAGAAAAGGATAGTTTTCGGAATATTTTATAAGTGTGTGAAAGCGATCAGAAATGTTTTTTTATCCAAATATTTTTTTATTTAAAAGTGGCACGCAAGAATTCTCAGCGTGTCATTTCTCATCTCTGATGTCACGATCTAACATGGCTACGATGAGTACCCAGGAGCCTTAACAAAGCATAGGAAAACGCAAATAAAAGTAAGAAAACTGAAAAGTATTAAACAAAAGTATGGAAAATTATAATGAATCTTCTCCGTAGAGAAGTTAGAAGAAAGATTTATACTATTAAAAAACAATGATTTTTTATTCTTATTGGTACAAGAAATATTTCTTGTACCAATAAAAGGTGAGATATAAATGATTGGTGTATGCATTGTCCATAGATTTTAATAAAAATTGAGTATAAAAATTTCCAAAATATTCATTTTTTTTCTAATATAAAAATTTTCTTTATTAATAATAATTCGGAAAAAATCAGAATAAGAAAGATATATAATTCAAAATTAATTAAAATTTTTATCGTTACCTTATACTGTCATCTCAAGTTTTTTAAAGGGCCTCTATCTATCAATAAGATTATTTGATATTCTTTTCTTTTTTTCTTCTCTCAATTTTAGAAGTTTATAGAAAAAATAGTTTTACACAACAAACTATTAATTTTGGAGGCTGTACACTTATATTATACGCGTTTTATTCGTTGCCAAGTTTCAGAACGTCAATAGGAATGAGATTCTCTCAAGTTCCCATATTAAAGATCAATTTTTTCCTAAATTATGTGGTGAATTAATTATATTTTACGGTTTATGACGTCGTTGACAATTCCAGATTACATTAATATATTTTGTCTTGTTAGTATGAGATATTGTAATAGATGAACGGTCAATGTGTGCACTGTTCGCTATAAGACTACGTTTTACAAAGTTATATTTCATAATAATTTTCTTGAAAACGCTACGGTAAATTGACTTCGAGTTTCACATGTAGAAACAAACTACATTAATGAATATCTCAGCAAAATGTTATGACAATGGTGTTATCCTTGAACTTCTGACATACATCTTTAACTATCTAGTCGTTTGCTATTAGATGCATATTGAGAAAAAGTTTCCCAGGCAACATGCGTGTCTAAAAGATGTCTCAAAGACGTGTTTCGGACCTCCTTAAAAGATATCTTAAAAACGTCTTCAAAGCGTCTCCAAGACTTTCCGTGAAGCTCGGATTTTATAAATTAATTCACCAAACATGTAATTTTTTTAGTCGAAAGGAATGGAACACTCTGGTAAGTAAAGGCTGTTTTCTGGTTAATAACTTTTTTTTTTTTTTTTTTTTTAAACAGGTTAACTTCGGACGCGAATATTAATTCGACTAAGGGCAACTCCCCGCCGGCTACTGCCGCCTCGCCACTACTGAACGAACCGTTGGACTTCAAGGCAATCTTGGCGGCGAAGCCGCATGTGAATGAGAACAACAACCTGACGAACAGCTGTGGAGGTATCCTGGGTGTGTTAAGGTCGCAGAGCGGCCACGACTCTCCCATTTCGAGGTTATTCTCGCCGTCGAAGGAGGACAGTAAAAACGAGGATGGCCAATCGGCGCCAGTCGACGAAGACGATGTAGATGAGGAAGACTCCCGAGGCAGCGAATCGAAACCGTCGCCTATCCTCTCAGCACCTACTACCATTCGGTTTCCGGCACGAGCGCCCGAGAAGGACAGACCGCAGGCTACCGACAGCGGGATCTGTCGTTGGGATAAGTGCGAAGCCAGCTTCGAGTCTGTGGGTGGTCTTTTAGAGCATCTACAGGTACGTGAGAGAACATTTTTTATCGTAAATCTTTAGCCTTCGCAGAAAATGCCCGAAAATCAATAGAGTCTTGTATTTCTTACTCGAACAATCAACTTATTAATAATATAAAATCTAGCTTATGCAATTTGTATTCTTTATAGGCTGCACACATCAACACGCAAACTGGCGGCGACAATTTCGTCTGTCATTGGCAGGGATGCAAGGTGCAAGGCAGGACGTCATGTTCCCGGCGATGGCTAGAGAGACACGTTCTGTCTCACGGCGGTAACAAACCCTTTCGATGCATCGTCGACGGTTGCGGTTGCAGATTCAGCTCTCAGGTAACGTTGGTGTTTTCTTCGCATATCATTGATTTTTGTCCGGGAAAATATTTAAAAACTAATCCATATTCATTTACAGACCGCCCTCTCAGGTAATGAGGGTTTTCCTCATATCATTGGTTTTTGTCCAGGAAAATATTCAAAAACTAATCCATATTTATTTACAGACCGCCCTCGAGAGGCACGTGAATGGTCACTTCAATCAGTCGGAAACGAGCAGCAGTAACGGGAGACGTAGTTGCGAGAATGGCGGCAAGCTCGTTAGAAGAAATGGCAAGAAGCTTAGATATAGGCGGCAACCTTGGTCAGGTGAGTGTCTTTTCATTACGACTCCACATTGATTACAGATTTCTTCCATCACGGTATCTTTTTTGCAGCGAGACTTTTTGATTACTTTGACTCGGGAATAATGGAGGGTCTCCAGCACAGGCTACTGGAACTAGCGACATCGAGGACGCAAGGGCGACTAGCTGAGACGCCAGGAAACTCGATGGTACTAACTAGTCAAGTAAGAAATTTATTGTTGCATCATACGGCTAACATTGTAAAATGCATTTACTTCAATAAATTTCCTCTTCCAGGTTTTAGCGAGAAGAGTCGAATTGGACGGGAAGACGAAGGTATTACTGCGGTGGTATCCTCAAGATATGTAAGTTTTCGTGTAAAAATAAACTTTAACTAGTTACGCACGATATCCGAGAGACTCATGATTCATTCTTTTGTCGTTGCGTTTCTTACAGAGAACCGGACGAATGGGTATTAGAATCCGAAGTACAAAGTACGAAACACGTAGGTATTCGCAAAGCGGCTGCTAGTAACCCGGAACAAGTGAGTTTAGCTCTCTATCCCGCGATAAGCAGTCGCGCACCGCCGACGGCGCGAGCGAAGCAGCGTCGGAAGCCGGTAAAGGACTCGTGATAATGTCGGCCAATCGGCATACCAGAACTGACCTAACGAGCGCCGACACCTGAACCAGAGAAGAAGAACAGAGTGCTGCCGTTGACACGAGAGCACGACACAGTCTATAACGCTTCCTGGTTGGTGAAGACGAGGGCCGCGACGGTGCGACCTGAAATACCCGAACGTATCGAAAGAGACGGAGGCCGCTTTAGAAGATAATTTATCTGAAGATGAACGACCAATCTTTGTAGATCGATTAGGAAATAAGAATCGCAATGTCGAAGGAAATCGAGAGATAAATTCAGGATCGAGTAGCAGACAGTAGCGATAAGAACAAGGGACACGGCTGAAGGATGAACAAAGGGGAACGCGATCATCCGTCCTCCGTTTTCGGGGACGAGAATATTGCTCAGAAATGAACATCTTCGTCATTATCTATCGATGGATACGTCTACTAATCGCGCTAATTCTACGCGGATCTCTGCCACGAGTACCTCGCATATTTCGACGCTTGTCGGCTTCGGAAGCGCTAAGTCTGGGCCTCGAAAGTGCCTCACTGTGGATACGTTTTGTACCGATCTACTGCCGATCAAGATCCCAAAGATAGACGCGCGGGGGAAGCGGCAGGAACGGTAGACAAAGACAAAAAAGCGAAAAAAAAAAAGAAAGCAGTAAAGAGCTTTTGCGTATTTGGTTTTGCCAAAGGAAACAGAGGGAGTGCACAGACAAAATATTTAAGCGGTAGTTAACAATTTATAAGGAGATAATCACTCTGGTGGCCTTAAGACTCAATTAATATCTAACATCGGCCCCTTGGCACTTCCGGGAACTAATGGTCTTTGCGATCTCCGACGATGCTTCGAGAGAAAGGTAAAAGAAGAGAGAAGATACGTCTACCTCGATTTACAACTCGGTAGAAACTCGCGTCGGTCGTCGTCATGTGATGACATGAAATGGGACACGAAGAGGAAGAGACACGGGAAGAAAGAAGAGGATCGTGGACAGCGCGAACCGGGCGCAGAAGACTGTATCGGGATTGTATGAGAGACTTAGAGAAAATCGGGGAAGGGCGGGTTTAGGCTGTTAGGTGAGGATGCAAGACAGTACGGATGAAAGCGTGCATGTGTGTGTGTAAGAGAGACCGAGTGATAATGCTCCGAATTCGCCGTTATTTCCCTGAATGGGGTTGACAGTCTCCCAGGCTTGAGAAGCTCGGCACGAAATTGAAAGATTACGGAATAATCGGACGACACGTACGCCACTCGAGGTTTCTAACGAGGATTGTTTCTCTTCGTTCTTCGTAGAGATGGAACGGAGAGGCGATGTACAAAAAACAAAATTAAGGAAATGATAGTGTTCTCAGGGCCCGAGGCATGCCCGAGCCAGCTTTTTGTAGAGAGAGGCGCACGGCATCGAGCTTGCCTCGTTCCGTGCCTGAAACGTGTTCTCGTGTACTTCATCATCGCGTTACTTTTATCTTTCTGCTGAGTCTCGCGCAGCGTGTTAACGTACGCTTGTCTCATCAAAGAGCGCAAAATTTAATCGAGTGCTAAGATGAAGAAAACTGGGAGTAGTTAACATGCTGCGCGACCGCAACTGATGAGCTGTTACCCTCAAAAGGGGTAAATTACGTAGGCTGTGTTACATTTCCCACGACTTGTTAAGCGAAGAATGCTATAAAGGGAGTGAACAAAGAGCAAGACGTGCACGCGTCGTCGCTCCCGCGCGTACATAGTTTATCGCGGTTGCAAAAAAAGATAAATTTTGCGACCATGAATGCTTGTGGACGATCGCGGAGCAGCAACGCCGCGTGCATGTACATGCGTAGCGAATAGAACTTCATGTAAATTAAGACTCGCGAAGGAGAAGAATATACGTCGTGTCGTGTGTGTTGAATGATTGAAAGTGCGTTGATGAGAAATTGATGAGACGACTGAGAGAGAAAATAGGAATGGATGAGTAGATAAAATGTGAATGAAGGATGGAGAGAGAGAGAGAGAGAGAGAGAGAGAGAGAGAGAGAGAGAGAGAGAGAGAGAGAGAGAGAGAGAGAGAGAGAGAGAGAGAGAGAGAGAGAGAGAGAGAGAGAGAGAGAGAGAGAGAGAGAGAGAGAGAGAGAGAGAGAGAGAGAGTTGGAGAGAGAAATGGAGACCGTATGTGACACACAGACAGACAAAGACGGTACGTCATTTACACACCAGCTAAGAAACACTGCCAATATAACTGTAATTAAGAGCTCTACGACATAATTAATCAATTATTCTTACTATTATTATAAAGTATGATTGTAAGTGTATAACCGAATAGATCTCTAGCTGACGCGCGAGAATGCATGTAACAAGAAGCGCGGCCATTCCGATAACGCGTCGTCGTCACGTCCGTCCCATGGGACATGATATTTTAATGAATGACAATTCACTTTTTCTCAAAACTGCCCACGTGTGAAGGGGGGGGGGTGTTCTGTGCGCGCGGCGTGCGCGACGCGTCGCGAACCGCGCGAGGCCGCGAAGTTGTAAATGTAAATACTTAGTTGAAATTATCGTAACGAAACGGCATATTACACGAAAACCTTGTACTCGCGCAGCCGCGGGCTTGTTACTCGCCGCCGTTGAGGCAAGCCACTCGCGAGTACGCAAAAGCTATCTAAAAAGAAGGTATATCTCTCTGTATCCGTTGATTTTCGAGCATAGCGTCCCCGCGAGGGCGGCACGCATACGGCGGTGGATTTCCTTTCTTTCTTTTGAAGGGACTGAAACATCAACACCGGATAATATAAACGCGTCACTGCCAGAATCACGCACTGCCAGCCCCGTCGTTCTAACGGCGCGCCTCTAACGTAGTATCTCTCTCTATTGCACGAGCATATATTCGTTCATATCGTGCTTCTAAGAAACTCGTCGTCGGCTCTTTTCTCTTTATACGTACATTCATACACACACACATACATACACACTCGGCCTAGCCGCAGCCACTGTTCCCGGATTTGTACATCCTTCGAGTCTATATCGCCGTTCCTAAAGAAAGTCATTTACACATAACGCTTTGCAAGTTAATTTGAAAATTATGCCGTAAGCTGAATTTAATTTTTACGTTTGGACGATATCCGTGAACTTGGGACAATTAATTATTCGCGCCCTGAACCTGTGTTCTAAATCTAAATGGAGTGATGATTTATTTTTAGCTTTAGAAAAGTAATTATTTAATTTTTTATCTATTAATTTTTATAGTTTTCTTTAAAACCGGCGATATTCTCTCCGAGCGCTCATGTATCGCGCACTGCCAAATTTCGTCGTGCACGTGATCTAAGATACTGCCAGTGAGACATATACAGAACAGGACGAGGGTGAAAAGAGATATCACGCGTTCTGCCGGGGAGTCCTGTTTACTCGCGTTTCGAATCGATTCAAAGTTTTATCGGGACGACTCCTCAATGCCATACGATGTTTCGTGAGGAATCGTTCATGTGTTCTTCGTGATCCCGCTTTCGGGCCGAAACACGATAAGATATAAAAGTTCAAGGAGCGAAGAAGAGTTGTTATAAGAGTAATATCAATATATCAAGATGTACAAATAACACAAAAATCGCGATACGTTGCTTAAAAGATGCTCGAAAAATAAGGGTATCTTTGTGACGTATTTTAAATGTTTTTGTTAGTTTCGAGTGAAGTGAAATTGTATATTTAATCCTTGCTTCTCTTCGACATCCGCATTTCATATCTCATTGTGTTTCGATCATTCATACGTTCATCGTCTAACTTTTGTTCTTTTGTGGCGCGATTATTTCTCTTTCCGACCGTTGTTTCTATCATTTCACCTTGCCAATTTTCTGTCACATGATCTCTGCTCATTGTAAAACGGATTGTCGTCAGTCAAGATTGTATCGATTAGGTAAGGGACCAATCTTTTACGTACGTGAAAACTTATCTGCCATTTCTGGCAACAAATAATCGTTTCACGGAACATGTCTTTCTTTGCAACCGACCAATTAGATCGATCGTATTTCACGGCTCTTTAGTTGATATTTAGATATAATTTATTTAGAGAGAGAGAGAAAAAAGAGCTGAGCAGAGGTTCCGTTAGTTATTAAGTTCTTATTCTTTAAAAAAAAAATCATTTTTGTAGTATTAGCGTAAAAGGTGAGACGATAGAAAGAACTCTCGGTTTACCTGATCGCGCTTGATCTCGTGGAATGGAAGAACCGCGACAAATGATAAAAAGAGTGAGAGAATCGCGGAGAGGAATGCACTCTTCGAAGGTCCTTCCAGTTATATTATCTACTTCTCGCGAATGTATAAAATTAAATTCGAGCGGATCGGCAATACGAGAATCAAAGAAAAGTACAATAAAGGAATTTTAGTTTCGTGGTAATTTTTCCGGACGAGCTCGGTTTGATACCCTAGCGATCTTGTTTACGATAAGTTTATTCGAGGTTGCGAATATGTTTAGGACGCTCTTGTATAATTATGCTTTGTATAATTATAATTAATTGGCGAGTCTAATTCCGATTAAGTATTTTCTCATACGTTACGTTCTCTCGTTTTTTGCCCTTTTACTAATCGCGCCGCGGATAAGAGTCGCACCTGCGTTAATTTATTGTCGCTCGCCAAGAAAACGAACCGATTACATTTAGCTAAAACAATTTCTTTACGCTGTCGCGTGACGGCCGAATTTCTTAGCACGTCCGAATCGACGGCGGTGAATAAATTTTTCTCTGTAAACTGTGAAGAATATTGAAAAATACACGTGGCCTAGCCACACACATACACACACGCGTAACTGTAGCATTTCGTGTATTTACCATCGTTCGTATCGGCCTGCTGACAATTCTAAATTATCGTTGTAGAATCAATGTCGAATTTTTTATAATAATGATAATAAAGAGACGGAAGGCTGAAAGAGAACTGGGGGGGGGGGGCACGCGTAAAACGATTTGTATACGTTTTTCTAGTGCACGAAGTCTGACCTGAACGGAAATCATCTTATTTGTATGATTTCTGATGTTCTTTTTGTACACGTTTCGTGCGGGGGGGTTTTTTTTTAAATAGAATTATATAAATTATAAATCAATCCACGCAATGCTGCGCAATGCACTAAATAATACGGGCGTACGTTTAAGAGAAACATAAAGTGTTCTCTAAGTTAATTAGGTCTGTATTAGCATTGGAAAAAAGAGCGGAAAATATAGTGAAGCGAAATATGCGAACACTTATTCTTTTTTTTTTTTCCTATCGGGTTTTTGGAAAGAACTTTGCGGAACACACAGACATACACATACACAACATAAATATATATACGTCGTAGATTTACTTCTTTTGAACGGTGTGTGCGAGAACGTGAGAAAGAGAGAGAGAGAGAGAAAGAGAGAGTGAGAGATTAGCTGTAATTAATATAGGACAAAAAATGATGGGCACGCGAAAGGAAAAGAATGAAAGGGATGAATGAAAGAGGAGGAATGCGAGAGTATGGAGGGGTACAGGAATTCTGTGGGCGTCGTATTTTTGCAAAAATTAGAAGAAGAAAGCGCAAATGAAAGCAATACGAAAGAAATTTTACCTGTGAGATTCTCCGTATATATTTACTTAATCACGACTTAATTACAAACCTCACTGAATTAATTATCTAGTAGTATGCAAAGTATCTCTCCCCAGCCATAAATAATTAGTTAAATCGACATCGAAGTGTCGATAAATGGCCGATGTCGATATTTTGTCATCTTCGATTTTATCATAATTGCCTTTCTGTTAATTGAGTAATTTATTTCTAGAAGATTTCTAGAAGATCTTTATATATATATTATATTATGCTGTCTGATGAATATTGTGCTTTGCACTGATTCGGTGCAGAGTTGACCGAAACAGCAATAGAAATCTTGCAGAGGTATTCGCAATTGCTCAATTAACATAAAAATAATTGTGATGAGGTTGAAGATGACAAGATATCAGCCAATATTTGACCGAAAGAACAATAGAAATCTTGCAGAAATATTCGCGATTGCTTAATTGACATAAAACCAATTATGATGAGATCGAAGATGACAAAATATTAACCAATATTTAACATCGACCATTTATCGACGTACCTTCGTCGAGTTGATGTCGATTCTAATCATTTCTGGCTGGGTCGTTTTTCAGAGAACAATTTTTTTACCGTTTTTTCTCAAAAAATCCACGCAAAAGACTTGGGGAGCATTCAGAATGTTAATTGCATAAATTTTAAGCTGAAAAAAATTGGCGAAGATGAGAAATCATGGAAAGACGGAAATCTATTGCGTTAATTCATCGGACGTTTTGATCAATACTTACCCGGGTATGAAATGAAAGCAACCGATACTTTCGCGTGGAATTTTCTGGAGCGTTCTGGAAGAAGACCGATAGAGCGGATTTGTACGAGCACACGTATACAAAACTCGAGGATCTCACACGGCGTTTACGGAAAGAAGGAAACTAGCTGGAGTTGCACGTTGACAAACGTGCGAATAGGGGCTCGGCGCGGCGGGGCACGCCAGTTTTCCTCGGACCCGGTCGTCACTGTACGTGGATGTAAGCAAGCGTGTCGATAGAAGTTACAAGGCTTTGTAAATGTATAAAGGAAAAAGGCAGCAGCACACCGAAGGTCGGGAGAAGACGGTCGTGGCGGGATATTATTTTGAGCGGGCGGCGGCGGCGGCGGGACGCAGATCGAGACACATATATGATTTTCGACCGGGTTTCTTTGCCGCGGCTCGGGGACTTGTAAATAATTGAATGTGTCGCGATATGCAAAGGCCCCCCCCTCCTCCCACCGAGATATGTGCATATAAGTATAGCTAATTACAGATATAGTGTTTGCATTTATTATAAATTCTATGTAAAAGCGTGACGAGAAGAGAGTTCGAGCGATCGCGACGAGGGCCGCCTAAGTTCTAATTAGCGAAACACCGTTAATTCGTGTAATTCGTGTAATCAGTATTAGAGGTACGTCTTTCTTCCTCAGTTCCAAAGAGTCCTGTAAAAAATTACCACGTCAATCTTATTCGATCAATTTTTTTTTAAATTATTTTTTAAATAAATAGTGTATATTAAAATATATTATTACGATGGACATCTTTATTGTGCTTGCTGAAACCCTTTAACGACTTTAATGATCTGCTCGCGGCCCCGCGAGATTGCTTCGATTAGAGAAGTGCTTGTACTTGTATAAAAGTAGAAAAGTATATTGCATAGTTTAAACTAATATGGTTTATAGCGTGTAGAAAGAGAAACTCGAAGTGTATATATACGCGCGCGGAACGATGAAAACTGGTGAACCCCACCTAAATTAAAATTCAGCTTCGTTATCTCGCGAGCCCTGTAGATGTTTAAAAAGGGGAAAAGGAAAGACGATATTTTTCGCGCTATATGGACGGAGCGGCGAGGATCGAGCGGTGCGACCAACCACCTGAAATATATATTCGGACCGAATTTTTTTTTCGGGGCCCGAACGATTTCTCGCCGTTTCACCGAGGTTGATGTATAGCCGATGTAGCGTTTCTCATATCTCGACAAGACTCGACAAGACTCAAATTGCGTAGCGAAAGAGGAAGCGAACGAGCACGGTTGTTTCGCACTGCCAAATAATAATAAAAGGAAAAGACAAGTTGCGTTCATTGTGTGGATCGACCGATCGTTGAAAGCACCGCCGGTGTTCATTAAAATCCACATAGTGGTTCTACGAGGGGGGAGGGGGGTAAAAAAAAGAGGGAAAATTCGGAATAATAGGAGAGAGGAGCGAGAGAAGCGCGCGCGGGAGCTTTTCCCGAAGTCCGAGCGAATGAGAGACGAATAAGAGAGAAATATCCGAGCAGTGCTTTGTCTTTTTTGGATACTTTCATGTACAAACACGAATGACGGTTTATAGCTCAAGAACAGAACATTAAAGAGATAGATATTGTAAGAGAATAATAATAATTTCACGGTTGCGATATCGTACGTTCTTGTTGTCTCTTCACTTCAATACCACTCTCGAAATACCATATCCCGAAAATGATGGGGCGATTTCCTAATCTTCATCCACGTCAAATAACACCATCTTATTCCCTGATGGAAATATTTTGCTGAAATCGATGAAATAAAATTATTGAAAAATTACTGAATATATATTTCAAAATGAATGTAATGTAATTACTGTGAAATATAAGGAGAGTTAAATTATATCGTTGAAAAGTAGTAACAAATTTTTTTAAATATTAGATATAACGAAACATTAGGTAACTGACTTTAACTGAAAACTGAATTTTTACTGAAATATGGATGGAACAATGAAATGGGGTCAATTGAGAGAGCATTTAAAATACATTTCAGCAAAATTTCATTATATTTTCAAATCCATTAAATCTTTACACTTAGCGATTTAATTATTGCCCTAACATTACGAGTCAAAAATTTTCTTATGACTCAACCTTTTGATACAAATAAAAGTTACAAGATTGCGATTTGAAATAAAATGAATAACGCTTTAATATATCCCGAAATATCCCGCGATGCGTTACTAGCATATTGATTGCTACGATGGTGATTGGTATGATTCAAAATGATGACCGGTACTGGATTTTTCAGGGGCATTCTGGTAGTCATTGGTGAAATCAGGTGTCGGCGTTACCGAAAATTTGTAAAAGGTAAAAGGTAAAAATAGAGCCTCAGACGGATTAGTTGAACATGATTGATTATTATTCATCGTCGAAACATTGCACGTACTTTGCAATTTACAATACAATACCTATAATACAAAATACTAGTAGTAATTGCTTGATAATAATATTAATGATAGTGATAACTGAAATATGAAGAACGATGGTGGGTAGGAGGAAGAGGGTGAGCAGGGGAGCGAGATTAAACGTAGGAATGCTAGACGATAATAAAAAGTTGGGTCCAAAAATTCAGTCGGTCGCAGTACGATTATCGAGCTACGGCTCTCGATGGCTCTCCTTGGCACTTGCCATTCTCACATCCGGAGCGCGGTATACAGAGTGTCTCGAGAAGTGCACGTACGAATATATCCCCGTGAAATTTGCGTTCGATCCTTTCTTACTAAAAGCTTCATCGGGGAAATTAAATAGCTGAATATATAACAAATATTTGGAGTACCGTCGAGCGGATCGAGGATGAACGGCACAAAACCGATATATCGGTTATCTCCGTTCGTCTGCATTCGATCGCTCTCGCGATTTTACTACTTAGCATCGAATATTAAAATTTTCCGCGGGCAAGTAATAACATCACTCGTTTTTCGATACACTCTGTATCGCACGCGCTGCGTTCCCCGCGTGGCGTAAATTAATCGGTAACGGGAGTCGGAGAACACCCCCGGCGCGCGCGAGAGAGAGGGCTTTTCAGAAGGAATTAACTAATCCGAGGCGGAACCGTTAAAAATCGCAGAGTTTCACGTCGCGGCGTGTTTCAGTCTTCCTCGCGTCGAGACCGCAAGACGCGGCGCGCGAACCGGTGATTTTAACGGTATTTCCGCGACATCCGAGGCGTCGCGGCGTTTCTCTCGAATTTTCCGCGGCCGATTAAATCCTCGCCACGTGTGTAGGGAACAGTCTTGTGTTGCGCGTCGTGTATATATATTATATAATATATACATATACTATACATATATAAATACTTTACTGGTAGATGTTTTAACAAGGAAATTAGATCCGCGTGCGCGCCCAGCAGCGATCCTCGGATCCCCCTTCGTCCAGGATGACACGTTTCTTCGTTCGCGGGGATCGATCGTGCGTGGCGACGCGGGGGAGAAACGTAGGGAACGGGGGGACTGTGGAAGGAACAACTAGATTACAAAGTGTGTCCTCTTACGCGTCGTCGTGTTACGCAACGTTAATTCTCTCTCTCTCTCTCTCTCTCTCTTTCGCGTTAATTTTGATATATGTATAAGACTACTGTATTACTTTTGGCAGGAATGTCGTAATTATATATATAATGTATATATATATAATCTCGGCCGCAAACCGTGCGCTTTTAAGCACATCCGGCGCTGGCGCACGCAACTGATGTCGTGCACGTGCTCCGCACGGGACGTCGCGTGGCCGCGCGCGCCACGTGCACGGCGAACAAAAATAAAGCCTCGTCTCCCGGCCGATCTCTCCGTTTGCTGCATTGTACGAGCCGTCATGATGCACTCGCGTCGTGTATTGCTTTTTGCCGAACTGCGAGAGTTTTACGGAATAATCCCGCGGATGATGCGCGATCCCGCACAGCGTGTATGTGCATCTCGTAAACGTCGTCGGATATGTGCGTATGTTTCATTGAAATATCCAGATATCTCATATTTGTGGATATTATATATAGCGGCTTCCTTTATTCCAGGAATATTATTTTGTGGTATTAAAGTTGGATTATATAATCAGGATTTAATTTTATATAATATATTTTAGTAAATTATATAAATAAATTACTAAATTACTATATTATATAAATTATAAAATGAGATATAATTTTAGTAAATTACATAAAATCTAGAGAAAAAGTCTCATCGAAAAAGAAAGTTAAATATATAAAGTATAATGCTCTGCATATCATAGTTCTTCTTATAATCTTTTAACTTTGTTCTGAAATCTAAATAAGTTTAATAATTTTTATATAACATTTCCGATAAAAATATCCAGATAAAAATATTCAGATATCTGAATACCTCGCAGATTATTTGTACTCACACACACACACACACACACAAGGATGTTCATGTACTTGGTATTTACGCTATGTTGGATTTTGAAATACATGAAAAAATGACAATGAAATATATCGAAGGAACATTTAAAAACGTATTGATTGACTCGGCCTCTTCCACGTCACAAAAACCACCCGGCGACTCACGCGTGCTCGCACTTGTGCTACACAAAATGCGACTTTTGTTTTTGTCCAGCATTCGCGAAGGCGTAGAAACGATAACCAGGAAGGTTTAGTGTGTGCATATATATATATGTATATATGTACATACTCGCAATTAATTTGCAAAAAAATAATGGGCCGCGCTTGTTCGACGAAGAGCTCGAGAATCCAATCCAATTGATCGTTTTCAACTTCATCAATTTCGTGCTCGCAAGATATTTCTCGTCCGCACGACTTTGATTCTCATATTTATATTCGACAGTGATGCATGGACACAAAAAAGTTTTCCGGCTCAAGGAAGCTTTTCGCGCGGATGGAAGGAGTTACGATTTACTTTACACAGACTGGAGTAATGATGGTGCATTATAACGAAGTATAGTGCTACACATTCTTTCGCGACGCGACTATACACGCTTTCTCGAGGGGCTCGTCACTCGAGCGTTATAGTCGCCGTATAATTATAATAACAATGCTCTAACAATAATATTAATAATATAATAATAAAATCATAATACTAATAATATTAATAATATTTGCAATTACAAACTAGGAAGAATCTCTAATGACTTCGCGAGTAGAGCTTTGTGAGCTTAGGCGTTTGAGCAGTGTCTAGACACGAGAAAAACTAAAAAGAAAAAAAACGCGCTTTTGTTCGACATTTAATCGCCGTCGACGCTTCGTCGGCAAAGGGGGGATCGAGAGTGAGCGAGACTGTTGTAAATGCTTTTGCTTTAAAATTGGTTTAGAAGCGACTTTGCAAAAAACCTGCCTCGACAGTTCCGTATTTCTCAGAGCGAAGAGTGTCCGTGTGGTCGTGGTCGTGTAAAAGTATTAAAACACACCTCGTAGTTCGATAGAAACATGAAAAACAAACCGATATGCATCGCACATTCACGCGTCACAACTCATGCACGCGTACACGCATCAAATGCATTTCCCTTCTTTCCATCTTTGTTCTCGGCGGTTCGTCCTCTTCCGTCGGAATTGCGTATATTCGCTCCCTTCGTGCCCTTAGGCCGCTCACGTTTTCTCTTTACGACGCGGCGAATCGGTTTGCGGATCTGTCGGCTCACTCACGGACAGGGTTCGCGAAAGACAAGCTTATGATCGACCAATGCGCTCGTGTGCGACAAACCAATCTTCTCTATTGTGGTGCAATCGGACGTACGCTCACACTCGTTAACTTACTTGGTAAAAACGCGCTCGATTATCTCCTCGGTATACTTCCTACGACGCTCGATTAGAATACGATTTACTCTTGGAAAAAAGTGTCGTCCAAGCGACCGCGCTTTATATACGCTCGCGCGGATCGTCGATCCCTTCTCACCGGATCAAGTATAGTCTAAATTTAGTGCGCTCGTCGCGCGGTGATCACTACCGAAAAGGCGGAGAGCCTCTAAATATATTGACTTCGAAATCGCGATGTATGTGTTAAAAATTCTCTTCCTGCTCGCCACGTCGGGAAGGAATACACGAATAAAATCATTCGTGCTGCGATCTGTGGTTCTCTCTCTACGGCAATCGACCGCCCGACGCTTTCACCTGGTTCCCGGCGACCTTGGGAATCGCGCCGATTATCTTGACGCGATTCTGCGCCGCGGCTTGCTGTTGCTGCTGCGTTTGCTGCTTGTTGTCGCTGAACTGCGGCGGCGGCGCGAACACCACCACTTCCTGGTCTTGACCGCCGGCGGATGGACCGGCATTGAATTCCGGCGGCGGTGGCACGTACAGATCGTTATTCTGCTCTTCGGCATCGGCCTCGATCGGCGGCGGTAGCTGCGCCAGGCTGACTGCGTGCCTGGTC
The DNA here is from genome assembly GCF_048541705.1 of Temnothorax americanus. Lineage (NCBI taxonomy): Eukaryota > Metazoa > Arthropoda > Insecta > Hymenoptera > Formicidae > Temnothorax > Temnothorax americanus. The sequence continues at coordinate 1,680,202 of NW_027509475.1, forward strand.
AGCAAACCGCTGCCGCCGTAGCCCGGCCGTTTGGTCTGATTGCTCTCCTTCTCGATCGGCCCGGCGCCGGTCAGCAGAGTCGCGCCTCCCGGCGTCGAGTGCTGGTTGCTCTCCTGATTGGCTAAATTCCGCGCGGCGGTGTCGTCGAAGCCCATCGGTGGGCCCACCGGCACGTCCTGGTCCGAACTGACGCCGCTCGAGCTGTTGTCGCCATCCTCGACGAGCGACTGTTGCGTTTGCAGGAGGAAGTCATTCGGATGGCTCTTGGACGACTTTAACTGCGTGCGCACTTTCTGAATCTCCTCGACGCTGAACGAGTGCGGCAGCGAACCGCTGCCCGATGAACTCGAGCCAGATGTGTTGGAGTTGCCGGACGTCTCCCGCGTTGCCTCCAGCTTCTCTCGCGCCGCCGCCTTCTCCAGCTCCTTCGCAATCTCCGATTCGCCGTCCTCATCCGTCTCGTCTTCGCCCTCGTCGTTCTCCGATTCCGACAGACTGTAATCTGGCTCGGGGATCGGCGGCGCCGAGGAGGCTGGCGCGGACTGTCCATTTGCGCTAGACGCGATCGACGAGAGGTTCGTGACGGACGAGCTAGTGCTCACGGCAGTCTTCTTTTTTCGCTCGCGAATACCGGCAATACTGTGACTCCTGGTAGTCTTCAACGGTTGCGCGTACTGGTTGTTGATCGAATTATTACCGTTTCCGTTACTGTTCATGTTGACGCTGGTATTCAGCGCCTGCTGGCTGCCGGACGTCTTGAACGTCGTGCTGCACGGCGGATTGCGTAGACTGTGAGACTTCCTCAGATGCGGACGATTAGCTGGTAGACTACGCGAGCGATATCCAACGGTCTTCATATCTTCCGGCGAGGCGTACAGCTTCGCGCTATTCGACGGCCGGAAGCTCGACATCACTCCGTAGCTACCTTCGACCGCGGCTGCCGCGAGTTCTGTGTAAAACAAATATAACAATATTTTTCATAATAATATTTTCATGGTGCAACAAAACATTGGAAGAATAAATGTATGCTTCATTGAAAAGATTTATTCTGATCAAAGCCCGTGTGCGATAAATCACTTTAATATAGCAAAAGAGAGTTATAAACGAGGTTGTCAAAAAATGACTGATACCTTTGACTTGCTGAATATGCGCCATGTTATCGTAGACCGAAGCTGGCGTAACGACGTCCGGCACGTTGGCGCCGACATTCATCTTGACGACTTGTCCGACCGGCGGAGGTGGCGGTGGATGGTTCGGTGGTGGAAGCCCATTTCTACCATTTAGGGCGTTCACGTCTTCCTGACTTCTATGGCACTTGGGCGCCAGAAGGGACGACGCTTGCGCTTGCACGTTGAGATCCGGCGTGCTGTGGAAGTCCCTGTGAAGATCGGAACCGCCGCCCAAGCCACCGAAGAAGCGTACTCTCGATTGCGACTGCAAACGTAAGAACAAGAGGCTCGTATAGACTGCGACTCGTGAACGCCAGCGTCATCGCCTTGCCAACTTTGAAAAACTCCGAGCGTGAAGAATTTACAGAATTGCGATTGAAAACTTTGTGAAGGGATGAGGGATAGAGTGAGAAACAAACGGCAAAGGGAGACATTGGAGAAATGTGATACGAGGATGAAGCGTATTCCTGCTAAGCGTGAACTCCACCAAGCTACCGTGACCAACTACCATTACTGCCTCAGCGAAAATGTCATTTAAGTGTTAATGCTGTCGAATACTGCGAAGGACGTAGATAATTACGTATCGTTAGCCTTCCATGCTTATAGAATTAATCCTGAAGAGCGACTTAAAGAACTGAGAAAAATCGCTAAACTTTGGTTAAATGCAAATGCGGCAATTGGTTAATCATACTTGAGGCGTGAACACGTGAAGCTGTAGGTGGTACCTAACGCCCTTCCGGACGTCAGATTTCTTTTCATTTAGCAAATGGCTTAGTCACCTGAAATCATGCAAGCCACGGACGAGCTAGAAACAAAGTATTTTCGATCAGTAATATAAGTAGTAGTCCTCGTCGTCTCGCCCGCACCAGGCCCGCCCCTTGCTGTGCGCTCGCACCGGTTTACGCGCAAACTATAACACACATGCAAAAGAAAACAACCACCATTACCATTGCCTAGAGAGCGGAGCGTTCACCAAACGCTGGATGACGCTTTCGACGCTGGTAGACTTTTCTTACGGGGTATCCTTAACCGTCGAGTCGAGTATATTGCATTAATGAATTACTATCGATGGGGATGATACGAGGAAAATAAGTAGAAAAAAGACATGTCTATTAGAGACTAAGGGATGATCAAAGTAGTTGTCTAAAGGGGGGGTGTCAGAAAAAGTTCGATCAAACTACTGATGGGTGAGATGAGCAAACAAACAAACAAACAAACAAGTTAATTGCCATTATCTAGGGCAGCTTTCATCGAAGGGCTTAATGTCAACTATAGGGTGTTAAAAATGTTAAAAAGAGACACGCGAACGAGAGGGCGAGTGCGAGCTCGTAACTGAGTGGCAGGTCATCCTTACTTTGCCCTTGCGCTTCATCTCCGCCACGCTCGCGTACACCCTGCCGGTCTTGGCGGGCGACGACGGATGCGACTTGGTGGACTGACCAGTAGTAGTCTGAAAGTGAGAGGAGCTCATCATGGACGAGCTGTACTGACTGCCGGCGCTACCCTGCTGCCGCTGAAATAGTTCCTGGAAGAGAAATTAAAAGACGAAGCTGAAGCCTCGGTCTCGTCTCGTGCCATACAATGCCATTCAATTCGAGGACAACGAGCGCCACGGATAGATTCTGTGTTCGAGCGAAAGAAAGAGCGAGGGGAGCATGTCCGGCGCGCGTGCCGCGCAAGCGGATGAGAGATAGTTACTTCGAGTTCCGCGGCGGTGATTCTGCTGGAGGTCGGACGCGATCGAATGCTGGCTGTTCTCGGTTGCACCGGGGTGTTTTGACCAGTGTTCGATCCGATCGATGGCTGCTGCAACATGTGAATCGATTCCGTGCTGCTCGACTTCGCGTCGGTCGACGCGATTTCGTCGCGATCGTCCCTTTCGCCGCCTCCTTCTACGAGAAACATCATAAACACATAGCATGGATTGTCTCGGTGTCCATTTCATGTTGTAAGATCTTGATCTCTAATCTGTTACCTAATCCCGCGACCATCGATCGCGCTCTCGCTCGTCCCACGCTTAGCGTGGTCTTTGGATCTCTTCGCGGCGGTACAGGAGCTGGAGACCTGCCGAGCGTACCGCCGATCACTATGTTGTTGTTACCCTTGCGCGGCAAGGTTGCGTATTGTCTCTGGATCGGTTGACTAGTTGGCAACGCGGCCGCCGACTGGGAATTCGGAAGACTGATCACCGGCGAGACCACGGTCATTCGTACCAACTCTCCCGATTTCCTTATCAGGTCGACCACGTGTTCGTGGGAGGCCGTCGTGACGTCCTCGCCATTGATCTGGAACGTTCGCAAGAGAAAAATGTAGTCCAATTCGTTCCAATTCACAATATAAAGCTATTCCACGATGATAACTTTTAGTAATAAATAAAATAATAACTTATTCCTGTCGTACTTATTGTTAGCGGTAAATTTTAATATCCCTGCAAACTTACTTGAATGAGAAAATCTCCTTTCCGGAGACCCGCTAAGTCGGCCACGCCTCCTTGATCGACATCGTCGAGATATTGTAACGCCGGGTACTTGGCGGACGGCGTGAGTTCCATTAGTGGCGAGGTGGCTTTGGCGCCGCGCAACACGAAGCCGAAGCCTTTCCTCGAACGATGAAGAACAACAGTGCGGGGCTCCGACGTGACACTGGGAGTTCAAAATCATTATTGTATCTCTCGCTAAATACACTTTAAGAACGATTTAAAAAGTGATCGAGCACGGAACTCACGGCTTCTTTAATCTGGGTGCGGTGGCAAAGTATTTGTGCTGCGACTCTCTGCGACCCAGAACCCGATTTCGTCCGTCCCTGGCGGGTTGCGGGCCCAGAGGTATGTTCGTGTGGCGCAGCCGGACCTCCTGTACGCAATGCGCGGGGAACAGGCCGGTACCCTGTCCGCGCAAAACCCCTTCCAGGAGGCCGCAGTCGGTGGCGCCGGTGACTGTTAAAAATAAAGAAACAAAAACACGCTTGCTATCAAAAAAATATTTCAGGGCGTTACCTACAAAGCAGAAATCGAGAGAAACAGAGTGTGAGACGGCTTCTGTCGTCCCAAATTACGGAATCACGGTGTTAATGATGGTGTCAATCATGGGCGAAGACGGAAAGTCACGGGACATCGAGCGAGCGACGTTACGTCGCCGTCGATTGCAAAGTCAACGGAGCTGGAGACTAGACGAGAGAGAGAGAGAGAGAAAGAGAGAAGTACGTTTTGTGCTGAATGGTTTGCCTGGTGGTGTACCTTCAAGGATGTCTCCTTGATTGATAGTCAGATGGCCGGCGATCCCGCTGTTGTAGTTCTCCACGCAGACCACCGTCGTGCCGGGAATGGATAATGAATTGGTCGTGTCGGACTGCGAGGTTCCCACCCCGGAACTGTCGCTGATCACGTCGGACGCTGTGTCGCCGAGGCTCTTGTCTAGAAATCGACAACAGTCGGATATACTCAGCGTGATGCCCAGCGTGTTCGCCCCGCATCGCCTTACCGAGCGATAAACGCCATGCAAGAAATCAAAATCCTTAAGAGAGACAGAGAAAAAGAGAGAGAGAAAAAAGAAAAAAAAATAAGAACGGCTAACTCTTAACGCTAAATCAAAACTTCAGCGCACTCGGCCTCAGAAAAACTCAACTCAATTCGGTTCGCCTATAGAGTGTGTTCTACGACGGCAAAAGAGCTCTAGAGATCCCGCCAGTCGCGTCACATTCGTCGCATCCTAAATAAAAAGCGGGCCGCTAATGAAAATAAGCGCAACGTGTTCTCTCCATGAGCGAGACCTCGCTCACAGCTCGCTCGTTTAGATTGGCAAGGAGTCCATCAACTCGGGATCTCTAATATCCTCGGGGACACAAAAAAAAAAAATAAGACGGAAACATGCACGAACCATCAAAGCCATGTGGGATGTCCGATTAAACTCTCTCATCGTATAGTTCGACCATCTTCGCGCACCGCCGCCGGTTTTTGGTGGTGATGGTACATAACAAACGTGACGATGGTTCGTCATTTTACGCGCGATATGCTCAGCAAAAGAAACACGACCGTCCGCTTCCTCATATCTTTAGCAGTTGGCTCTCTCGTGGGGATCCGGGGTATCTATACACGACGTGTTTCGTGTTTCGTGTTTCCGCAGATTCGTTCGTGGATCATCGAGGAGCAGACTTCTCGCGGTTCTGGTCCCCTCACCGTCGTAGGGCGGGGGCGCAGAGGGTGTGGGTTGAAGGGGGATAGAATGAGAAAAGAATAGTGTACCTGTGACGATGCTGGCCGAGTCTTCGCCGGACGGCTGATTGCTGCCTTCGGACAGGCTCGAGCTGGCCGAGCTGAAAGGCGCTAAGCTCCTGCTGCTCGGCGACGGCGACGGCGGCATCTCCATCTGCGTTCTGTGCATATCGAGGCGATGCTGTAGCTCGAGCCGGTGCTCTTGCAGCCTCGTCAGGCCCTCCATTCTCAAGTTCGAATAATTCTCCGCGGCGCTCGGCAATCTTGAAATGGTGCGTACAACTCTTAGGGTACACCGGTCGCGATCGATCGCGCTTCGCGCCGACCAAGACCAAGGTTCGCGTGCCGCGATGCGACACATTATTATTATTATATTTTTTTTCCAGTCAGCTTACACGCGGATCGGTCCTGGTCAGGGTGAAGCATCGGTGACCGCGCGAGCATACCGAACGAACGTCGAACTGCTGCTTGCGAGTGTCGACCGTACTCGAAGCGAGAATTATCTTTGTAGAACTCTGATGAGTCTCCCCGGGGGAGGGGACTTTTTTTATATCGCGCTTGTCCAGCGATCGGCGGCGCTCGCGCGCGCGATTTTTGCTCGTTATGCTTACCTCACGTTAGGATCTCTCAAGGAATTCGGACTCTGGTACTCCGACGTCAGTCGGTGGCCGTTCTGTTCGGACGGTATTCTTGGTAAATCGTTTCTGCTCGACTCTACGGACGGTACTCTGCCGAGGCTTCCGTGGTGGTGGCTCGACTCGATCGTCTGACCGACGATCGCGATCCCACCACCGGTGGAGGGATATTGTTCCGTGGACGGTACTCTGGTCAGGCCTACCGCGGCGGCCGGATACTGCTCCGTGGACGGTACTCTGATCAGCGTGCTAGCGGCCGGGTACTGCTCGGAGGACGGTACTCTGGTCAGGGCGGCGTCGTATCGCTCGCCGGACGAGACTCTGCTCAGCATAGCCCCGAGCGGCGCGTATTTCTCCTCGGACGCGGCCCGCACGAGCATGCCGGACGACGGAGGTGGTGGATACGGTTGTTCCGTGGACGGTACTCGGCTCAGGCTCACGGCCGCCGCCGCGGTGGTCGCGTACTGCTCGGCGGACGGTACCCGCGTGATACTCGAGTACTGTTCCACCGAGATGGTTCTGGTAAGGGTACCAGCGGTACCACCACCGGCGTTAGACGCCACCGCGTGCTGCTCGGTGGACGGTATCCTGGTGAGGGTGCCCAGATTGCTCGCCGAGCAGCTCGTCGTCATCATCGTGGAGGTGCCGCTGAAGGCCACCGATCGCCGTTTCGGGTTGTAGCGTGGCGGCCCTTTAAACGGTACTGAAAATCGCAAGGGTTGCAAGGTTAAGTAAAGAAAGGATTACTTAGCCTTACAAGAGAGTAGGCGCGAGATGTACTCTGGGGCCGTCTTCTCAGACGAGCGTCGACGCGAGTCTTCAGGGGCGAAAATCGTGTCGGTTTATTAACCGAATACTTGAATTACGATCGTTCGGAAAGAACGCGAAAGCCAAGAATATTCTGAGAACCCTAAACAGTGTAAAATTTCTCTTCGTTCCGATAAAATATATATACTCGATACACAATAATTTCTGTACTAATCAGATTTCGTGCAGTTTTATTAATTTTAATTAAACAACGTTCGTGAAATTTCTTTCTTAAAACCTGACGATCTGATAAAACTTCTAATCAAACGTCGTGTCACTTGAAAATCTCAAAATCATATAAATGACGAATATTGAATACCGCTTTTACTGTCTAGGGTTGAAAGGATAAATTACACGTGTATCAAAAGCCACGTAGTACACGATGAAAACAATGTTTCGTGACCGAAACAGATATCGAACAAATTACTTAATCGACGAGTGCGCGTTAAGTATCGCGACGGCAATTATGCGTCGTCATTATCCGCGTTTAATCGCGATGGTTTGTACATCGTACATTATGTTTGTTAAAACGAAGAGTTACGGCCCCCTCGAGGAGGGCCCCGTTCTCCACGATCGATCTTCCGGTGTTCCGGCACGGAAGATCGCCGTGCGGGATTTTTGCAAAAGCGATCTTACAAGCGGTCGCCGTGTCGCACATACGAGCACGCACGCACACACGCGCGCACGCACAATGTTATTTCGCGATGGCGACGATGATGGTTATTGGCTCTCCCCGGGTAACCCCCTCCGGACAACCAGATATTGCACTCGTCGTTTTAGTACCGACACGTACAGGGCGTCTCGGAGCCGAAAGAAAAGTGGACGGCGTTACTTCTTGTGAGAGTTTTGTCGGAGAAAATACCCAGACATTAATAATTTCCAAGATATAAGCTAAATTGAAAAACCGCCTTGTTTAGCCCGTATTTAACTTTCAACACGAAAATATATTCCTGTAATATCATTAGTAACCCAAACAGCACGCAAAATCGGGACATAAAACGTCTCAAAGATATTTGTAAAATGTCTCACATGATGTCCAAAAGACGTCTTATGTCCCGATTTTGGACACGGTGCTGTTTGGGAAGCTAATTCGGAGCAAACTCTATTTTAACAGAATTTTGATTTAAGGCATAAGAGATAAAATATTGAATAATGAAGGCCGAAAAAAAAACTTGAGCAGAAACAACTTTAACTGTCCACTTTTCGTCCGCTATTCCGGGACGCCCTGTACAGACGGAAAAGCGGTAGAAAGCACACGCAAGGATAACGACTTCATCCCCGTTCTGTTGTATCCGTTTTGTGCGATACAATGTGCTCGAAATTACGGGTAAGTTTCGTCGGAATACGTCATGTGCACAGACGATCGGCGTCGCCGTCGCGGAGTCGTCGGAACGCGTTTCTTCAGGCTTCCTTTCCAGGCTTCGGAAACTCCGACGACCCGCGGGGGCCACGTCGATTCACAACGTATCTCGAACTACCAAACATTACTAGTCAAGACATTCTTGCAAATTCAATGCTGCCAGAAAAAAATATATAATTCAACGTGTTCGATTTAACGTATAAAAATACTCGATTTACGCATTCCTTAACGAAATTTTTCCGTTAGAATGCCGAGTAGTTTTTAAAAAAAATTCAGTAAAATCTAATATTTATCTTTAAAATACAACAAAGTATTCTAAAATCCAAATTTTATGTTTGCCAAGTTTTATTTTAATATCAGATATCATAAAAGTGTGAAAATTATAAATTTAAAGTTTCACATTCATTGAAATAGGACGCAATTTTTAAAATTATGAAATGTTCTTAACTTCTTACGGAAATCAACGCACCATTTACGTTACAATGCACAATTATTTTATATTTTTGATTGACTATATTAAAATAATTTTGTATAGCATTTTTTTCAATATATAACTATTTTTCATACTATAGCGCGTGGCACTTTTTTAGCGACTTTTTTACTCATTTTTTAAAAAGGTAGTTTTTTAATAATATTAAAAGAAGGGCGCGCGCGCGCGCGATTTTTCCCGATCCGGCAGCACTGATCCATTCGACAGTGAACCAAAAATACAATACCATTAGTTACTGGAAAGCAATCTATCAAGAGGTAGTGTCGTTACTTCACCGCGATATCACAAATGTACTCGACGTCATACACGACCATCACCACCAAAAATCCCATGACAAATGATTGTAAATCTTTACGTTACTCGTCGCACACAGCACAGACACAGGTAGATAGAGGTACATTGACACGCACACACACACACACACACACTGCACACACGTACGTCACGCTCTCACAGCGCGCCTCGCGTGTAATATACAATTCCAGAAGCACCCTCTAAGTAACTACGATCGAGAGAAACTACGCCTACCGATGCCTACCTCTGTATTACGGGAAAAGCAGCGTGCACATGCTCATGCCATGCCCAACTATAATCATGCCATATGAAAGCGTACGTGGTTTATAGGCCACGATCTCGATTCCTTATCAGATAACATTTGTATGAAGCTAATCGTGTCGCACGATCACGGGCATATGCGACTTTGTTTCAACAAACAAATCGTAGATATTGTAGATATCGGTCTCGAAATACACAACGGTATCGGCGATAACGCGCGATAGCTAGCCACTACTTTGAAGATCCCGACAAGTTATTTCAATTTATTATCCGGCCGATATCGCGGAGATAATATCGAAAATTATATCGGATAATCAAAAAAGCTCCCGAAACCCATCGCGTTCGCCAATAAATCTTGATACTCGACACCGAGTTTTAACTTATCTGATAAACGGTACGGCGTTCGCGAGAAAAGGGGATTAGAATCCGACAGGCACGTTGATAGTTTTCGCGGGTGTAGCTACTGAATATAGAAAAATCCTGTCGAGTAACGAGATTACGGTTATCCGTCTTTCAAGTCTGTTCGTCCCATTCGTGATCCCGGAAGGACGATCTCGCCGTTCGACGTTATCATCGTTGCGCGAGCAACGAGCCGTCGAGAACGACGGAACAGTGTTCGAGAAAAAGAGAGCGAGAAAGCGAGAGAAGCAAGAACGCGAAGGAACGGGGGGGGGGAGGTGGAGAGGTAGAAGATCGTCAACGTCTGTCGTTTATTCTTGCAGCATCATGCCTCGACCTCTCTTCTCCAAGCGAGTTTCCTGCGCCCGGATGTTCGCGCCCCCGCGTTCCCCGCGTCCTCCCTCCTCGTCGAGAGCGGGAGAGCTCCGTTTTTCTTTTTTAACACGTTTCGTGCGACGTTCCATAACTCACCGACTTCCTCCGACTGATAGTTCTTGATGACTTCGGCGAGCTCCATGTTGCCCGCGATCACCGCGACCTGGTACGGCGTTTGGTTCGCGTAGTTGAGCGCGTCCTTCTGCGCGCCCCTGAAGAGTAGCTGACGTATGCACGAGGCGTCCGTGTTGTTCACCGCGCACACGTGCAACGGCGTGTTACCGGACGCGTTGCGCGCGTTCATGTCAGCGCCGTAGAAGAGCAGGTGGTCCAGATGCTGCACCAGATTGTTGCGACATGCCTGCGGGCATACGGCGCGGAGTAGGCGCGTATTAGAGACGCGGAAAAATCCATTCAATGGCAATGATTTCAAGTCTCGCATTCCTCGCTAACTCGTAACCAGCGCGCTCTAAATCCAGTATTTTTCCACACGCGAGAATTTATGAATGAAACCGCGATGGATTGAGCCTCGCTTTACGGAGAAATGGCTTTACAAAGAATTAATAATAATCGATATCAACGAATATTTCTAATGAAATTGTTGTTAAAAAGTTATCGGAAAGTATGATAAAGAGATAAAAAATGTTGTCAGATCTTATCAAGATCTGTTCATTCACGCAGTGGGAATGTCCGCAAGAAATATGACTAATCCCATATAATTCTACTGATTCTTCAACGTTCTTATAAAATTCTGCCGATGAAAAAGATCTACGGAGGAAAGAAATGATCGAAACCTGATGAACTTCCTGCCAGCCCTGGAGATCCTGAGCCCCTATCGTCGCGTGATCGTGAAGCAACGTCTCGCAGAGCATCGGATCGGTCTTGTAAATGACGCTGTAGTAGAGCGGCGTCAAGCCCTTGGTATCCTTGTAATTCGGACTAGCACCCAGCTCCAGAAGCGTCTTCACCGCCTCCAAACTGTTCCGTTCGACGGCGCGGTGCATCGCCGTTAGACCCTCCTTCGTTCGATAGTCCAGGAGAGCACCGCCATTGACCAACGCAATTATGACCTTGGACGGCTTTTTCAAGGTCGTTGCCAAGGTCAACGGCGTCTCTGGAATTGAGAATAAAAAAGATTCCAAATTTTTGGTTACTTGCGATATTTTTCGTATAAATAAAACATGAAAAATATTTTTATCTTGTAATTTTATAATATTATCTACATGGTAGAATATAAGTATTATAACATTCGTAAAATGATGCGTGTAATTATCTCAAGATAAGTATTTGCGGGTCTCGTTGTGACGAAACTGATGAAATCAGGCTCCATCACTCACGAGTCATTTAGTAATTTTCCCCGCAATTGAGCAATTGCGAATTACCTCCTGTTTCTTGACAATGGAAATTAGGATCCAGCCCCTTGCTGCACATCTTCGCGATCTTCTCGACCTGGCTGCTCTGCACATAATCCAATAACCTTCGCAAATTCGTCCTGGTGTGCATAGCCTTGAGCTGTTTCTCATCCAAATGCAGCATCTTGTACACCCGCCTCTTGTACTTGAGCTGGAATTTATTTGGCGGTGATACTTACGCTTTCTAAAACACCGATATGTTGTTCGAACGATTACCGAACGACCGTTTAGCGGCGCGTCACTTTCCGTCTCATCGAGCGTAAAAGCGTGAAATTTATCGCTCGCTGCCCGACGCGAGAGAGTTAATTATTTCTATATTACACGCGATAATGCAGCGGATCAAATAAAACCGTTAAAAAAATGCCAATAGCATAAGATACCCACTCTCCGACTGTCTTCGTCGCGTGCAATTTGTCGCGGTACAGCGAGAGATCCCGCGGTAGCTCCTAGTAGTACTTATGTAAATATACCGCGCATGGCTATCGCGTAAATGTATCTCATCTCGCCTGGATCGTCTCACCTGGACGGTTATAATTGCCGTTTCTTACAATCTACTATGAATACGTTCGTCACGCGTATTTCTCCGTTATCGATGAATACGCAATAAACCGGATGTGACATAAGATGCGTAAAGCACGGCTACGCCCTCGAGAGAATGAACCTGATTTACTCTCTCTTAAATTCGCTTCTATTAAAAATGCAATCTTGTTAATTCAATAACTGTATTAATGAAACGCATAAGTCATGCTTTTGTTTTAAATAAATAAACGTTATTTAATAACATTAATACTGTTATTGAATTCACTAGATTACACGCAGAAAAATATCATTCTACAGCCGAGGAAAGCAATTATTTCATTTTATTTTATTTGTTTTTAAGCGACAGTTTTCTTCAACAAAGAATATTTTCTTAATAATAGTTTTAAGATATACTTGGCACAAGTTTTAGAAAAGTTCATTATTTTGTGCCCAAAACAAGAATTTATTCTTCTCTTTTAAGAATATTATATACAATATTCCGTAGACTCTATGTAATAAGTAAAACGAATTCTTATATTAATTAAATATTCTTGTTTGAAGTGTGTACTAGACTTGCTAAGATCTAGAATATGTTTTGTAAATGTGTGATGCTTGCGACGACTTTATGGTAGATTTGCGGATATACAAACTTATCAAATACTTAGAACAAGTAATATTTACTTGCAGGTAGTATGTACTTTTCTGTGTGTAATTTCAATTAGATTGCTGTTATTTAATGCTGTTCATACAACATCATTTTTTTTATTTTTTCGTGTATTATACATAATGTTCGATTCAATTTATAATCTTATAAATTGAATTGCTGTATGCGTAATTTAATTTTTTATTTAATCGCGGATAATACAATAATTTTGCATGAGACAACATTATGAAAACGGTGTCGCGAAGAATCACGTTCCGTCATCTAACGCGACTTCTTTTCGAGAAGTGCGACCGCGTGGCCGCATTGTACGCGACCAATAATAGCCCGATAAAGACCACTGTGCCAACGCGTGCATGCGGTAACGCCGGATGCGTAAGTGCATCGCGCTGCCATCATCATCGCGCGGATTACATCGCGCGCGCATCAGCCGGTTATATCGCGTTATGAATGCGGACGAACGAACGCGCTGTGCGCGCGGCAGCTCGACCTAACGGTGCCCCGCTTATCCCAACTTTGATATTTGATACTATACGGCACAGGGAGCTCGAGCATCGAGCGAGATTCGAGGATGAAAAATGATAATTGTGAGACGACGCGCCCGCGCGTTCCTATCTCCGCGTCGCGCTCTAGCTCTGCGTAAATTCCGTCGGAAGGGTTCGTTTATTCCACCGGAGAAGAGAGGCAGGAAGCGAATACGTCGGAGCGGATAAAGAAAGCAACCACGGTGAAGCTGCAAAGTAAGTTTTTACGCCCGAGCCGGCGCGGAGTATATCCGCACGGAGATAAAATCGAGAAAGAACACATAATTCATGCTGATCCTGAATAGATTCCTGAATGTTGCGTACGACGACGTAGCTTGCTCGGCGTAACTCTCTCGATTGATAATTAATTATTCCGCGGCGCTCGGCTGACACAGCCACCGCCGACGCGCGGCCGTCAATTTTAATTTTTCATTCATGAATTTGCGACTCGCCAAAGTCTGCCCACGTCCTGCTCCGATTGTAACACACGACGATACGTAAGCAAGATCAAAGGAACTGGGCCTCGAGTCGAAGTAGCCCTGAAATTAAACTTCCTCCGGCTTTCGTGACGAAAGCGAGTCTTGAGATTGACAGGGATCGATTATCGTAATAAGGAAACTTTGTTGGCACAAGGCTAACATTACGGCGAAATACCAGCGATTTGAACGGGAAGTTCACTTCCCCTATTCAACGTAGATATAATAACATCCTGATGGCATATCTTAACGTATAAATAATGCCTTATTCAATATCGTTCATTTGTTTGATAGGGAAATCTTCCTGAAATAATTTTGCTTCCATTAAATAAATAAAAATAGAATAAAGTAATTTCGTTTTTGCTTATCTTATTTCCGTAACTTATTTACCTATTTTACATTAATTTTCAATTTTAAATACTATTTAATTGAATAAGGCGTTACTTAAACGTGATTCAAACGTTGTATACTACGAAGAGATTATTATATTAAATCTCGCGATGGTTTGTCAAGATAATGGCCAGTAACGCCATTGTTAATTAAATAATAACGAGCGAATCTTGATGAAACGTGATACCTCTTAAGAACCCGTAACACCTATGTTTACGAAGAGCGTAGTCCCGCTGTAAGGGTATTATTGTTAAGGCTGAGATCTCCGCGACATATCCACAGACTTATGGTTTTCAAAACCACGGGGCCCCATTGTCCGGTGGGGATCCCGCTGACAGGCGTTCGTTAAACGCGAGTTTTTCGCCGAGGGGCCCCCATGTAATTTGTAACTCGTGCGAGGTGAATGCGGCTTAAAGACGGTTCAAAGAAGTTGTATGAGTCAGCCGTCCCTGAAAGTGAATCTCCCGCGACGAAGCAGGGACGTGCAGCTGGTACGGTGGAACCGATCGGGATCAGCCGAAGAAGAAGAGAAAGAAGAAGAAGAAGAAGAAGGAGAAGGAGAAGAAGAAGACAACTACGGCGACGACGACGACGACGACGACGATGCGGAGGACTCGACGAGGTGGACGGTGATGGGAACTAGCACCGGTTACGCAAGAAAACCGCGGTATAGAATCCAGATCTCGTTAACCCGGGACCGGATTATTTGTTTTTCGCGAAACCCCCGTTTCAACAGTCATCGCCGGTCGAGAGCCGTGCAAGAGCCGCGCGCGTGGATTCGTCGCGCCGCGACCACCGAGTGATTTATGTACGGCGAGGATAGCGGAGGATCATCGCGATGATTAATTACATAATACGTACTTCCGCGACCTCTCTTTTTCATTACGCTACGGAAACGATTATCGTTGCGCAGGATCTTTAATTCGAAACTGAAGATGATGTGAAGAAGTTGCACATATGATCTTTCTAAAATTGACAAAAAAATTTCAATCGAGCAACGTTATAAAAAAGTATAACAAGCGTTATTTACGATTACCTTGTCGACAACCAACAAAAAAGACGAAATGATTTTACAAAGTACTTTTTCCACGTTCTCCACAAATAACTCTTATTTAAGAAAGTAATTCCAGATTCAATTTTTACTGTTCGACAATTACAGTCTTCTTTGTGTAAAATCTTCATTCGATTCCAGTGTACTTCCACACATCTGCTAAAGAATATTGTTATCTTCTCACTATTCAGCTTAGAAACGTAATTAGATCCTATCAGACGTGAAGTGGGTCTGCTGACAGCCTTAATGCGCACGCGAGGAAGTTACTTAACCCTTCCGTTACTAAAACGGGAAGCCCTCGCCGTGCCACACTACCACGTGTTACCGAACCTGACTGTAATCGCCTGACTGAAATAAATATATATCTTTTCTATTTGTCTGCTCTCGTGGTTATGACGACAAACGGAATTAGCACGATCGATTCTCGAACTGTGATGCGAACGATCGCAAATGGGAAAAGAATAACTTGGCAAAAAAAAATAGAAAGGAATGAAAAGAGCGCGTTTCCTTACCTCCAGATACCCGACGGGTCCATTGAAAGGATAATCGCCGAGACGGCGTTCCTCGTCCAGGAATTTCCCGGCTTTTCCATTCACCGGCGGGCAGAAGAGGCCGTAATTGAAGCTCTCCTTCAGTTCCTGTAAGGCGATGAAGTTTTGATATTAAGGCACAGGTGAATCTTCGCGTCGAGAGAGGATCAAAGCGACCCGCCACCCCCACTTTTCCGACTGACGCGC
Source organism: Temnothorax americanus (assembly GCF_048541705.1). Taxonomy (NCBI): domain Eukaryota; kingdom Metazoa; phylum Arthropoda; class Insecta; order Hymenoptera; family Formicidae; genus Temnothorax; species Temnothorax americanus. The sequence goes on from NW_027509475.1 coordinate 1,695,972, forward strand.
ATGCATGTAGCAACAATAACGAACGGGCATCTCTTTCCGAGACAAGATTCAGGCATAGGATTTGCAATTACTTCGTAAGGTCATTCACTCTTTTCAACGACAATCATGCCATACTTGATAATTAAAAGCCTCGATGCGTCGCCGAATATATTTTTATTACGCATGGCGCACTCAGGGTGTACATATCGCAAAACATCAATATTCTTAATGTCATTAATACCCACTTGATTTGACATAAAGTACTCCATCGATGTCAAACAGATAGAAAATTATTAATTTATTTATAGTTGGAAACTAATTTTTTCATATTTTATAAGAATAGTTATTTAAATACAGAATTCTATTTAATCTTGTGTAATGTGCGTGATATATTTTATGTACATATATATATACACTTTTCTCAAACAATTATATTTAAACATTTATAAATATGAAATATAATTGTATTTCTAGCAAGTGCTTATCTCTGTAAAAATATAGCTGCATTGCGCGCGATTACGGTTCTCACAAGTTCACAAAATTCTCTTAGGCCAATATCTTTGGTATTCATAGGTAGGATGAATAACGCGCGGCGAACTACTCTTCGCTCATGAATACCAAACGAGGACCGGGGAAAATCAATTCCCGATTGCATTAATATTATTTACGACGATCGACGACACGCCGGCGCGGCGTGGCGAGAGGCGCGCTCTTTCTCCCAGTATTATAATATTTAGCGGGTAACGACTCGAGATAGGCGAAAAGCGACGCCGTGGAACAACACGCGTGCCACGCACACCCGAGAACCGCGCATTATCACCGTATATACTCTGCTTATGCCAGCACGCGAAAGATCGGCGACGATGCGAAGGAAGACAGCCAGCCGCCAGGCCAACCCGACAATCATGGCAACAATAGCCAAGAGTGCAACACGTGCCAAATTAAAGGTTTCGCACGAAAAAAATAAGGAGCGGGAGTCTCCGTACCTCGCCGTACTCGACGGGCGGAGGTGCGGTCGACCATGGGAAAGCCACGAAATGCGAGAGAAAAAAAAGGCAGCTGACGAGCGAGAAAACGGATGTGAACATTTAGCGGCAGATGCTTTAACGTTTTTTTTTTCTTACTTGTGTCATATATAGAGAGCATCGACCTAAATACTCTCGCGGTCCGATAAATCGTCTTACGAGAAAGATATTATTAATCGTATCACAGCGAAGAATCTCGAAAGATTTGTAATAATTCTTGTATCTATAATTATATATCATTCGTTGAAGAGATTTTTTAGATAGGCGGGCACTTGACCGAAATATAAGCGGCCGCGACTTTACGCAGCACGCGATTCTAGACCGGATTATAGAAAAGCGGTTGTGCTCTGTCATTTTTAGAGGTTTCCACTGGCTGCATTCAATATGTTTTCCTCAAGGTTCGTATTTGCGAGTAATATAACGTCCTCGTTTCGCTCTTCATTCGCTAAGCCGGCTCAATGATGCGTCCGTGACACGCTCGTCAGTGGTTTCCTTCGTCGCGCAAAGCTTCGTCGTGGTTGAGACGTCGCGTCGTTAAAATTGAGGTTTGCAATGATCGTATGAGTAAGAAGATAGAGATGAAGAAGCGACCTTGTGTCAGATTCAGTAAAGCTCATCTATATTTCAACAAATTTCCATATATCCTTTTTAAACAAACCTTAAATACCTTAATTAACCTTAATACCTTTATTAATTACCTCCATCTGCTTATCTTATTTGTTGGAAAATATAATCTTTCTTATCCTCTTTCGTGTGAAACACGAAACACGAAAACAAAAAAACAAATAATACAGATTAAATAAATTAAATTGAAGAAAGCGCGTCTGTGTGAAAACTGAAATTCGCACCTTCCTTGATTTATTGATCCACGCGTAAAGTCCAACTTGCCTAATTGGCGTAAATTGAGTAAGACGAGACGCGCGCGCGCGCATAATTTCACGGAGGAATATATACCGAGGGAAAGAGAGAGAGAGTTGAGACGCACGCAGGGACGCAAGCATTGTTCATTCGCGGGCAACACTCGCGAGCGACTCGCCTCCGTCACTCACGACGTTCTGGATAAAAATGAAGCAGTCCTGCCAAACCGGCGCTCCTACTCTAATTAGTGCCGCGGTAATTGCTTCATAAAGTTCCGAGAGGCGGCATAATCGCACCATAGCGAAACGTGCGCCTCGAGTTTCTTCGATTACCAGAGGGAACGGGCGAGAGGCAAGGTCATATAGGTATACCGAATGCGGAAAAAGTCAATGATCAACGATTAAATTAGAATCGAGTAGAATTGATTACCATTATCATCCTGGCTCGCTCGTAACGTTTTTCGACGGTTGGCTCGGGAGCCATAAAGAACCCTTTCGAAAGACGAGGTACGTTTCGAAGACCTCGTTGTTCCTTCAAATAAATTCTCTCATTCAAGCAATCCTCTTCTGCGCGTCTTCTAAAGGAATTTCCCGATTTTATCGTAAATTCTTCGCGCGATATATTAATTTCTAAGGAAGGTATTCATTAATGAAGATACAGATCTTCAGTTGGATCGCTCTTTAGGCAGCTTCTGCGCGGTGTCCGATCGAGATCCCATCGACACTCTCGAGAATTCGCGAGCGAGAAACACCCTCGACGTAACTCGGGCGCATTTTTCCACTCTTTCCTTGGCGCGCGCGTGCCGCGACCTAGCCGAGGAGGTATGCACAAGAAAGAGGGTCGCGCAGCGTTAAACGGCGGGACCCTTTTGTACGGCCCTGTATGGGAGAATAATGGCCGAACCGTGTCTCAATCGTGCTTTATGGGATGTAATTGCGGTCTGGCGAGGGGGGGGGGAAGGGGCCCAGCCTCGCCGATGTTTAAGCTCTCGGCCTGGCCAGCGCGCCCGCGTTGGCCGCGTTCGCTCGCTCGCACACGAGCGGCCGCGACGACGACGAGCAAGGCGGATAGGTGCGCGTTACGGTTTTAACCTTCGCAACGAAGCACGAAACGAGTTTTCGTCTTCTTGGGTCGCGCCGCGCCTTCGCCTTGCGCGAGAGCCAGCGGTCTCCACTCGCTCACGCGCGACCGATCGTCATCGTCTCGTCGTCCGACTCCGCGAATTTCTCGCCTCGCGGCTGACAACTTACGCGCGGCGCGGTTCAAGGATCATCGGCACTCCGAATTTTTTTCGCGCTCCAGCGCGAGTGAGTTTTATGAGAACGCACGGGAATCTCTCTCGTGGAAAGGTGGAGTAAAGCCGGATCTCATCGAGGTCCGCGTTTGTTCTAGTAAAAAGTACCGCAAACAGAGTTAATATATTCCAAGTAAAAGGCATTCTACTTAAGACCTGACCATTTAGTTCCGCTCGTTTCTCCGTTTCTCACGGAAGTGGGCTTTGATTCACCCGGTAATAAATATCTGGCGAATTTGACTCATCTACCGGATCTTGCTACACTTTCCCCGGGAGACGATCAGTGTACCTATCTGTTGAGCCGTGCGATACGACGACAACTTACGATCGCCCGCGCGCAAAAAGTAGTAGGCGGTGGCGGTGGCGAAAGAGAGAAACGAAAAGTAAAGAGGGGGGGGGGGTAAACAGAAGAGGGTGGAGGACGGACACAAAGGCGAGTGGAATCATCCGGGCATCCTGTGCCGGGCACAGGGCACAGCATCTCGGCGTTAAAGAGAAAATACGACCCATAAAATTTCGATCTACGCGACGGAGAAAAAGAGAGGAAGAAACGGGGCGACCATGGCGGAATACGAAATCAAATTGCCGGGGCGCGTCGAAAAAAGCAGTCATCGAGACTTTAATAGCGCGGTTCTTCGGACACATCCGCTTGGCTTGCACGATCGCGGGGAAAGGGCTCGAACGCGAGTTCCGTGAGCACTCGTAACTGAAAGTGAACAAAATCGGGGCCTGATATTGGACACTCCTAAAAACTGGCGATAATCTCGATAATCTCAATCGATTCATTACACGTCATAATAACGTACGTCACAGTATTACGATATCTTTTTAATAGTACTATCGACGTAAATTTTCTGCTACTACAATAATATTAATTAACACAGTTATCGTAATCCCAGATTAAAATCGCAGAAAATACTTTTGTATAACCATTGATCAAGATTGAAGATGCCGGTTGGATCTGACAGTGCGCGATAAGGCCGCTGTTTAATTTGAAACGATCCTACGGCTCGGACAATGCAAAGGCATTCTGCGAAGCGCAAATATTTATCTGGAAGTTTATTCAAGCATCTTCTCCCGCGTCCATCAAGCTGACTCACACCATTATCGCAAAAGCGATCGACTCACTACCATGCCGCATTGAGATCCCGCAAGATACCGAGTCCATAAGCCATCACGTAGATTTAACTTTTAAACAAAGGTTAATGACTAATCTCGATAAGATAAACGATTTACCTCTTGGAAAATATAACGAGCGATTTCTTAACGATTATCGACATTAGTATTAGTAGTCGGTGCCTAATTGAATACCTTGATAGGACGGCGCGCCGATCGCTTTTTGCGTTGTATTTCGAATACACATTAATACATACCCACCCATTAATACGAGCCGTTATATAAGATATTTTATTTTTGTCTCTAGTCAAAAATTGAACAATAAATGTACAAGGATAACTTTGTGCGCTACAATTTCTAAAGATATAGACATTAAGTAATTTAATTCTTTAATTCAATATATGGCAGCTGCAAGTGTTAAGTTAAAGTATAGTTGAAAAATTATTAAAAGTATTATTATTATTATATATATATATATATATATATATATATAATTTATTAGAAGAATTATTTTTTATTATTAGAATTGATTAGAAAAATTATAAATTATTAAAAATATTATTAGTATTTTAAAAGAAATTCAGTTGTATCAATCTGTCAGACAAATTTCGATGGAATTTCGCCTTAGAAAAAATTAAGCGAGTAAGATATTGTATATATGACGTATTTAATATTTTGCATTAAAAAAACCGATAAGACTACGCAAATTATATGTAAGGAGCTTCCGATTCAACTGATTTATCACCGGAAAATGAAGTAAAGAAGACGGCGAAGAAATGAGCGAACCGTTCGATCGGAAGAACGAGCGGAAAAAAGAGGTGGAAAGGGAGGATCTATTCTTCCGGCAAGATCGCTGCGGAATTGACGAGAAGATCCTTTAGGCACCTTTATTGATTCTTAAGCAGTCCGTCCTCAGTTTTTGTCTCACGTCAAACTGGTTATTAGAACTGATTCTGGTTTCGTCACTGGTCGCTATTATTGGCGCTTAACAGCGATTATCGCTGTCCTTTCCTCGAATCACGTCGCAAAAAGAACGCTTTAATTTCTCAACTAATGTAAAAATCGCCTTTTTATTATTATTATCGAGTAAAAAGTGAACCCCGCAGATCTCTGAAATCTGACGATCAAATAAGACGATATTGTGGCGCTTATCGATAAATTTTACACGGATATCTTTTAATCGTATCGATTAAAATTTTTCCGCGGATGATTATTTGCGTGCGCGCGATAAATTCTACGAGTTGTTTTAAGACGCTGATTAGTCGATATAATTGGAAATAGCACAAGATTAAATAGCTTCAGATTATTTAAATGATTAATGGTGGTAACATAAATCATAAATAAAAACGACACGAACTAATATGACATAACACGCGTCATTAATGAAGCCATGTAAATTGGCACTCTTTGAGAACGGAGTCGACGTATTGCCACGCTTTCACTGTCCCGAATAAGGATTCTGGAGAATCCTTTCGCGCATCTCATTATAGCGATACTCCGTGAGTGTCGTATTCATTAATTCATCACGCGCGATAATTAGCATTCGTTATCTTCGAGTTACGACAGCAATTTCGAGCGCTCCGAAAATGTTTCTTTTTAATCGGTGTAAAAATAACGTGTCCGCGGGCGTCGTTCGCGTGTCACGGCAGGAAGGAAAAAAAAACGAAAAGAAGGAATAAGCTTACGGGCATGATTAACGTGACGTCGCATTTTCGTCTCGAGACCGCCGCCGCCGTCGCGCCGCGCCGCGCCGCCATATTCGCCGTCGAATCGAGTTTCGTCAAGTAACTCAATTTTCTAGATCACAGAATCGAGTCAGCGTCGTTCCACCGGTAATTGGCAATCAATTCCGGTGGAGGCCCATGCACGGCCTCCACGTGGCGGCGGCGGCGGCGGCGAGACGATATTTCGATCACTAACGCTACCTACGAAGCGTGTTCTATTAGGCAAATTACACTTTCTGCAAGTCATAACTTTATCGCGTTGCGCAACGGCGATAAATTGTCGCGGGTTAATTCTTCAGGCGGGGGAGGGAGGGGGTTGCATGAATAAAATATGCAGAGTAAAATCTCGCGTATTCTACGCTCGAATTAATAGCCATCCCCTCTTTTGCATCGGGATAATGAAGGTACGAAGCTACGCAATTACCATTTGAAAGTTACGAATATTTAGCGGCGTAAATTGACGGGCGCGGGAGATAAATAAAAATCTCCCACGGTATTTTTATCCTCTTCTATCTGGACTTTATACAAACAGGCACGGAATAAAGATCGCCGCCGACAAATTGCCGCGCGCGCGATAACGTTTTTGTGCCGTGTAGCACCGTGTAGCCACTACTATATACTGTTCGGCGGTGTTCGGCGCGATTCAGGTTGAATTATAGGGCGATTATCGGACTCGTTTCGTGCCGCGGGTACGTTTCCGTGCTACGGCGGCATATATGGCAAAGGGCGGCGCTCCCGTCCGGTAAAGGGACCAAAATTCCCACCGCCTCCGCGGAAATGGATGGATCTCGATTTTAATCAACCGTTAACTACATCGTTAGCGGCAATTCGTATACTTGGAAACGCGCGCGTGCGCGTGGCCTCATCGCGGCGTGTGTACGCGCTCTGCGGAAAGGTGTCGGCTAATCAAAGCTGGAAATTACAGTTTACGCCGACGAACTGCGCGCGAGAGACGAACTTCGCTGGCCCCGCTGGCGCTGGATGCGGAAAGTCAGCCGAGCGACTTGCAAATTGGCGGATATTGACATCAGCCGGCGCGAAACGTTTGGCAGAGAATTTTTGTCAATTAACGGCGGGAAGTTCGTTACCCGGCATGGAATGTCGGCGCGGCTTCCACGGGTCTCTTCTCGTGTTGTTTCCGCGGCAATCTTTGTAGGCAAAATTATTTTTCCAGCCTGTCAAAAGTGAAATGTAGAACGAGTAGTTTGGTTCAGACTTGTAGAACACTGCAGTATACCGCGACGTTACTAAAGCTTTCACCATTGCAGTAAAAAATAGAATCTTTGGTGTTATTATATTCAGAGAAAGAGTATACAACAAAAAAATACATATTCTCTAAATCTCATAGAGCGGTTTCGCCACTGGTATATTAGAGTGGATTTAGTTAGTCACTCCAAAAAAGAGTGTAGGAGTGAATTTTTCACTCGAATTTTTGGAGCGGCTACTTAGGTGTGATACGATCTCACTTTAAAGCTATATAGCGACTCACGATTCAGCGAATGAACTCTAACAGAGTGAAATTTTCCACTAAAATTGTAGAGTGACATCATAATTCAGTCCTACACGGAAAGTACGGGTTTGCTCAAGTATCTAAAAATTTAGCTAAATACAAGGAAATAATTTTGTTGCACCATCAAAAGAATTATAGTAGGTCGCTGAAGTAAGATAAAAATGCTGCAAAAAATTTTGACATTTTAGCAATCAACTTGAGTGTTCTGACATAATTATATTTTGATGGTGCAACAAAATTATTTTCATTTTGTATTTAGCTAAATTTTTTGGATACTTCGGCAAAACCGTTCTTTTCGTGTATGGACAGTGATCTATTATACACGAAAAGAGTTCCCTTTCACTCAAATGGAATATACGATTTCACTCCAACTTATAAAGCGCAATTTTACTCGAAGTGCACAGGCTGAATTTCACTCGTTTTGAGTAATATTTCATTCTTCGACTTTTAGAGAGCAGAAATCGGCAAATTGCAGAGATAATTACTGAAAAATTTAGCGTTCCTTATATACCTACATAACACGCATTGTTTAGCGGATTCAACGATGAAGATAACGGCAAACGAGACGAAAATTGCATGGCAATATGTCTTATCGCGAAAGCAATTTGTTAACGCGAAATCATTCGTCTTGAAATTCTACCGATTTATTTCTCACAAGGCCGATACGAGATAACGCGTGGAAAAAAGGCGGCGTGCGACGTATCGATTGCCGTTTGGCATAATTAATTGTGGACGATTCTATGACGAATGACGACTCTCCACCGCGGCTTTTACGGCGGCGCGGCGGCGAGGAGGACGCGCGGATCGAGGGCTGACGCGGAGAGATTTATTTCTGTGGTACGACTCGATGTCGCTGCGGCATCCGGAGAATCGCATTTGTATAGACTATTTATAGCGACGGGGTATTTGTCTCGATAGAGGCTTGGACGCGACGCAGTGGATCAATCTTGCAGCGGAGCACGATCGACATGTGTACGCGAATCAAGGTCTCGAAATAATTGAGTTCCGACGTTCCGAAGGAACGTCACGATAATCTGAAAACCATTTCCAGCAATAGCGGCAAACAAAAGCTACGTAAAAAAAATTGCTTTAAATATCACAACTGATACTTCCACTTGTATTTTATACATCAATTTTTAATTTCTTCTCTTTTGCTATAATTATGTATTTGAGATAAAAAAAGTCCCAATTTCTGAATATTTGAAATTTATAAACGCGAGTTTATATAAATGCAAGATGACTTATAAACATTTAATCTTTTTTAAATTTGATCTCGCAACAACGAAATGCAAAATATAAATTAATTTAATTATGTAAATAGAGAGAAATATCTGTATTTAGAAGAGAAACACATTGGCACACAGAAAATTACGCAATACACATATCCAATTTGAAAAACTGAAGAATTTCTTTCGATACCGCGACAATTATTCTTTCATGAATAACGCTTGTTGCTTTGCACACGCTTGCAGTCAATTTAATCTCACGCAATATAAAAATAGACTAGAATCGATACTTCTCACCTCGCAGGAATATTGGAATATGTCGTGCGATGCGTCGTCACATTATGCAAAAGGTAACATAAAAGCAAATGAATTATGGAATAAGGTACCCATAAAATGTAATGTAATTAATATCATAAATTAATCGATATCACTGAATAATGAGTAATCCAATAATTCATAAAATGACATAAGATGCTGTTTATAGAGATTAGTTTCATTAAAATTTTTATTCCTCATTAATCATGTCCATTTTTCCAATTCTTGTGACGTTATTTAACCAACTTCATCATGTTTTTTAAAATCGAATCCAGACAAAGCAAGCGAGCGCGAACAAACATGAACGAATATACTGCTTTAATGAATGCGAACATTGCGAGCCGACATTATTCATTCGTGTTTGTTTGCGTTTACTTAATTGATCTGGATCCAATTTAATACACATATACATCCAAATTTCAATTTATTCTTCTCTTTACATAGATACTATTATTTTTTGTTTCTACTTTTTTCAACTATTCATTGCACTATTATTCATAAAAAAAACACGCGTATATACATAAATGCACATGATTTATAAATGTATGTACGTTAAGCTCGGATCTGTCGGTTCGCTAAGCTTAAATGACTGTGCGGATCAGACGTCCCTGCGGAATCATCGCTGTTCAATAACTATGTAGGTTACACACGGTTGCCCCAAGCAAGATTGACAAGATGTCTTATAACCGTAATGCAAACGGTGAACTTTTAACGAGAGATTAACTTTTGTGTAACTAAAATATCGATGTATCAATTATTTTCCAGTTCATAAACGACTAAACACAAACAAGTTCCAGATTAATTAATTATTTGATAGCCTATTGGATAAACAATTCTTACTGCCGACGCGAGTTCCAGAAGCTTTTACCTTCCACAATAAATTTTAGATTTGTAACTTGCTGCTTTGTATCGAAAAATAATTGCGAAGAAATAACGTCGAGAGAACACCGGAAGATCTTATCTACTATGCAAATGGATATGCAAGGAAATGTCAGAATTACGATTTAGCAGGCCAATGTATCCATTCTATAATACGATTGCTCTGTCTATAAGTAAAGCAATACGAATAACAATTCGTCGGACGAGGCATAAGAGCGGCACACTTTGCATTTTCGATGATCACGCGCGTGCATCCCGATATTCCCGATTGACGGTCGTCGTGCGATTTCCTTCGGTCGCCGGTTCTGCACGCGTGCGAGATATTCTCCGTGCACACACGGTACACAAAAGACGGGGGGACCGGGCAACGGCGCGGGGCACGGGGGGGAGGGAGTAGAGGCGGAGGTGGAGACGTAGGTGAAGAAGGAACGCAGGGGGGAGGGCTACGTACAAGGAATTCATGAATACGAGATTGCACTCGAGGAGCCCCGGGTAAAAGGCTGCTGCAGTTACTGGCTACTGCCGCACGGTTAGATCCCGTCGAGACTGAAAGAAGCGACGTTATACACAAAACGAACCGAGGAACGACCTTTCCCTCTCTTTTCCATTCCTTTTTTTTTCCCTAAAGGGAACGCGACTATGAGACGCGCGGCTACGAATGTGAGTGAAAAATAGCGCAGCGTGTTCTTTTAATGTATCGCTAATCGTTCGCTCTGGAGAAAAAACTCAGCTCTCCATATGACGATTTTTTGAAAAGAGAACCTAAAAGAGATGTCTGATTGTTTCTTATTGTTAGATTAATAACGCTCAAAATTGTATCTTATTTCTAAAAAGTTATCTAAATATTTTATCATTTTTAATAAATATAGTAAATTAAAAGTAGTAATTAGTAATAAAAATTGATTTATTTTTGAAGGAACGGAGAAGATTGTCTTCAGCGCGTGGAGCACCATGCATGTTAATTAAAATGATGGGCTCTGAAATTACTCCACGATTTCGCAGCAAGATTGTCATCAAGCGACTCGCGCGAGAAATGTGTACACTTAATAAACGTTTAATAAGCTCTCGGGGACGTTTCTTTCCTCTTTAAGCAAGTCGCTACGGGCGTTTTTAGTTGGGAATGGTAAATACTCGCTAAATTGAATGAGCGGCAAAAATGTTTCATCAGGAATGAGGACGATACGCCCGCTGGCACGATCGGAGCTTCGTCCGATCCGAGGATATGCGCGCGAATCGCGTATCCTCGGAAGAGTCTGCCCGCCAGGAACGCGCCAGCAATTATGCGAGGTACCTAAGCGACAACGCTTCGGGTTCCACGCACCGAGTTACCCCAACAACGACGGGACTTGAAGAGCGAGATATATACAGCCCAGCCGAGGTGGCTATGCATCTCTTGCCCCTTTTCGAGGAAGCCCGCACGTGTCTCCGCGGATGCTGCTTCTCGCGTGTCCGCATCCAGTTTCCGCGCGAGGGGAGATTCCGCACCTTCGATTGAGACTCCTATACGATCGCTCGATCTCCAACCGCGCGTAATTGGCTCCGGCGCGTTCTCTATACCGTCCCGTCGCGTCCGAAAATCGCACATCTTTCCTCGGACTCCGCCGGTTCCCCTTAAAAAAAAGTCGCCTGCTCCTCAGTCTCTCATTTATTTACTTCGCGATTTTCGAAATCTCGCTAATTTTCTCGCTTTTCCACTTTAAGTTGTGTGTTCGTTCAAAAATCACGTTCGTCCGGTTTCCGTCGAGGAGGAGGTCGTCCTCCAACTGTGTGCGCTGGAGGAAAACCTGGCCATCGATCTCCATTCGATCTATTCTCGTACCCGGTTCACGGCGTACGATCGATATAAATAGATCGACGTAGTACTCGCTCGACAACTCGCGCGCATTTGTTCCGTGTCGACGGTGGGGCGGCACAGGATTTGTCGATCTTGACGGCAGAATCCTTCGTTCTCTCCCTAGTCCTACGTGTTACACGCCGGCGGATCATTCGAATGCCGCCGAGATCATTCGTTTCCGGGTTGTGTCATTTTGTTCGCGGTACGTATATGCTGTCCAGGTATGCGGACGTAATCACGTATTGCGACTTGAACTTGTTTGTGGAATCGATAAGCCACGTGCGAGGGCAACTATATCCGTCGCTGGAAATCGATTTATATAATTGTCACTCCGAACATGTGCTCCTACTTAATGTAAAGAACGCGCGTGTATGCAGAGCTCTGCTATAAACGTTTATTTTACGGAACGGTTTAAAAAAGTCGACGAAACAAAGAGCATCGATTTTTTTGTCGTTCTATATATCATCGTTAAATATTAAAGGACGAAATTTAAACCGATAGCTAAATAACATTTTGTTATTTTTAATTACCATATGTGTCGAAATTTATTATTTTAACTCCATTGGTTTAGTTAAATTAACTACTTATAAGAAAATAGTTAAAAATGACTCAAAATGAGTAATTAAGTATTTGACAGTACAAATTCAATACATACAGTATGTATGTATTAATAATCGATTAAAAATCACCTTATTTCTGCTGAAATTCAAATTCAAAATTTGTTAAAAACGTTACTTGAAAATGTTTTAAGACTCTTTTTCTAAATCATTCCTCTCATCCCGAGGAATTTTTATATCGCGCGTATCAGACTTTAGGCACCTTTATACAAATGCCGATACAAATTATCCACCGATAAACATAAAGAGAACGTTATTACACGGTGCGGGCGCGAGAAAAATATGCGTTACAAAGTGACGACGCGTAGATAGCCCGGAGCCGCCGGGAGGGAGGAAGACGGAGAAAGAGCAAGAGGGGAGGTGGGGCGATCCTATCGGAAGTAAAGGATGATCCTGGTTCACACAATCGTGGATCACGGTCATCGTCTACGCCTACGAAGAGTCCCTGCCTTCTCGATCCTCTGCTATATACGGATCCTCTGGCGCTCGGGCCCAGGGTGAATTTATCCGCGCCGAGATCCTCCTGCGGGATATGCGGCGATATACTATCGCCGCGCCGGTAATATTCGGTCTGTTCCGGTACAGTGATATCGGTGGATCATGCACATTTGCGGCGATAAGCACCGGGGCGACCACGTCGCGATCTCGAAGCAATTGCTTCCAGGAGCTAACTATCGCCGTCTAATAATAAGATCTTATCGAGACGCATATTGATAGCTTGGAAGTATCTAAAGATCGAATTAACATAAATCATCAGCATTATATTGGATTGAAATGTCAACTATTGTTAAAACTATTATTGTTACTCACGTCATATTGTGAACCGGATTACCTTAACAATTAACGTAATAATAACATTTAAAAAAAAATGAAGATATAAATCTCACGTAATGGTATAGTTACGTGCAGTAGAAACTTTGATAAATAAATAAAAACAATTACTTATTATACTTTCTTTTTCACACCCAGCTATTTCTGTTCTTCTTATTCTTTTTAAACAACTTTTGGCGAATCATGTAAGGGTTCCGTATCCTATTCCCGATCGACGAAGGCGAGATAGGATACCTACGGGACGCGAATAAACTGCAGAAAGGAGGTGGAGGTGGAGGTGGAGCAATTTTAACGCGAGAATGGGCCCCTTAGGCCAAGGTGATCGAAAGCGATATACACGAAAGGAGTAACGAGCTGGCGTCGTTAGCGGCACACGGTGTGTTTAGAGCGTCTGGAGCGGGAAGGTAACAAAAAGGGTAACGAATTTCTTGGCCGACTCTCCGGTTCAAGATCCAAGGAACACGCGGCGTGGCGCGTCGCCTCGACGAATCGATAGCCTCTCTCGCCAACCGAACGCACATCAGAGACGATGGAGATAATTTCGAAAAATGCTTCTCTCTACGTAACTCGTATATATACGTGCGAGGCTTCTGGAATGCCGCGCTCTTGCAAGTCGCGCGTGTGATAAGGAACATTCTATGCATTTGGGAAATGTTGAGGAAAAATTGTGGACCTTTTAAAAATTCCCAGAAGAGATAAAAGAGGCATGCTCTTTTGTCTCAGGAAGGAAAGATAAGATTCCGCATCTAGCGCTAGATGTGTTCTAGAAAAAAACAATAATTAAGTTCAGCATCTTTTTTATATAGAAAAATATTTCCCGTTGCGGAGAAATATTCTGAAAAAAAACTTTGCGTTGTAAACCGTATAAATAAATCTTAGCTCATAAATTTGCGCAGAGTTATTCTTGAAAGGGGGTTCTTGTCTGCAGAACGCACGGCGCGGTCGGCACTACTGCGTGCTCGTCCGCAGAAACGCGACGGGGCAATCGATGTGGGTTCAACGGTTTCGTTAACCTCCCGGCGAAAACGAAAGTCACCGTGTACAGCAACGTCAGAGAGACACAGCAGCAACATTAGCAGGCAGCGGCGCTGCAGCATCGCCGACGCGATGCATGGTCGGGGGACGGGACGGTCTCTCGCTGGAGGAGGTCGACAGCATGGCGCGCGCGGCGCGCGACCTCGATCGAGGACACTCGCCCGGCGGAGAATCGCGGATATCCTTTCGAGCTTTCGTATTACATCAAAACGCATTATATGATGCAAAACCCGGCGTAATGTCGCGCGCGTGCTAAAAAGCGGCGCATCGTGCCGCGCATTTCGACGCGCCAAAATGAATCTCCTTCGAGCCTTTACGCGCTATATCGGTATCTGTAAATTGTACCCGCAGCGACGTACCTTCGCTGAAAAAATTTGCGGTCTCGCTGAAATGTCACACCTGAGTGAACCACAGTCGCAAACGTTGATTTACGAATCGAGCGGCTAAGCGTGCTCCGAGTATATATATACTTAATTTCTGATATCTCGTCTGAACGCGGAAAGCGTGTAAATTTGTCGCGTATACCGTTCCGTAAGTCATAAAAAATATCCGAGAACCGTGCAGATTGCGCGCGTATAGCCGCTCGATTTGTGTGCCACAAATCGTGCATATGCAATTGCGTGTCACGATTGTTTTCGCTGACGTTTTCGAACACGAGCAGAAACAACAACTCTCGATGCACGCATTCCGAAACTGAACGAAACTGACAATAAGACACGCGATGAAAACAATCAGAATAAATCGTAACAGAACGCATATTGTAATTGTTACATCAACAGTTTGCAATTTATATGATCTCGAAATTTACCGTTCAGTTTAACTGTCCGGCATCGCGTGCGATAACATCAGAGCAACAATCGTACAAACTATTATTACAAACTATTATCGTGCAGAGACCAACAGTTAAGGACAATCACGTTGCTAAACTGCTTCGACAAACTATTGTACATTGTACAAGCATGCTAGTCGACATTTCGCGAACACTATACCATATGAGCAACCTAAAACTATTCCCGATCTTCCCATTCTGTATTACGGATCAATCGATATTCGCTTCGAGAGATTCACACAGACGTACTAAGAAACGATAAGAGAATATGAAATATAATCCTGAAATATATAATCCTGAATTATACAATACAAAAAAATTAATGTATATTTTTCTTATAATCCTTTAGCTTCAAAGACATCAAATATTTGTTTCATTATTTAGTCCATAAGTATTTAATGCATATTAAACGGTAGATACAAAAAAAAAACAGATAGGAAAATTGAAGATTAACTGTCGCTACGTAATGACTTGTTAGCAAACGAATAAAAATAATCACTTTATGTAACTCTGCTATACTACAACCGGATTGTATAACAAATGTGCAACGTGACAGCGCTTTACTGCAACTTTCTCTGCAAATTTACTAAATTAAAAATTAATAACACGACGTTACACGTATGTACCAAAAAACATAAATCAATTTGTAGGGAAATATGACACGAGCAATGTCTAAAGAAAAGCTAATGGTTTGTAGGAAATATACAGGGTGAGCCATTTTAATCAATCCAATGGCCCATCCTGTGTATATCATTATTAATAAAAACAATTCTACTGAACATTTAAAAACTGAAGATCTCGTTTCTGCGTGAACAATAATAAATGTATTGTAATATAAAGGTATCATTCCCTTTTTTAAATCGTCGCAGGATTCTCTCATTTCGCCATGCGAATCGGCGCGAAACGGCAAATACAAAAGGGGGAGCGAAACCGATCGACGAGAAACGAAAGGCGTGGTCGCATGCTATTAGTAATAGTGAAGACGTACCCTGTACCAAGTGGCCACCTGCGAGACGCTCGCAAAGGGATGGAGAAGCGGTGTTGGCGGTTTATCCGTAACACAACCGGAAGTGGAGTGGGTGATGAAGGGCCCGCGAGAGGCGCGGTTTTTTTTCGCGTGTGGCATTTGCGATATTCGTTCGTTCGTTAGGGGGGTGGTACGCGCGTTCGTAGATAAGGCCCCCACAACACGAGACGATAGTAGCACAGGTGTGGCGGTTGGTGGTTGGTGGCGGGTGTAGAGTGTATTTCGCCCCCGTGCAGGGTGAGGCAAAAGCAAAAACAACAACAACAACAACACCACAGGTCAGAAAATGCACGGTCATTGGCGATCACGCGCATCGCCAGACAAATATACGTATATATAAATCTATACACATGAATAAAAAAAAAAAGAACGTATGAATAATACAGGTGCATGTACATGTCGTAAGCCGCTGTCTCAGGATGAGTTGTATGTACGTAATCGCATGACAAACATTCTTTTCTTCGCAATATATATAGTAATTATGATACACAATAATTATAATATACATCATCTATTAGTACGCTAATATTTAATTATTTAAGTGGTTCAGGAGATTATCTCGACGAATTCATCCTGAGAATGCAGCGCATAAATATTTCAATGAGTATATAGAACTAAAAGTAAAAACATTAAGTACAAATCAAACTCTGGGGAAAATACTGGGACGGGATTGGACCGGTACCAGTACATGTTCTCTTTTCATGCAAGACACACAATCGTCGTGTATAATACAATCGACGAACCGTGTACTGGTACCGTGTATTTAAATCGCTTTAAATCTCCTTCACGTACCTGATATACCTAGACCGTATAATATATCTCTGCTATTATACAAAAAAGTTTATAAATTTGATTTGATGGAACGTGAAAGAATTAAAGAAGTTATTCGCAGACTCGACAGATCGATGAGATTTGCGAGGGAAAACTAAAACGAAGGGTGAAGCGAAGAAAACGAAAATGTCGAGTAAGCAATTGGTAGTTTTTGGGTGAAGGACTTAACGGGGGTATATATATCGGGGGTTTTCTTTGCTGTACCTCCTGTGTCCCGGAAGGCAAGCATGTAAGGCAGAAAGACGAAACGCGTGAAAATTTTTGCGTGGCATATAGAGCAAGAAAGAGCGACAAAGGGAGAAAGGGAAGGGAGAAGAAAGAGGGAGGAGGAGAGAGACTGAGAAAGAGATGGGGGACGTATGGCAGCGTGACGACTTCACAGAAAGCGAAAAGCTTCAACACAATATCGATACTCTAGTCTCTCTATTTCGCCTAACGGGGACACTCGCGCGTGTGCGCGTGTCTATTCTCGACACGCTTCGGCAACAAAGTGCGTCTAACACATGTGCTCTTGTGTGCGGTCGTCAAAGTTCTTGAGAGTCGAATGAAAGCACGACGAAAGCGAGTACGCGATGGGATTCAAAGGCGATGAGTATCGGATCGTGCGACGTCGTCGACCGAATCGTAATGCGATTTCTTTGAAGTACCAAGATAAAAGGAAATCCAGTGATCAACGGAAAGTAAGAGTGCGGGCGGAAGATTCGGTGCGACGACGAATTTGGTGGTTAAAAAATTGCGTTTTAAAAACTCGAGAGAAACATAAAATATCATTTTCTCAATTTCTCAAGATTATCCTAAATTCTTGAAAAGGAGATTATATTACTATTTCGTTGAACTCTTCGATTAAAGTTATAATTAAAAAAAAAAAATGTTACAAACAGCTCCTGATTGCGTCGAGTGGAGCAATGGAACACGTTTGAAGAGATGTTTTTTCGCAAAGAAAAGCTCCGATACTCTCGAACGAAAAAAAAAGAAGAAGAGAAGACTCGATCCCCGATTACCGTCTTTGAATCTGGCGTACTCTTCGTGACTCTCGGCAGTCCCGTGGGACGATTCACCACGAAAGCAGCAGAAAAGACTGGAATCTCGCTCTCTCCTCGCCTCGAGAATTCGTCATTACTCGCTCTGGCGGCTCTTAATTTCGCGCTGTCTGCAATCTCGCGAAATCGGCATGTAAAGCGCGCTAGCAGCCTCCGCTCTCAGTGCGCGCAGCATTGCCTCTGCTCAGTGCGCTGTACTTTTTGCCGCCCGAGGAACTACGAGCGGTTTCGCGACGACGAAGAGGGCGGGCGAAAGAAGAAAAAGTGAGGGAAAGAAGATGAGAGAGGAGAGAAGAGAAGAGAAGCAGAGTGGAACGTCGGAAATAGAGAGACAGAGAAAGAGAGGAGAGAAGAGGGAAAAGAAAGAGAGAGAGCGAGAGAGAGAGGGAGAGAGGACGGAGGGAGCGTCCTTCGAAAAAAGCCTGATGGAGTCCTTGGGATCTGGCATGGCGGTGCGCGCGCGAGCGCGAGAGAGAAGCGGATGCACGGTGATAAATGACAGATCCGATGGGGTTCGACCGTAATCGGCGATTAATCGATACTCGGCGATCCTCGGTGAAATATACACGCGACCGCAATTTCCAGCGGGAACAAATCGCCCCGGGTGGCGCAGGTACGAATTATATTATACTACGCTCTCGAGAGAAAGAGAGAGATAAAGAGAGAGAAAGAGATCGCGGACGAATTTCTCAACGAAATGCGACCGGCACTACGTGCGCGTACGGGAATGAGAGGGTAAGAGAGGCCAACGCCGTTCCGCTTCTCACCGCTTTCCGTCCTTCTCCACGTGCGCACCGTCTCTGTCTCTCTCTCTCTCTCTCTCTCTCGCGTGCGCGCAAACTCGCGCTAAATCGGGGCTACGAATTATATTACCGGCGCTTTCGATCGCGGGGGAATTTCTCAACGAAATACGTGTAATTATTGTGCGAAGGACTCGGCGCAAGTAAGTAAGCAAGCGAACGAGCGAGCAAGCGCGCGCGCGTGAGTACTCCCTCTCGCGCACGTCCGATGGAGACGGCAAAACGAGAATCCGCCACGGGCTTCATAAATTTCCGACGTAAGGATCGTCCGGCCAGAAATAACACGCGGGAAAAGTACGCGCGCGGGATTTATTGCCGCGAAAGAGAATAATGCGTTCCGTTTTCAATTTCTCCCCTTCATCTTCCATCGCGCAACCTGCCTGCCTGTCCGTCCGCCCGTCCGTCCGTCCGTCTATCTCGCGCTATCGAGCAGCCGGGAGATAAATTTTAGTCCGGGAGTGAATCGCGCGCGTGTTCGATCGTCGTTAAGAGCATCGATATAACTCCCAAGCTCCCCAGGCTGTTTTCAAGGTTTCCCTCGGGATATTCAGGAATATACACGAGAAACTCCTTCCCTATACCCACGTCGAAACGTCGTTCATACCTTGGGCAAGGACGCCAGGCATTGCTGCTTCACGTCCCAGACCAGCTGATCCTTCGGGAACTGCAGACACTTGCTGACGTAGAGCTCGGGCACGTGGATCCGAGCGAGGAGCACGCCCTCGCCGACGGGGGTGTTCTCCGTCGCCGCGAGCGCGTCCTCCGCATTCTGCTGACCTTGACCCTGCGCCGGGCCACCTTGAGGACCGATGGTTCCCTGGATCTGAGACTGAGAGCTCGCACTGCCGGGTGAGCTCTCCTGCTGCTGCTGCTGTTGCTGCTGGGGCGAATGCTGCTGCTGCTGTTGCTGGGGCTGTTGCTGTTGCGGCGGCTGCTGCTGCTGCTGCTTTGGTCCCGCCTCCATTGCGAGAACCTCGCGGTTCCTCAGGATCCCACCTTCAGTAGCTCACATCTGCGACAGGAAAAAATCACGCGATCGTCGGTTATCAATAATATTCCCAGAAAAAATAAGATACATTATGCAATCGCGATGGATATGTTTTACTGAAGTGCATGGTATGTCCTATTAATGAAATATTAAAAAAGAATATACCACTTACACTTTCATCATCGAAACCTTGTCAAAAAATAGGTATATAGGATTAAAAAGTTACGTAATATCGCATTCTTTTTTTACGTTCCTACCATCGCATTCAAACTGCGTCGAAGTAGACGAGGTGTTAAACAGTTACATAATCAGAAGTTTACAGACAAATTTATTGATTTTATCTTATGTAATTTTCTAGCTGATATAAATCAAGGCTTCTCAATTTTTTTGCAGCGCTTAATTTTTTGCTTCGCAAGAGCGTGGGTTGTCCATCGATGGAATGGCCCAAGTTTTTATTCCATTCATTCCCTTTCGAATGATTGAAATTCTTCAAAGTAATCTTTACGAATTATATACGCGTTTTTAAACGACGTAATCATGTCGCAACGATGGAAAGAAAATAATCGTCTATCGGGAGCGTATCTGGCAAAATACGTGGATTCGTTAACGAGCGTGTAAGTGGCATAAACGCTACGTATGCGAGGAACACGATGGGGGAATGACAACGGATGGCGAGAGACGACGGGACGAGGAGAGACGATGGGCGCGCGAGAGGGCGGACCGTATGTGAGAAGAGTTATAAGGCGTTTCGGTCGGAGGAGACGAAGAAGAAATTAAAACGGCGAAGGATTCGCTTGTTTATGACCACAGCGAGGTATAACGGTAAAGGGAGGACGGGATTACCGCAATGGAAATAAAGAAACGGCGCCGGGACGCCGTACCACTCGATTTTTAACGCTCGTAAAAGGTTTTATGCCTCACGATGCCTTGCAACATGCGCGGTTTTTCCTTCTTCACTTTTCTGCTCCCTTTTTTTCTCTGTCTCTTTCTCTTTCCCTGTTACTCAGTGCCTTTTTATTTTTGACGCACGTCGGCTTCGCAATGCGTAATCAGAGATCCAAATCGAAGCGAAGCTACTACGCTACCACAACGCCGTCCAAACAATCATAAGAGAGCGTGCACTTCTCTTGGGTGAGACAACCGTAATTTATATAACGCCAGGAATGGCTTTTCTTCCATACCGGGGGCCGTCGGGAAAAGAATGACCGATCCATTCGAGGCGCGAGACTCATCGTTTTGAATTGATTATGCAAATTAACCGCGCGCTCACCTTCGCGTCGCGACTCCGACGTACGTGTGCAGGGCCGGGCCCCCGTACACCGAAGGTAATTCTCTCGGTGCCTTTACGCCGGGAATGATAAAAATATACGCTGAGAGAATTAATCTTGTCTTTAGGTCTGTAAAGTTAACGTATGTGCATATCAATTATATCCCTCCTGATATCTGAATAAAAAAAGAAATGCGTGCGCGACCATTCGTTACGAAAGCCAAAGGCGGCGATTTATAACTGGCAGGCAGTTCAACCTGGGAGAAAGCTTTAAGTATTGAATTATAATGTTATAAAATGTAAGCGATATAAGCCTGCTATTCTTTGAGAACTCCTACCTCTACACCGAGGCTTCTTAAAATGCCTCGATCCGACCATGGATATATGTAGTTGTGAAGCAACATTGCGCGGGGAAACTTTTTCCACCTTCCAGGCATTCCGTGATTCCTGCTACGTATTTCCAAGCCGCGCTTACTATCGCGCGCGACAAGCGTTTATATTAATTAATTAACTTCTGAGACTTTGTATTTATCTCCGTTGCACCGTTTGCCGCTTTAACGCTTTCGAGCCGAGCTGCGGAGCCGAGAACCCGCCGGAATCTGAATCGCATCTACGGATCGCAAACTAAAAAAAAAAAATTAAAGTAAAACGATCCTTGACAATCTTGGGATATCCTTTGAGTCATCGTTCGGCACTCGGAAAGATTTCTACAAACGAGCCTCTGACAAATGGACCTCTGATGTCTTTCCTCATCATCGGTGATGAACCGTGTCTGGCGTGATATACGTATATATCGTCGCGAAGCAGACGAACAGGCCAAACGTATTCGTTTTTACCTCGTGCCGCCGCGCGCCGTCGCCGTCACCGCTCGCGCGATAACGCATATTTCGCCGTTTTATAATTCCGCCTCCAACCTGTCGGATTAATCACCTACGGCCGACGATAACTGACGTCTTAACAAGCGGCGCGCGCGTGATCGCTTTCACTAGAAAGGTTTCAACGCGACGACAGTCACACTGCCGCCGCCGCCGCCGCCACCGCGCCGCCGACTTTTATTTCGTAATTCGCGTTTGCGTTGTCCTGCACAGAGCTTTTACACCGCGAGCCATGTAATCCCGCGATTAAGGCGCAGTACTTGCGTCATCTTCGGTAATGGAGTAACATGGAAACTTTATGATGCACCCGTGTACACAGGGTGTTCGCGAAATCGCTCTATTACTTCTTCTCTTCGATAACTTCGAAGTTTGCTTCTTGATAAAAATTTAATCGCCGCACTTTTGTTTATAGTACTAAAGAAAAAATTTAATATTATAATAAAATATAATTAAAACTAAAATAAAATCAAGCTTTTTTATTTATTCCACTTGTAACTTTGATATATTTGACTCTCGAAAAAAATAATTGAATCTATTTTAGATTAAACAAATGTAAAATTTTATTTGATACTAGACACTACAGACGCGCGCTTCGCGCGCGCTATTTAGCTTTAACATTATGCTATTTACTATTACACTATTAACCCTTGATACACACAACTGTCAAAATCTACAATGACAGCTGCGAATGAAGTAAGCGCAGCAAGAGAACCAATCGGCATCGCGTAAAAGTGACAACAATACCTATGACATGCCCTTTTTAGAAGAGGATTGTTTATTATTTCGTGCATACAAATATTATTTTTATATATTGCAGGAAGCATATGTAAATACTAATGGCGCAAAATTATTTCAGGAATTCTTCGGGAAGATGATGAAGATGGTTTTAAAAGTGTTTCTTTTTTATATAATATATATGAGAAGAAAAGAAAATCAGGGTAAAAGGATTCCACGAAACGAATGAGAAACGACGGAATCCCGGGGGATATAAGTGTGAGATGTCAGGTGCTATGAGAGGAGAAGTTTGATGGGAAACCGCAGACGCCATTAAACGTAACCCTCTTCGTCGGGGGAGTGCGGACCGCGTTAAAACTTTAAATAACCTACTGACCATGCTCTGTACACATGTATATATAACTTATGTTTCGAGGAGAAATGCATGAAGAAATACAAAGAACCGCGCGAGAGATCTACGAGATCGCATCTGCGGCGTGGCGGCGCGAGAGCTAACGCAAAATTACTATCAAGTCATAAATTCATTCGAGACGTCGAGATGTCTGTACGACAAGCTTCCTCGAAGTTTTTCATAAAAATTTATAAAACTACAAATAGCATATAAATAAATTTTTATTCAAAGTATCTCATATATTACACATATATATGTATATATTTCTGTAATTGTCCTCTCCAATTAAAAAAGTTCAAAATTTTAATTGGCGGCTTTAATATGGTACAGACAACAAAATTCTTGAGATATAAATAATGTTTAATAATACGGTGAGATCAGACGCGTGTGACGAGAAGGTGCTTTCGTCAAATCGCTCGTCGCCGCGCGCACCTATCGCACGCGATAATTCACAGTGGATCATAATGGTTGCGATGATAACGACACGCTACTTTTTCTAAGCGATGAATCGATCATCGCCGGCCCGATGGGGCTATCCGGCGAAACCGGTAGAGACGAAGAGGACGAAGCAGAAGAAGAGAAAGAAGTAGAAGAAGAACAAGAAGGTAGGCTATAAGAAAGATAATAAGAGGGAACGAAGAGAGAGACGATGATGAACCGAGGGAGAAAGGGAGGGAGGGGGTTCATGGGTGCGTATAGACGAACGCACGATGGACGGATGGATAGACGGGGGCCCATGGGTGGACTGACCGACGGACGGGCGGACAGCAAACGCATCAATGACAAGACGTAAATCATAGTTTTATGACCCGTCTTTATGTGGCCCTTATTCGTGGCACTCATCGGTAGAAGAGAGCCTTTCGGATTTTTCTGTCTGGCTCTGGCTTATACTTGTACGTCCAGGACCGCATCGGTTCGCATCGACTGCGCGAGGCCTTACGCTTCAGGATCTTTTAGTATACCGAGAGAGAGAGAGAGAGAGAGAGAGAGAGAGAGAGAGAGAGAGAGAGAGAAACAAATTTTACTAATTTATTCTCGGCGATAAAATAGCGTCACGATTAAAAATTATAGTGCCTTTGATGTTTTTTGAGAATAATGATGCATATAACGTAATGTACTTCACAGATTAAATTAAAGACGACATTCAATTTAATCTCATTATTGTAGTACACTTCAATTTTTTTGTAAACACGTCTTCTCTTACATGCAAGGTGAGAAATTACGAAAGTGTTAAACGGATGATTCATGGAATTAAGTTTTTTTATCTTGGTGCTTGGATTTCGAGAGTTTTTGGAGATTTGGATAAAATTTTTACATATCCTTCATCATAACACGTAAATGGACGGGTAAAGCGACTCTAAAGAATTTCGGTGAGATTCGCAACTGCAAAAATGGAACTTCAATTCGCTTTTCGATTCCGTTCTTCGATTTCGCTCTTCGATCCGCCCCTGAACGCACGTAAGTGCGTATATAACAGGTACCCGCTGCGTGGGCGTCGGTTTACGGGTTTGCTTTTAAGTGACCGTACCTTAATTCGCGCTGCGGTTAACAGTGTGTCGTGTTTAACGGTGATCCCGCGAGGGAGGGTGAGGGTGAGGGAGAGAGTCAGAGAAAAAGAGAGAGAGAGAGAGAAAGACTGCAATTAGAAAAATCCGATAACTGCATCGGTGGAAATGCAACCCGGCGACAAAAAAGAGGGAAGGTGGGGTACCACGAAGGCAACGAAGGACAGCGCGGGGTTAAGGTACGACCCTGACATTCTGGATCTCGCGGACGTGGGTGTGCGCACCGCGCAACTTTGTTGCCGCACTTTTTCGAGAGCATCTTCTTCTCTCTCTCTCCCTCTCTCCGCTCCACTCCGCTCCGCTCCGGACCGCTCCGCGGGACCCGCGGCGCGGCCGCATTATACGCTCGCGCGCGTATAAAGGGAACGGCGTACGCGAAGGCCTTGACAGAGGAGGTGGTGTACGACAAGGATTATTTTTCAACGACATACGCTACGACGCGCCGCGGAAAGTGAATCGCGCCAAATAGTACAATTCAACGGCGACGCGCGCGCGCGCGCGCTTTTACGGCCTCATCGCGCGACTGCGACACGCGGGAAAGAGCACGGACGGCCGGTAATCTCGCCTGATTATAATCCCAATTTTAATCTCGCCCCGCGGTGGCGAGCCGAGCCATGCAACGGACGCGTGAAATATGCCAGCGAAATTTATATCTTCCCGATATATCCGCGCGCGAATGAATTCCGTCACACGAATAATAGCGATGCGAAGTGCGACATGCATCTCAGACAGCACCATGTGTCAAAGATGTCTTAAAGATGTCCCAAAGATGTCTTTAAGACGTCTTATGTTCCGATTTTGGACGTGCGTGCTGTCTGGGATATTTTCGTAGTGTCAGCGACATCCTTCGAAGAATACCTTTCCAAGATAAAAGAAAACTATAACGTTTGATTCACGGTACGCTACACGATAACAACGTCTAGTTCGATCGTCTCGTTTTATTTCTCCCAATCCTATGGTATCCCATTACACGTTTATCGCGACGTTAATAACCTAGGCGGGGATCGTTCAAACGACGTTCAATTTTTATTCTGCGGACGTTTAATGTTCCTCCTACCCTCCCCCCCCCCAATGTCTCATTGTCGTTTATGGCACCAGCATCCCTCGTGCAATTTGAGCGACGTGCTCCGTAAATTACCGGGCGAAAATCAGATAGAGACCACAGACTCGGTTGCTCTCAGCTCCCTTTAGAGTGACAGACTTAACTATGCGTGGCTGTCTAACGCTGAGCTTGATTTATCTACTGTGAAAATCGCATTTAATATCAATGAAACAAGACAAGACGAGAAACACTTAACACACTTGGCGATGGCGTACGTTAAACGGTCCGCTAGGAAAGGATGAAAGGGACAGCGAAAACATTTCGAGCTTGATGTTATTACACCGACGATTCTCAATATATGGCTAGCTATAGCTCTTTTCTTATCTACAAATTACTTTTTAATATCACACGAGATCTCTGATTCTTGCTTCGCGTGTCTTGTTACTTATGATTACACCCATATAGCGTACACGATATTACTATCGATATTACTATCCGCGATAAACCACGATAAATTTTGTGGATATCGGGATTGGCAGACGCATTAGGCCTATATACAATATGGACATAATATTACACGCGTCCCCTATCTCTTACGATCGACTACGATGTTGTCTCTCTATAAGGACTTTCCTGATCGTCCCCTTTGCTGCGGCAATAAAAGATGTTTCCTGCGCACAATAATTCGCGAAGTTAGGTGCGGCATATGGGCAGTTTCGCGACACCCACCGCTTCTCCGGCGATTTTCTCGTTATCGATATGCCGAAGAAATTTATAAGGTCGTATACGTTTTGAAACATAAATAAAATATGTTTTTCTCGTAGGTCGATTAATTCACGGGTAAAGTATTATCAGTCGAGAGAATAAAAAAACCAGGAATAAAAATTCTCAAAAAGTAAAAACGTGCAATTAAAATTAATCTGTTAAAGTTAGATTCAAAGTTTTAATATTTTAATAATTTATCGATTGTGTAAAAATAAACGAGCTGTCGCCGATAAAATGTCACTTTGCGCAACAACAAGCGTGCATGAGAATAAGATCCACGCATGAAACTTCCAGATTGAAAAAGTTTTCTCTCGTGAAGTTCGACTGCTGTAGCTCATATATGTATACTTGCGGGGAACTTCAATAATCGAGTATAAGGATATCTTGCCTCAAAGCCTGCGGAGGCGGTAATATGAAGATAATACAATGATATTAAATAAATTTGTTGGACACGCTGGACCTGTAGGCGCATATAACAAATCACGCTGCATTCAGCGGGTATAATAGAAACGCGGAAGAGAGAAGGATGCTGCGCGGCGAAAAAGAGAATCGATGTCGCGAACAGAAAAACAGAAAGAAGGCCCCGATTCCCTCTTTCCTCTCCTTCGTTGCCTTAGCTGAAAAACACCCGCCCTCGCGGGAATTCGTCTGTACAAATAGCCCTTTTCGTCTCGTACATACCCAGCCCCGGGACAGGAAGTTTCGCCGCTGCGATTTATTCACGTCACCACGTCGGAAAATCGTACAGATTTGGCACAACAGAGATTACATAAGTAATTCTTTTGCCTGTGATTTATACTCGTTTGTCTGTCGAGATGGTGATTGATGACGTTTAAGTTTTA
This sequence comes from Temnothorax americanus, assembly GCF_048541705.1. NCBI lineage: Eukaryota > Metazoa > Arthropoda > Insecta > Hymenoptera > Formicidae > Temnothorax > Temnothorax americanus. The sequence continues at coordinate 1,723,212 of NW_027509475.1, forward strand.
ATATGCCTTTTTTGCAAATGTAAATAACATTAAAGCTTTTTGAATATAGAATATCGAGAATAAAAATAATTAAAAAATGTTGACATATTATTTTCAAGGCATCCCCTCGTGAATCGATTAATTTATCACGCGGCTCGGAAGTTATCTAGAATAGCACGCCCTTATTTTACTTTAAGACTCGACCGGATGCTTTTCTGCGAAGTTGACTAATTGCTAAAAATGTCGAAGGCCATCGCTCGTTATCAGCGACTCGGTGATGGTGACGGTGCATCGGAGAAAAGCATGAAGGTGTAGATGGATCACGACAGAAATAGCGAGAAATAATTCCATCATTTATTGGGCGGTCGAAAGGTTAAGAGGGCGGCGTGTCGAGCTTAAAAGGCTGAATAAATTAAATCTATAAACGTGACATCGATATAAGTACCAGTATTATTGAGTATTCGCCCCGATTCTCTTTTATTAGTCGATAAAAAAAAGTTCACGTTAATCCTACGCGTTGTTATTGTTTCATGACTTTATTGACGAGCGCTTGAAATATTTCCTTGATAATATCGAGACCTCGGATACCGATTTATACCTGAAAAGCATCATTATCAAGTATCAAGTATGATCAAGTATGATCAAGTATGATCAAGTATGATCAAGTATCATTATCAAGATAAGGGCAATCATTATTTCCTCCCTAGGGCTTTTACTGTCGTGGAACGTAATGATAAAATCGTTTAACCATTACTAAGCGTTCATTGTTATATATTTTTCTATATTGAATAAGATAACGATAACTCTGTACGATTAACATGTGGCAAAATTGTAACAAGAAAATTAAAAACATCATCAACGTTTCTTACTAATTTGTAGTAATTCGTTGTAATCAAATGCATCTCTTCTCAATTTTATATATATATAAGATGCATTATTTATGATAAACACACATATTAGCAAAATCGGTTTGCAAATGTTTAAATTTTCTATCCCCAAAAAATCTTACATCTACGTTAAATATGAATGAATGACAAAGACATCTCATACACAATAATACCTTAATACCTAAAGATGCAAATTTCTTCATCTCTTTAATCCTTAGCATTCGGAGCAAACTCTTGAATAGCACTCAATCGAGATCCAATTCAGATAACTGAATTGGGGAGTCTGACAACAATCAGAGATGAATTCGGAATTCTCTGAAAGCACGTGTCAATATCGATATGTCTGGTGACTTACCCCCGGTTCAACGACCCACGCAGCCACGAGCGTGAAGGAAAACGAACGGGTGACCCTCGGCGTTGTCGGGGTTATCGCGCGACATCGCCACCGGCAGCCATTGTCAAAAAACAATTCCGAAACGTACGAGGCATCCACTACATTGCACCAACCCGCACCGTATATCGTTGCACCGCACCGCGTTGCGAAAACGCGCTTTGGGGTGGTCGTGCCTCAGCAATATGGCGACGGCGGCACGACCCCCAATATCGCCCGTCGCGTATTCCCAGGTAGAGATGACTCGAGAGCGTCGTCGCCAGGACGAGATCCTCGGCAGGGAGGACGGCTCGCGCCGAGACTCACCGCCACCCCCCGACCGCCCAGCGTACCATCGGGGTAGGACAATGCTCGACGAAAGCGAAACGTACGACGACCGGCGGCGCCTCCGAGTGCGGGACCGAGCGTCGCGGGGTGCATCGCGCGACTACGGCGGGGTTCGAGGGGGCACCTCCGAGGAGGGTGAAGCATCCCCGCGGCGTAGATGGCGCCATGGCGCCGGTTTTCAGGAATTACGCTCCAGGGTTAGGCGCGAGGAGTGAGAGAGAGCGCGAGGAGAGCCTGGTGGTGGATGTTGGTCGCCTGGCAACGACGAGAGATCGACCGAGTGCTCTTTCCGCCCCTCTCTTTCCCCTCCCTCTTCGCCCTCCGCCTTAGCGGCCACCGAGAGAGTTGGACACCACCCTCGCGCTCGTTGTTGTTGCCGCCGCTTGTGCTGGTGCGACGGTACGGTGTGCGGTGGTAGTGGTGATCCCGCGGCCGTGTGCGAAAACAAGTACGTATCGAGAGTCGCGAGTGGGCCAACGATTAGTCGCGATCGGGGGTAGAGAATGTCGAGGGTGGAAGGTCAAGAGGAGAGCGGGCGCCTTGAAGGACATGCCAATGGTATATAAATACGTCGTGCGCGTCTGGGTGAGTCCTTAAAGACAGAAGTAACGAAATTGGGACATCACAAATACCGTGACGTGGATGAAAGGAAAGAATACATATATCAAGTACAAGTTCTGTACTAAAGATGATTGTATGATGTTTTGTACGATTATATAATTATAAAATATAATTTTGAAGGCAAATTAAATTGTACTACGTGAAATATCCATCGTTCATATTTTTTTTCAACATGTACGCAACCATGTTGCACTCTACATTCGATGTATTAATTATTCGCCGAAATGACTATGAGTTTGGCGGCATAAAGAGAGATGTATTAAAATGGTACTTTCATATATATTTAAATTTTTATTTCTAATAAAAAACACGATGGAGAAGATTTTGAACGTTGTAAGTATAGAAAGGTAAATATCAATAAAACGGTATTCTTAACGCGGTTATTCTATCCCGTGAGGTACGAGGAGATTCGATCGTTCGCTGTTTGTCCGTTCGTCCATTCTCTCCGGCAAACATACCGAAAATGGCGCGCGGCATTTCACATTGTTGTTTTAAGACAGCTCGATCGATACCTTCATCGCGGTATCGGGTACACACCCACATTGTTGCGCACCGTCTCCCTTATAAATAAGCGATCGTTTAGCCGCGAAGTCTCGGCGAAAACTTTCGCCGTGCTTTGGTTCACGGACGGTTTTATAACGTAACGAACCTCATTAGGAACGGTAATAGCGCCTTTTCTGGTAGCAACTCCATTTTCTGCGAGGCAAGACGGATGGCCGCCATCGTTGCGCACCGTCGTCTTAAAAGTCCTCGCACATCCTACGGAAGCGGAGAGTAATGAATGGTTCGCAAACGTAAAAAAAAAAAGGGGAGAATTCCGTCGATCGTCGCACGGTGATTTATCGTGACTTTGATCGCGCCGTCAAAGCGCCGTGATAACGCTTTGTCCGATAAGGCAAGAAGGGATGAGTGTCCTACTGCCGTTTTCTTCGCGATTACGGATAGCAAGGACATGATTCGCGCGTGATCCATTATCGAACGATTATATTGTTATCTGATAATCGCGTTTGTGTGTACGACGAAATGTGCTTTCATAGTTTACGAGATATGATCATCCGCGGCGACAAATATAGCGATTACGAACGTCGCGCTCTTCAATCATTAGAAGCTTATCGGATTTGCCTTGCGCAACTAAAATTAATATCCAACAAAAGCTAACAAGAGCAAAAATAATAAATATAAACCATAATGAATTCATTTTTCAACTTTCCGCAACGGCATTTGAGGTATAATTGCGGACTAATTTACATATAATTTTCGCTCTCCTTGTATACCTCTGCGTCAAAAAGTTTTACATGATTTTTAAGCATGTTAATGACTCATTAATAATGACTAAGCTTTCAAAGAGTCAAACCGGATTCTCTGATGTGGAAAAACGGGAGGTTTCGCGTGACATCACTTCCTCAGCATCGGCATCGTCGCGCGCGGATGCAGGCACTCATGCCTGACGACTTTTTCGTCGCACGGTGCGCGGGGGAAGGGAGGGAAAAACTAACAAGCGCAAGGTTCACTCAGATTAGATCGACTCCAATTTAGTTCACTCGCCGTTTGACCTCCATTCCGTATCGGCCGCCCTCTCTCCGGCTTTTAATTTGCGGAGGATATGACGTTCCCTCGATGAATCTCATCGGTCGTCCCTCTCGACGACCGGTGCCGTTAAACCGGAACAATTTAGCATCGAGGACGACAGAGCGGCCACCCCCCCCCCCATTTTTATCGGCACTCCATATTATAGATTTAATTGTAATTGAATCAGCGGATAGGAAGTTCTAGAGCAAAGTATTTTTTTTTGTACGATCGTTGGAATTCTCGATTACACAACTCAAAGAAATTGCGAATTAATATTCGAGATGTTAATCTACGAGAATTAAATTGCGAAATTAAAAAGTAGAAAAAATTTTATCTGATGAGCTGTCTCTTAATATCTTTAACATCTACAATAAAAAAATATTATGCAACATGATATTGGATATTGCTTATATATATATATATATATATATATATATATAAGACAGCAAAATAATTTAAATGTAACATAAAATTTATATATATTTATAAGAACCGCGCAAGGGTTATGCCCTGATTGACTGCACAATTTTTCATCCGCATCATCTTTCAATTTTCTTTCTCTTATTTTTTAATTAATTCTTTGATTAATTGTCACAGAAGATTAGCGTGGTGCAAAACAGGTAGATTAATCCATTTACAATTGGTTCAATAATATAATGGATTATGAAGGGTAAATCAACCCGGGACAATCAAATGTTAAGAATACAATAAAAAATGTAAATATTAAAATATTAAAATATTAAATGATATATACTTGACTGACACAATATTTTTTGAAAATTATAAGGCAAATTAACACGTGAGAAAGTAAAAAAATGTGCGCGTCCTGAACTTGGCGGTCTTTGAAATATAACACAAGGAATAGAGTTCGGAAGTCGACCTGTTTCCGCTTTTCGAGCATCGTCAGTCCATTAATTTAAAGGGATAGCACGAGGAACGAGAGGTTCCGGCAGACCAGGGGTCTAGGTGAAAGACGAGTACCTGACGTATATTTGATGTTTGATCGATTGATCACCATGCATCTATCGCAATCTTTTATACGCACACCAAGGATCTCCGCTTGTCAGCGAATATAGAACCCTCTTGGCCGTATCGTTAACTTCTTGACCCTCCTCACACGTCGCCGAAACAATTTCAACGCGAAAAGAGAACGTAAATAATATATTAATATATAACCCTTCGTATTATTTAACAATTTATCAAGGACATTTCACAAAAATATAAATTTATTAACAATAATTATATAAGCTAAATCATAGGCTAATTTATTCAATAACAAAAGAATGATTGAACTGCCATTGATTCTGACGCTCTGTTACTTTTATTGCTGTATCATCACCAATTACGCTTGATTATTTTGCTCTAAGTTCCAACATCAATCCTCGACGTACCACTACATATTTCAAGTTCATTATTAAATATTTAAATAATTCACCGCTGATGTGAAGATTGAGTAAAGTCGAAACGTTGAATTATATACAATGTTCAATCATACTTTCGTTATTGAATAAATTAATATTTAACACCTAAGTTTATTATACGCTTGTCCTTGGTCTATAATTTAGCTTATAGCTCAGCTCGTAACGAGCAAATTAACTTTATTCAACAATAAATTTTTATATTTGTGTTCTTTGAAAATAATGACACGCTTCGACATAATCGTCTCTCCATTACTTGCAAGTATCGATGACTGCATTCACCGTTACGTGAGGCTTTTCACCTCGCATTTGCATCTGTTTAAACGAATAAATAATCCCACGGTGCCGCGCGCGCGGCGATATTCTCTTCGCCGCCGTCTCGGTTCCCGGCTCGCGAGTCCACATTCTTCCCCGCTTCCCGGCACGAGGAAGAAAGAGAGCCAGGAAGTCAGCCGTGAGACAGGAAGGTCGTACCATCTAAGTTTAGATTGTGTTTTAGTCACCTACCGCGGCTACCTACACTCTTTTCCACCTACAACTCCGCCCCTTTATCTGCCCGCGAGGTCCGCGAGGAGTCGTTAACGACCTCCGTATGCGGAGGTGATACCCGTGGTACGTGCGGTGGAACCCTTTCAACGATAATCCTGGAAACTGGGATCTCGCGCGCGGATATACCGTCCCGTGAATTGGCACGCGGGGAAAACCGACGCGTTACTCGATTTTACTTTACGCGCAAGTTAACGCCGCGCGCTTATTCCAATATCCGTTGTCTACTCTGGACGATGATGCAAGCGTTTGCACTTCCCGCCAGCGCGCTGCTGGTATATACGTTCTCGTCTATCTGCCGCCGCCGTCTATCTATCGTGTCCCGAAGGAAAACCTGAATCACGAAATCCTCCGGGTGCTCTCTCTAAGAAAGGCGGAGCAGCTGCGGCGACGGCGGCGGCAACTCTCTGTTATAGAGCCCCGGTAACGTACACGCGTGTAACGTTTACACGTCCCCGTATCTCTTTTGGCGTGTGTATTCGTGCGTGGGTGTTAAGCGGGTGCAGGAAGGAAAGGCGCGGGGACCGGCGAGAGGGAGGGAGGGGGGAGGATAAAGGAGTAAAACCGCGCGTTGTGTGGATGTGGGTAAGCGGGGACTGTAAATATCGCGTCTCTCTGCTGCCTACCTCGCGCGCAACGGGGAGGCACGTCCGGTATATATGGTATATCGCCTTATGCACGTCTCCTCGTCCTACCGCGCTTGGTGCCTATGAAGGCACCGGACAGACGAACGGGCCATTGGATGAAAAATACCCCACTAAATTGATAAATTATGGCCGCTTTAAATCAGCCAGATGCGGGGTCCGTGCGTTCCACCGCGGCTCAGAGAGAGAGAGAGAGAGAGAGACAGGCTGGGGCTGGGGCCTGATTTAGGTAGCCATTCTGGATAACTCCCGATAATAACTCTACTGTAAACGGTAGTCGGGGAAACTTTACGAGCAAGTTTTTAATGGTTTTCTTAGTAATTGTCAATGCGGAATTTGTTCGAAACGACCTGAGGATCAGGGAAAATTACGACCAAATTTGGTTCGAAGACTTTACAGCGAGAACTTGATCGAAATCCGCACGAGAATCACATGTACGAGAAAATTATCACGAGATTTACTCAATTGAAGGTAATTAAAGTTGAAAAACGCGCGCGCGGGCAACACATTCCGTTCTTTCTTTATATTAATATTTTTGCGATTGAGATACTACAATCACGGATCGAAACGTAAATCTTTGACGAGAGGTTCGTTAAATCGCGATTGCTCTATCGAAAAGCTCTTTGCTATTTGTCGTTAAGACGAATCTCTCGCGATGGGCGTACAAATCAAGATTTACGGGCGGTTACAGCGACCGAAACTTGACGCTCTCTTGCGACATGGACAATGTAAGAGATTGCGTCACACACAACGACCGAGAATCGGCTTCGAGGCAAATCGAGGCTCGATCCGAAGAACTCGGACTGACGTTCCCGGAGGGGGCGCGGCACTTTCTCTCGCCGGAGTTCCAGAGCAACGTGGAATCGAGGAAACCCCCTCACGAATACCCACACAATTTACTCCTCCGTAGCCGTCCCGATGTCTGGAGAAGTTACCTCGCCTCGCTTAAAATTCAATTTGACCAAAATGGGGAATATACTCGCACAGTCTGCCTGGGGGTACACATATAGTTGGACACATAAAATATTTCATTTCGCGAGAACTCCACGTAGAATAAAAATTTACACATCATCTCTAACACTTTTTCGACATTGATGTTTAAACAAGCAATTTTGAAATTTAAAACATGCCATCACTAATTTTTTTTTAAGAAAAAAAGAATTTGTTAAAATACTGAAAACTGAAGAAGACAACATATTTTAACAATAAGATGTATCATGATATATCATCATACGAAAAAACTTTAGATAAAGCAATTAATATGTGAAATAAAACTAAAAAAAGGATAATCTTAGCAATCAATATTTTACTTTAATATTTTTCACCTCATTTCTGTGTTCTTAAAAACTTGGTACATCTGATAGCGATCTCCAAGTTTTTATCTGAATTATGAGCAGGAGGAAACCGCGGAGAAAGAGAAAATTAGTAACACAATCGGCAAAAGCGACAACGGATTAGGCGCGGTATGAAAAAAAAGGAAGAACGCAACGACCGAACAGAAATTCCATCGTCAACCGGTCGGGGATCGCAATAGAATCGGAGGGTTCCTTTGACCAGTTGCACGTTCGCGCGAGCCTGCCCGACCACTTGTGATTCATTTTACGCAATAAGCCTTCGCTCGCGCCATGTATGCAATTCCATTTGTTTTCTGTGCGTCTCTTTTCCAAGTCTCGCGCGAAATGCGGGATTTGCCGCGGCGAAACTCCCGAGGAACGTACGCTACCTTTTTCCCTTCGCTAAAGCAAAATCCTTCCTCTCGGGATCCTTAAAATTTTAACGTGATATGTGTATACATACATTTTAATATGATATGTTTATACACATACATATATTTTTTTCTTTCTTTAATGTAATGTCAAATTGAGAGATAAAAATATTATTATACTATATAAAAGCAGACACACGAACTCTTCCCTCGTACTCGTACTTTTTTATGTATCGCTTTAAATATTGCGTGCGGAGTTATAAAACTTAATATTTCTCGATTTATATTAAGACAGTAAATTTCAGAACAATAAATCTCGCGTGATTTTGAGCACTTCCTCTTGACTGGTAACTTTGTGTGTGATTTGCTCAATAAGACCACGAGACAGTTCTATTAAGCCGCACGCGTCCACGCGTCTAGACCGAGTCACGTGTTACAAATTCGCATCATTACGTACAATGAAGAAATGGCTCAAGTACTCGAACAGATGACTAGAAATTTCCGACTTATCCGCAGAAAAGTATTACACACTTGGAAAAAATTCATTTGTAATCGGGGTATTGAGATTTTCGCGCTGATTTATCACTCTCGGATAAAACTGATCACACCGCGAGATTAAAGGTGCTTTCCAGCAGCCGGGACACTAACAACTTTTTGGCAACGGTGTACAGACGTAAGCATAGAAGTCAAGAAGGCTTCGACCTTATTTCTATCACGTACTTGGCAACTGTACAAGTCTTCCCGGCTATATCCTTGACCAAGGAATAAGGACCATTTTTTTTTAATGTCGAGCATTCGCCGTCTGTATCTTGGCTCGCAAAAATGTTCATCTTCAGAAATACCGTTTTATGAGCTTATAGTTTTTCATATGCAAGCAAATATACCGCGCCTTAAGAGCCACTACAGACAGTTTAATATCGACGCAACGCTTTTTTCAATGTATGCAAAAATTATAGATCGACATTATATGAAAAAAAATTTTTAAAGCAGCAATTATTACGCGATTGCCGCATATCCTAAATAACAAATATTATATTATTAAACACACACACATTACATATATTATAAATATCAATATTTTAGATATTGTTTAAATATGTATTACATCCTAGATTCACGATAGCAAATATTACGCGTTATTATATTACATATGTATCATTAGTAACAAATATTGTGTTGTTATATCACATATATTACAAACATCAACATTTTTTATATGTATTATACATTCATACTGTTCTTATGCGCAACTGTTAAATTCTCTCGAGACGATCGTGGTATCGTCGATCCCTATTGGACGAATGCTACCGCACACGAAACTCTTATGGGTTACCCTCAAAAATACTTCTCTCTGGCTCTCGCACCAGCGTACCCTACTTTATTATACCGTCGTCCCAACGAGCGCGGTATATTACGCGATGACCGAAAGCGGCGTGCACACGCGGCTACCTATTACGATAAATACCCGGCGCGCGCGATCCGGCGAGATCGGCGGGACCGGCTCCCTAAGACGGTGAAGTATTTCCGCGATAGCCATAACCTTTCGCCACGGCTTCCCACGCCTCTCGACGAGCGTGTCCCGCCGCGCCCGTGCTTGACCACACCGGGCGAACGAAACACATCCAGCTGGGCTGGATCGTGATCGGTGTTTCCCTTTCCCGCGTTTAGGCAGATCAATCAGCTAGGTCTTGAACGAGACACTGGCCGTTGGGATAGGCGGATAGGGCAATTGTGGATCTTGGACGCCTTGTGGGAAGTATCTATATTAATCGCCGAATCCGTTTTTCGTCTACAAAAATGTTCCAATAAAAATAAACTATAATTTAGTTATATTATAGAAGTTTAATAAGGATTAAATGACGTTTGCATTTTTGCTCAGCTTCGTGAAATATCACATAAACATGGCGAGCTAATGATTTATAGATGATGTCCTGAAGAAATTAAGCACATCCTCTGGACCCGCAAGTCAGCTTAGCCCTCTTCTTATCAACTACAACGCCCGCGTAAATTCAAGGCTATGTTCGGCCAAACTACCCTAGCCGGACCGCGGGCTGCGGCATTATCCTGGAGAATTTATGCGGCTCCTTTCCCAAATGCATTCATCATTCCGCGATGTCAGCGGCTCGCTTTCAGCCCCGGTCTTCGTCCTCCTTTTATCTCCTCGCTCCTCAGTCCTCCGGTTCCTCTCCGTCTCTTTCTCACTCTCTCTCTCTCTCTCTCTCTCTCTCTCTCTCTCTCTCTCTCTTTCTCTTTCTCTTTCTCTCTCTCTCTCCTTCTTTCTCTCGTTCGCTTCCCTCGGCTTTTGCCGAACTCCCGGCCTTCTACTTTACACAACACGCACGAACACCGCCACAGTGCTCACTCTCGCTCTCGTCCGAGAGTCCACCGTCTTTCTCTCTTCTCTTCCTCCTCCTCCATTTCCCTCCGCGCCTGTAACGCGGCAGTGATTCTTGTTCGTTTTTGGCATTCACGTCCTCCTCTCTGCTTCCTCGTCTTCTTCTTCTCCTTTTTTTTTTACATCATCGTATAGTGGCGCGGCCCTTTTCGGGCTCGGGTACAAACGGCCGCGTATCGGGACCACCCTGCGATGCTGAGTCTCTCCGTGATTCTTTATAACGCTCGTAACGGGTGTTGTGACGCTCCTCGGGACACCCTCTTATCGAACGTGATATATGAAGGTGAGATAATAACGCGCGCATATGTCGACGACCCATTTTATCAATTTGCATAAACACAATCACAAGTTACATTCGAAATTAATATTACTTGAGAATTTGTCATTATATTCATGCATGATTATACGACTCAATTAATTAATAATGTAATTCACGTAGTCTAGTTAAAAATTTACTTTCGCGAATACCACGTGATTTACGATAACCTTGTTACTTTGATTGAAATTCAACACTCGACCTTGCACATATGAAATATCATGTACTTTAATGCATTCGAATAATCCATAATCAAATGAGAAACGTATAAAAATGATTGAAGAAATCGTGTCGCTTTGTGTGTGTGTGTGTGCGTGCGCGCGCGGGAAGCGGCGGCAGGCGGGAACTGGCGGGAGATGCCGAGCGCTCGTTGTTAAATGTGATCGTCATTACGCGGCTCTCGGGTACGTACTCGTAATTGCAACCGCGGTTCATTTACGGGAATGAGTTCATGCAACCGTGAATCATTTCGTCTGGCCGTCCGTCTGTGCGTCTTTCGCTATTCTTACGCAAATCCGATCGCCGGGTCCGTCCGTGGCATGCCCAGGCGAGGGAGCTCTTGACGGTCAACGCTTGCCGTCCGGCAGGCCCGAAATTTGCATTTAAAACCATAGAGCTGCGAGCGGCAAAATGAAAAAGGCGCGGGCTTCTCGCGCGCGGTTTGAGCGCAGACGCGCCCAGGCGAAAAAAAAATCGCGCGCGGTTTGGCGGAGACGATGGGGGAAAAAGAAAAGCAAGAAAAGACCGAAGCCGATGCTGCTGTCGATAGCGCGCCAGCAGGATAAAGAAACCCCGGATTGTCTTCGGGGCTTTAAACAGCCGCGCGCAAGAGCCGATACGGTTCCCCGGCGAAAAGGCTAAAGGTGGATGCAGCGGGAACGATGTATCAACGCGCTCTCTCCGATATCATTGCAACATCGTACCACTTTTCTCGAGATTAATGCAACCGAGTTCACAAAACAGCGAATTAGACTGACGTACTACTTTCGAATATATTACAGTTACTAGAACCGCACAATTATGGCTGAGAATCGGCCAAAAAATCATCACGTTGCAAATTACAAATGTACTTGGCGTAATTTCCTGTAACGCGGAATATATATAAATCTCTTATCTTGTCATAAGTGAAACAACCCACGTACTCCGGGGCACCGCGCCGCCGCGCCGGTGCAATTTCATTTCCGGGTTCCATCAGCTCGACTGATTATTTTAAGAGGGGGAAACGGATAGAGTGAGCGAGCGAGAGCGCGGGTGAAAGGAGGAGACGCGCGGGAAGGAAGGGGGAAATGTGACAGGAAAAGACGGCCACGTACTCTGATGAAAAACAAAACGCAGGGACGAGAGCCCGGCGCAGCGTCTGGCAAACGTGTCTTCGAATAGATGAAAAGGAGGAGAAGGAGGAGGAGAAAAACGGCAAAAGATAGAACGAAAGAAACGTGATGAGGTGGGCGCGGCGAGGGGAGGAGAGACAGAAGTTCCGGTGGAGGGCCGGGATATAGCGCCAGCGACGCTGGCTCGACATCGCGACGTTTTACATTTTTACAACCACGAATAAGAAGAACTCCGCGCGCACGATTTATTGGCTGAAGAGCCGGGAATTTATGCGGAGATTCGCGCTGGCAGGTGGTTCTACTCGCGATGAAAAACCGAAATTTCTCTCCAACCCTCCTCTCCCTCCACCCCTCGTCGCTCGCGGTCTCTCTCCCCGTCTTAGTTCTCATCTCTCTTTATATGCGACTCGGGTGGATTGCGGGAAACTGGAGAGGCCAGCGAGACGTCTCGTTAAATGCGATTAATATCTAACACCCGACTCTCGAGTGTTTGATCTCTCGACTACTCTCGAATAAATTTACGTCTCGCTGAATACAAGACTGAAGAATGTCAGGACTTCGGGACTCTTGCCGCTTCGTCATATTCTCGTGAATTTTTGCGTCGCGGGATTGAATTGTGATTTATATAAAATCCTTGCAGAGAGAAATTTAGTTGCGTCGTGTACGTAATTCATGCACCCAATAATCTGTAACTCACATTTTTAATCATTTTCAATCATCTAAGTTTCGCGAGACTTTTTTTAAAGGACCATATATAAGATCGGATGGAAGTTTCGGGATGCCGGTACAAGGCGATATGGAACGATGTCCTGGCACGTCCTCGGGGCATGGGGTGACTGGGTGGCTGCGGCGATTGCCAAGGGAGGACGTAGAAAAAGAAAATAAGAAAAATAAGACCAAGTGGAAGGAACAGCGAGGAGCAATGGTAAGAAAAGGGCGGAGGGGAAGGGAAGTTTTGCCTCTATCGTTTGTACGGTGCTCGCCTTGTTTTCCCTGCACCCGTGGTATTCATTTCAAGGACAGAAGAAACATTTCGATCGGTTGTAAGGGAGATTCCCGGCCAAGATTTTCTGCGGGGCAGCTAGCAAAAGGATGCACTAAATTGCCCGGATATCTCGCGAGTATATCAGAGTCAGTGTGGCAGCGGGGTGCCCGATACAGCCACTCTCGATGCTGCGCGCTCCGCGCATCGCAGGACGAGGGAGCCGAGAGAGAATGGGAGAAAGACTGAGAGAGAATGAGAGATGTGAGATGTGAGAGAGATAGCGGAGTGGGAGAGGGAGAGAGAAATGCTGGTTACGGTCGCCGCTGCTGCCGTTGCACCGTCGCCCCGTCGTCGTTACGTCCCGTTCCTCCGCTCCGATCAGGTATGTATCGACCGTTACCGAGACTGCCGCCGCCTCGCGTACATACACACGTTATTGCGTTCCGATCTTGCAATTCTCGAAAAAGATATCGCTGCGAAAAAGTCGACATGAAATAGGTTAAGACGGCCGAATCGCCTCGCCAGTCGAGCAGGAGCAGGGAGCAGGTAGTGCGGAGTCTGCGGAGGAGCTTCGCGTTCTACGTGTGACGTCGCTTCTCTTCGCGGCTAATTTATTGCTCGGATCGAGTTATCTTCCTTTTACGATAAAGCCGGACAAGACCTTTCGGTGTATCGTCGATTACGTTTTGCAGAACGATATCGTCCAGCGACGGGTTCTACTTTTAAGATATAATGGCGCACTTTTGTCTAGAGATGATAATTAACTGTTTACGCGTATTGGCGTATATGCTAAGAATCACGCGGGAAAGAATGCTCGACGATACGTCACGTATCGAGTTTCGATACGGCCCTGAGTTCAGTGCACCGAGTTAGAAGCGTTCGCCGATACACTGGAGCTGTGACCCCGCCTGACCCAGCTGGCCGAATCTCAGGGATAACACTACCTCGCTGGTAAAGCTCTCCTAACCACCTTGTTCGCACGACGAAAAGCTAAACGAGATCAAAGTAGGCGAGTAGTAGAGGAAGATGCATTATTATATTATTCACGCCTCGATACACAGTTTTCCTCTTATAAAAGGTGAATTAATTCATTCACCTATTATAAGCATTAATGTTAAAATAATATTTAAATAAAAAGCATTTAGATAGAAAAAGTTCGTTATATGCGTGTGAAAATATTTCATTCGTCGCGACATTCATTAATTTAAAAAATATTAAAATTCAATGTATTATTAATTTATCGTTGACCATATTGAGCTAAAATTAATTTTTAAATATAAAATTGAAATGGATCAAGGTATTTTTGAATTCAAAAAGTTATAAGACATTTGTGCTTTGGCAGTACAGTTATATCGCGACAAGCTTCATATAAAAATAACTGATATCAATTGCATTAATAGGCACGAGAGCGAAGGATCTCGTCCCACCGACCTTGAAATTCAGAAGAGCCAGGCATGCGAGAAGGGGAGAGTGGTTTGGCCAGAAATTTTAAGTGTTGTCGCCTCGTCGCCCATCTCGGCGATCCATCATAGTGGGTTGAAAGAGCACACATACGCACAAACACATACGCGCGCATCTCTAAAAAAATATGCGCGAGTCAAATAATACAACGATCCTGGGTGATAAATTGATGTTCCTCGCTCATCCGTCGTTAAGATTTTAATTTTGCATTTATGTCGTACTCAAAAAAGGTATCATCTACATCGTTTTTTTGCATCGAAATGCTGTGGCCGATGCAGGGACCCTTCTACAGGGACAAGTGATCGTTTCCTATCCCGCTCCGGCCCGCAACCCCCAAAAGTCCATCCCTCCCACAACACAATCCGACCTTATCCCGTCAGTCTTCTGCGCGCGCTTTCACAATCTTTTTCTCCCGCTCACTCTCCCTTTTTTTCGGTCTATTCGACAGGGGTCTCGTTTGATCGTTTTATTTCACGGCCGGCCACACTTTGATCCCTCATCTCTTTCATCCGCGCGTCATGCCACTCCTCGTCATCGCGCTTTTCTCCATGGGATCTCTGCACTTTGCTATTTTACCATACACTTTAAATGTTAGAATCAAAATGCATAAAGCGCTTTTCCATGCAGTAATATATATTCTATATCGAAGATTGTATTGTGCTAATGATTAAAATAAGGAAATTTTTTAAGGTTTTCAAGCAGAATTGATATAGATTACATCATTTCGGCCCAATGAGTTTTATCGCGTGCAAAATTTTTGCGCAAATTATCCCCTCGAAATATTCATGCAGCGTTAATGATCTCGCAGAATGACCTATATGCTTCGTTTGACAACCCTGCGTAGTTCATTAAACTTCAAAAAATAATATAACAGCCCCGTATTGAAAAGGAAAGACGGCGCACGACGATACTCCAATAATGTGTCAACGTGCTTCGGCAACTTTGCTTAGCGAAAGACCACCATCGGCATAAAGAAAATCGTCTCATCCTGTACTCTCCTCAGCTATGTGTGTGTGATCTTCCATATCATTGCGCTCGAGTCCCCAAGACGGGCTTTCGTGGTATCGAGTTTCCTTCTCGACGTTCGGCCCAAAGTGGGAAAAAAGAAAGACCGCCGTTCAATGGACGCAGGATAATCGAGGAGGATGGTAAGTGGCGTAACGATCACGGGATCGATGTAGAATGAGCGATTTTTGATGGGAAGGGCTCTTTTACAATATATATACTTATTTAAAAAACGATCAAATGCTTGCGAAGTTCTCTCGAGCAATCTCGAGGCGTCTTTCTTTTTATTACCTTGCAGTATCTTCTTTAATATTTGAATACCGATAGTAAAGAAAGATTGGACTTTATGTTTTACCAGCTTGAAATATATATTTCTTTAATAATTATTAGCTGAAATGACTTGAAATTTCTTCAGAAGATAAATATGTTTATATTTCACACAGTGGGTACGTTATATGCATTATAAAAGCGAGTAGATCGAGCTGCGCCCTTTTTAGCAGCCGCAGGAGTTACCGTGACAGAGAAACCGGAAGCGTGCCGGTGGGCGCGGCGGAAGTTCGGGGGCTGAACGCGATCCTATTTCTGCAGTCGCGTCTCGGTGGTAGTATTACGACGGATGTGGCAAAACTGTACAGTCGTGGCTCAAAAGACGCTTGCGATGAATTCTGTAAGAAGAGAGGCAACCAGAAACGGCTCGTAAAATTTACCGCTCGCGCGTACTCAGTTTTCTCGTTTTTCGTAATATGCATATAAGAAATATTTAATTATATTAAATTCGTACGAATAAATAGAATAAAAGCAGGATCGCAATTGACTCAATAAAATCTAATCATATATACGTACACATGTGTATGTAGAATTAATTTATTCTTATTATTGCCTCAACTCTCTCTCTCTCTCTCTCTCTCTCTCTCTCTCTCTCTCTCTCTCTTTATATTAGTTAGATTAAAAAATTATTCAGATTTAAAAAACCGAATAGGTAACTTTTATTCCAGTGAATAATTAGCATCATAAATAACAGTCAAATAAAAAATCTTTGACTGTTATTCAGATTTAACGCGAGTATAAACTTCAACTGCAACGCCCGGTAAAAAATTTCCTGACAAGCAAAGTAAAGCAAGACAATTTTCAATTAAGGTATAAAACATGTAAGAACACGGAATTCATCGCTACCGTCGCTTGACCATATACGCCTGCCCGATATACACCACGTCGAATTTCCTTAATACTCGAACTAACTATTAGCCAAGTGTTCCGCTGTTGTACATGCATGCGTATAAAAACGCGCGCGCGTGAAATAAGAGCATGGGCGCATACGGCGCGCGCGCGCGCGCGTAGACATTATATCTCCACGCATGAAGTGCTTAATGCAATTAAATTTCACTCAGTAGCTTGTTCCCGCGTTACTAATTAACGGTCATCGTGGCGTGCAGATAGGCGCGACGATTCAACCTGATATCAGACTTTCTTCCTAATGAGATGGATGCGGACTGTGATGCGAAAATATTGCCAATTACGTAAGAGCGGCGCAATAAATTAACATAAAATGGAATAATGCAAAGGGGGCTCGCGTGGTTCTGCTGAGTGCAAGGCTCGGTGGCCCGGGTTCAATCTCAGCCGTTCACCTTTGGATTGTTCTTTGCGATATGTAATACTACAGCGCTCTCCGATGGGCCGCGAGTCACCACGCGAGTTCTTCTCGAAGCTTCTCTTTAATTATTGGGCGTAGCTTTCAGTGTCGGGCATATGTATTTAACATAAGAAGTGCGTATTATTTGCTTGAATTAAAGAGACACATCGTGGACGATCTTAAAACTACAACCGATGTCATTTTACAATTTACAAGAAAGGAAATGTCGAATATATGGCAACATTTGAAAGATTGAGTTGAGAAAATTGAATCTAGATTAATTTTCTCAAGTTCTCTCTAAAAAAAAAAGTAAGTTAAATCACCGCGTTGCAGAGGAACTCTATACCTCCTCCTTTACTCGGCCAAGCGGTATCGTTCTCATTTCTCCAAGCGTTAATACGTATATCAAAGGGGCAAATGAAAATTGAAAACTGTTCTCGTCGCCCGACAAACGCGGACAGCTTTACGGCCGGCCCTGCTCCGGACCAGACTATTGATCCTACCGGGGATGAGGAGACGACGGAGAGAAAACAGAGAGAAAGAGGCGGATATAGAAGTAAGGGGTGCCACTCCATATTATTAACCCGTCGTGAATTCGTCTTCGTCATATAAATTTCGCGGCATCCCATTCACGCGTAGAACGAGCTCGCACCCCACGTTTTAAGCACGAAAATGGCAAAACGGCTTTTCGTCGAGCGGCTGACGAGTTCTGGGTGCGAGGGACACGAGGGATCCGTAAATCCACTCGCAAAAATTCTGAATGTCGATGAGGGAGCTAATCCTGTTGTCACAAGACTAGCTCCTATCGCATTCAATTATGTAATCTCGAAATCTAAACGTATAATCTATATTATACATCTTTAATTTATGCTCGTTGAATTTGTTACATTATAATTATGGCAATGATCCTTGTCAACGATCACGATTAATTACGAATATCTACACATATCTGCTTGTGACAAATGTAATAAAAAATTAAACATACAAGATTGAGATAAAAACAAAAAAATTAAGGAGCGGCAGACCTCTTTCGGATAACATATGTCCTTCCCGTTCAACGTGTCGTGAAGGATACATTCTGATTTAGGCTAGACCCACTTCTCGTTTCTTTCGTAATTAAGAGACATAAATAACAAATAAGCTTTAGTTTTTGATATCTTGTTCCATCTTGTATATATTTATTTACAACTAATTAAATTAGATTGTATTTTGCTTCCACTTTTCCTGAAATATTTATTGCACTATTGTTCAGAAAAACACGCGTATATGTGTGTAAATAATATAAAATGTACATGAATGACTGCAGTGCATTCAGTTCGGGTCCGTGGGTTCGCTAAGCCCAAATGACTGTGCGGATCCGTCATCCCTGCGGGATGCACTACTTGTCATACCAGATTTTAGTGCACAGCCGTCGACTTAATTTTCTGTTCGTGTAAAACGTAAAACGTCGTCGCGATTAACCTCGCTAGATTTCCCAGAAAGCGAAATAAACGAGGAAATAAAATCGATAGTAACTATTCGATGACCTGACGTTATTGAATTTCATGCAATATTTATGACGCAAAAAAAATATATCGAGAGTTTATAAAACTTCACTTTTTCAGTTCTAATAAATATGCAGAGATAGATATATGTGTCGATATATTATTAAACATCGTTCAGAGACTTTAACATTTATTTTTCCTACTTTATATTATAAATTTCAGAGAGATTCGTCACTGCATATTCATTAATCAAAAATACTTAAAAAAAATTACGCAAAAAGAAACTGAAATTGAAGCAAACAATATTCTTTTTCCTTTCTTTTCTTTCCTAGCATAAATATATAATAAATTCAATCTTATTCCCGTGATGTCTCATTCTTACATTTCATCATCTGGACAAAGAATGCGATGGCGCAAGGTCGTTCGACGGGACAGCGGTTTGCCGAGAGATCGGACCGAGAGAGTCAAGCCTAATCCACCCGGGGATCAGGCCGGGTACGCGTCCGAACTGAATTCTCATTAAGAACACCTCGATGCCCCGAGATTTATTAACGAGTTTATTCTACCCGCCTTAATACGCGCGGAGGCGCGACCGGAGCGGAGTCGCAGAGCGAGCCGAGCGGGTCGAGAGTCCGAGCCGAGCCGAGCCGAGCCGAGAGCCGTAGAGTTTCAATTAGATGTGGTCATAATAATGCGCGATCCCCCGGCCCGCCGTGACGGCCGATGGTTGATGACCCGCCTGAACCTCGGGAGGAGAAATACCCACCACCCCGCGAACGAACGGGTCCCCAGGCTTTTCCTTCCACCTTCGTGATACCGAGTGGTTAGTCACGGCGTTTCCGGGTTGCAGAACGAGATTCTTTTAACCGATCGCGACGTGTCACGCCACAGCTTCGCGTATCCCTTCTCTTTCTCTCTTTCTTTAGCTCTATCCTCCTGCCTCGTCCCTACGATCGCTCCTCCGCTTCAGGTTGATCCTCTCCTTCTCTCTCTCTCTCTCTCTCTCTCTCTCTCTCTCTCTTTCTCTCCACGCTCTCCGCTCAAGAGCGCAGTCACCTATTTCAAACGACTATGCTCGACGGTCGCCTCAGGTTGATCCGACAGCGACGCACGAGAGAAGCTGATCGGTGCAATCAAGAGGATCGGTTCACCAAGGTGTAAGGACCCCTCTTTTCCTCCTCGTCCTTCTCTCTTCTCATATAGATCTATTTACCTCCTCTCGACGGTTAGCGAAAGTAAAACGATATGGATTATACGCGCGAATAGATATTGCATCGGCGAGAGGGCGAGCGAACGAACGAAATTCCAATATCTGGCCCACTTTCCGCGTTTCAAAGATTGACCGAGATCTCGCAAGAAGCAGGGATTACGCCGTAATTGTGCCAAATCGCACACGTTAGAAAATCTTACGTATATACCTATATCGATTTGTTCGAGCTTCGCTTAAGCTTACTGTATCTAGGTCAGTGACTTGGATCGAACGAACATGGAAAAACGTTTAAATAAGGTTTTCTATAAATTTTCTTTTACAAATAAAAGAATTATAGATAAATTCACTGCAAATAAAATATCACAAATAAAAATAAATTAAAATTTTAAATTTGTTTCAGAAAAAAATATTTTGATAAATAGTCTATCATTAATAAATATACGGTCGTAAAAACTGTTATGGTTAAAATGATAAAGAAAAGACAGTATGCAAAATATATCTATCATATTTTTTTTGCGAAGAAGACATTCAGCCGCCATAGAGGATATTCGAAGACGTTGCAATGGGAAGGCTTCTCGAATCGGATTTAATGAACTGTCAAGTATCAGCACCACTGGTAGACACGCGGATTTTCCAGTTGAACATCCTCCGCGCGGCCTGTCCCATTGTTCGCGAATAATGGTACCCGTGGTACACGCGTGTCGTGCCGATTATGTCACGTACTGCAACGCGTGGAATGCATACAAACAAAACCGCCGCGGCCGCGCCGGTTCCAGACCGCGCGAGAGACGCGTTTCCGAGGTAACGGCATTTCCATCAGCATCAGCGCGCAGACGTGTCGAAAGTACCGGCATTAACGGCGAGAAGGAGGAAGTCGGTGCGGCGGTACCGCGGAAACTGGACGGACGGATCGAAATTGTAATGTGAAAAGTAACGCGCGCGCGCGTCTCGCTTTCTCGCCGATAATAGATATATATATATATATATATATATATATATATATATATATATGTATATATATATATACAGGCAAGTCTTCCGTATATTCGAGAGAATGAGAGTCTACTAACGTAAGACCGCTCGGTATGCACAAAACGTACATCGCACGGTTTACTTTTTAATATCGAAATAAACGTCTCGCTTTTTAATATCGCTTCCTTACACATCACGGTATAAAATATATTCGACGTAATCACTATACTCTCTTAGACGCAACGAATGCAAAATGTTCGGCGTAATAACTAATAATAATCGCATCTCGTTTGACTTGAAAACTGAAAGTAGCACTTTTACTGAGGCAGGCAAAAGAGAGTAGCATTGAAAAAAAAATCGTTTCCACGCGTTGCACCACGGTGATGTGTTTGTTCGTTGCAACTTTTCGCAATGTTGTGGGAAGTTACTGTCATAAGCACGTTGCTCTGTATTACATCTTCCATAGACGTGCGAATTGTCGTTCTCAAGGAGAAATCAAATTGCATATTCATAAATCGCACATAAATTATAATTATTATTGTAACTTGACAAATTATATCTTATTCTATTTAAAACGAATCAAATTCGCTCTAGAAATCGTTTTCCGTCGTCGCATTTTTTTTCCTATCAATTTCTATACCGATATAAAAGTAAAAAAGAAATTTTCAAGTGTGGCAAATTTAATAATTAGAGATATTACAATTAGTATAATAATGGATGTCATATGGATAAAACTAACGTAACTCATAGCTGAAAGAAAACACGCATTCGTTATCCTCTTTCAGTCCCTGCGATTTAACAAAAATCTTTATGTGAAAAAAACTGTTATCGCAGAACAAAAGCGGGTAGGGTGAGAACGTTAATTGCCGGCGTTATGGCCGACTCGTATATCATTCCGGGGATAGATTAGTGGAAAAGCGTGCGCAGGATGCGCCTGGCTGCGCGAACGAATATAGCGCTCAGTTTGAAAACGGCGGCGCGGCGCGCGCGTTGTTGGAGCGACTAATGGACACCCCAGGTGAAACCATCAATAACGCAAGAAATTCTTAATTAATTGCCGCATATGGTGGCTAATTAAATGCGATACACGCCACGACGCTGGGCGGCAGACATGCCTCCCGTATCGCCCTTCCGCTTTTTCTCTCCTCCACGATTCCCTTCATTCCTTTATTTTATCCCTTTCTCTTTTCTGTCTCCCTCTCTCTCTCTCTCTCTCTCTCTCTCTCTCTCTCGCTCTCTCTCTGTCCCTCTGTCTCGCTGATATTCTTTTCTCACATTCTACCCGTGAAGTAAACGCTCAACGTGTGTGATTTAATGCAATTTGTAAAATAAAAATTTGCTCATTTATATATGAATACGATCGAATAAAAACCAATAAAAATCTATATATGACTATCTTCATTTAGGAATTGCAAAAATAAACGAGAATATTTGCGCGCGTAATGATTAATTTAGTATTACTGCAAAAGCAAAAAAGAAAAATATTCACAAATATATTTACAATTCCGTACAATTGAATTCTATAAATTATGTAATTTAATTCAATATGTATTAATACGATTCTCTTTATGCCTTCATAATTGCAATTCGATAAATTTAAATATTAACATCAAAGAAATTAATAAATGCAGAATGCGCGACCGTTCGCACTCCGTTCACGTTAAATTTCGCGCAACTTTTCTTTCAGCGCTAATAATGACGCATTTGAAATGTTGCTTTATCCAGATATCCGCGTGTACCCGTTGCTATACGTGCACGACGCTACAGCTCGTGCCAAGAGCGAGAGAACATTGGCATGCAAACCTGACAGGTCACGACAGAATGTTCTTGGCATCTCAACGGCAGCAGATAGAAGCCGTGCACGAAGCAACGTCGCTGTCACGGCCACGGGGGATCTTCTAGCATCGAATTTTTTTGCACCTTGGATTCCTCCGAGCGCTATTGTTAGATATAAACGGCTACCTACACTCGCGAAATATTCCAAGGGGTTAACGTTACTCTTGCGCGGATGCATCGTAGATTTTATATTTAATTTGGTTTGTAACAGAATAGCATTAAATGTGATAAAATATAGCCACATATCTAGAAACATACTGTATACAAAAGGTAATAATAATAATTATAAATTTATATAATTATAAAGAGACCCGATTGACGTAATTATTAAACTTTAAATGTATATATATTTACGATAATTTTCAATAAATAAATAATTATATTTTTTAATCTCTCATTTGCAGTAATTATTAAATAAATTATCATCATTTTGCTACAATTTCATATTCATCGTTGAGATCTCTCGATCTCTCTTTTTGTGAGAAAATTAACGTCTCTTTTTAAGATTTAATCTTCTCTTCAGCTCTTTCTTATTTAATTCTTTCTCCTTTAATGCTTTTTTTCAAAAAGATTCTTTTTCACAGAAGATGTTAATGTGTTACGATTACCACTTATTTTTCGTTATATTGTTCTTCTCATTTGCGATAAGCTACTGTTGTCGAAGTTACTGTTATCAAATTGATATCTGTATAGGTATAAAAACGAGCTTGATCATATTTCATTATTCGCATCTCATTGTCAGATTTCTTTCCGGTCCGATATTCATGTAGGACATGCAGCCGCTGAACTGTCGGCAATGTTGGCATTGTGGAAAATGAATCGTCGCTCGATTCTCGTCGCTCCGAGCTCTCTGGCGTGCACCTCTCCACGCATCGATGCGTACATTCGAAACGCCGGAGAGACTTCTAACGCTCGACGGCGGCGGAACGTACGTTACAAGGAGAGTTACCCGGTCCCGGATGACTTGTTAATAAACCGCCGCGGTTCGGCTCGGCGTATCGCGTGTCACGAAATTCCATTTGTCTGACTCACACGCGGGAGAATGCACGTATCGGCGCGCATACACGCGTTATTATGCGCGTGCGCGCGCACGCGTGTCCGCGTGCAAACACGCGTGCGGTTATCCGTATGCCGCGATCTACGTACCTATTATACGCGAATATATTCTGTCGTGCACGTTAGACGCACCGACGTCGTATTAGCACCGATGAAAATCCTGCGATGCTCAATCGCTCAACGTTCGAATTTCGTGTCGGGCTTTCGAATATCAGACGCACGAATCAACTTTTGTGTATGTATTTCAAAAAATTATAGGTATTAGAAAATATATATTATATTATAATATATAAATGAATACAAAATTTTTTTTTTGTAATTATAAAATAAATTATAATATATATTATAAAGAAAAATATATTAGAAAAGTTTTCCAAATTTCATTTTCTATTCTCTTAGATATATAGAAAATATAGTTCATCGTAATTTAATTTACAGTTTAGGAAGACCAACTGCACACGTGGTATTTACCACATAACCGAACATCTCTTAAACAAATTATCATTAGCTCACGAAGGATGATTTCGGGCTAAGGTTAAATATTTAATTCTTTAAATTGTAATGAAGGCCGTTATGAACTATAATCTTCGTAACACCGTGACGCGCGCATACCGTGATAGAACCTGTCGGCCGAAAAGCAATCAGTGCAATCAACACACGGTAATGATTGACCGGCTTAATAGGGCCGGCGCGTGATCTTAAACACGTGTCTCGAACGCGAGCGGAAGAAGGTGAACGTACCTTTACCAACGTCGCGGATACTGTTCTTCGAGGCTGGTACAGCAGGCGTACAGTGTACGAGTTACGTTCGCGTGTTTTCCACTCACGTGAGCGCCGCGTACGTAATGCTTAATATTTCACTTAGAAACGCGCGAAACGCGGCCGTTTTTCACGATTACCCGCTCGTCGACCGTATTCAAAGGCGCGTATCACTCTTTGGCACGAATCGTGAAAAAAAATATTATAAAATAACTAAAATATGAAATCAAGAACTTGATGCGTCCTTGATAAAAGATTAGCGAGAAGAACAACCGCCGTTTTATTAAACATAACAATTCTTTTACGTATGCAGTCTCTACTTGCACGTGGGCACGTATGATATGAGCGAGTTCCAATCGGTTATGTCATCGAGCTGTTTGAGGAGGTAGTAACGTATGTCGCGAAAAAGCCAGGAAATAATGTACAGTGTCCCATCTGTGCTTTGAAACGTTTAAACATCGCCATTAAAACGTTTCCCGTGTCAGCAGGAAGCCATAATCGCACGATAAAACAGCGGTTACATTTCTATGCAACATTGCACGATATTTGCGTGACAGCTGCTTTTTAATACGTGGACAATGTTACGCGCAGAACTAAAACTCTAACTGACAAAATTAAAAAGAAATGTGTTGTATACATCGTGTTGAGGGCCGACAATTTATTCAAAACATGCTCGCTCAGTGAGTTAGCTCGTTTTTACGTAATATCGGCTGAAATAAAAGAAAAGAAACGCGAGGAAAAGCGAGGGAAATTATGAAAGGCAGTTAATCATTCTCATCATTATTCTCGTAAAGAAGTTACCTACGGTGCACACCCTCCGCGGCGAAAGGGCTAATTAGGCGAGAGCGTACCGGAAGATTAGAGCGACCGCCCGAGTCTCTCCTCTTCCTCGTCTCTCCGCCAAGTAGTAACGGTAAATCGAGATCAGTCAACCTCCGGGCGAATCGAACGACGACGAAGACGAAGACGACGACGACGAGCGATACGTTCGCGTTATCTCTCCGCGGACATTCGCGCATTTACATTTACAGCGGTGTATTATTCTCGGCGGTTAAATTGCCGCTTCGATGTTCACCGGTAGAGCACACTCCGGATTGTGTAATCCGCGAACGGTGGACAAATCCAATTTACGGAAGGCAACTAATGGAGTGAAATCGCGGACATATTGGCCCGTCCGATACCCTAAAACGGGCAGAACTAGCGTGACGACACAGCGGGCCACAATTAATATTTAACAGCGTCGTGGGTGAAGGTTTGCACAATGCGAGCGCGCGCGTTAACGAGCAATCGCGTAATCCGAGGCAAAATGATATAACCCACCGTGGGCTGTCCCAGTTTTCAATGGGAAAAAAAAAAATGGTTGCGTTACTATCGGTTACAAAGCGAGCGCTGGGCGCGTAACGCAACGCAGAGGCCGGTTTCAGGTGGGTGGTGATACTCCATAATGTATAGAGTGCGATTTCCATATCGGCCGCGCCAAGCGACAATGAGCGTTCCTTGAGCGCCTCGCGCTGGATATATCGCGCAAATTTCGCGTCATGCTTCATCGTATTATACCTATCTCGAAAAGAAAATTAAGCCTGAAGTGGAATAGGGAGATAACGCTTAGTGATGGGATTAAAGTATCTTACAAGTAGGTTCGAATCTGTTGGCGCAGTTTCGAACTCTCTATGATTACTTTGAAAATTAAAAGCGATACTTCAAGTATACTCGAACCTGGACGAAATGGGTTCGAACCCTCTGTGAGTTCCTCGGAAAACAAGAGTGTGTCACTTCCAAATTATAGACTCGAACCTGCATGGATCAAATATGTTTGAACCTTCTATGTGAGTGCTTTACTAGAAATTAACCTTTAGAGGACGGTCAAGTTTTTTTATGACTTCATGATTTTTATTTATAACTTCCATATATGTGTTAAAGTTATACTACGAAAAATAAGCGATCCCCGTGGAGCATAAAAATAGGCTTCCCTTCTACAGGTTATTTAACGTGAAGCATTATGTGTGTGTGTGTACACACAAATATCTCTTTATTACAGTTTTACATTATAACTTATATATTATGATAACATATTCGAATATTACTTGCAAAAGATTCAATCTTTTTACGATTCTTTAAAGATAGAAACTGCTTATAAGTATACATTTCAAAACCTGCAGGCACTTATTTTAAGATTCGAAACTAACTAATGGGAATTCGATTACTTCGCAAGTATAATGCACAAAATATTATTTCTTATGAATGTTACATGAATCTGAGGAAGTGAAACTTGATTATTGGATTTGACCCGGATTTTTAAGTACATATTGAACTTGATCCTATCTCTAATAATGCCCTCTGGAAATAGCGATGTATACAAAGAAAATCTGAGAGACAAACAGAGCATCGTTCTTACCTGAGATGCGTAAGAGATATGTTCCGTGTAAAATTGAATAAAGCTAAAAACTGATTTGCGTAATTCAATTTTTCGTTTTTTGCAGACGCGAAATCAAACATGTAAATTTTTCCAACGACACGTGGTAAGTTTGTAAACTAAATTTGCCGACATATTCGAGGATTAATAAATTCGTCGTGTGCAACGTGTAGCAAAATCGATCAACGATGCGTACGACGCACCGAAGAAAACACGAATTGGCGGTAAGAACGGGATGCACCGTTACGTTTTCGTCGGCGCGAATTCGTAGAAAAACCATCGATCCTACTGTCTCGATAAATCGATACCACCGACGGCGCGCAGCGTGCGTCATAAATAATTTATCTCACAAGGCCTGGCATGCTTGTGTAAAGGGAGGGGATTTACTCACCATAATCGGAGCGCGATCTCGCCGCTTGGATGCAGAAGAAGGTGATCCGCCGACCGCAGCATCTGCAACGAGAGAGAAAAATCTCTTTCATCCGCGCTAATTCACCGTTAGATCTATCGGCGCGATATGCTTCCGGCACCGCGCACGCAAACGCGGTGTGCTCGTCGAGTTGAGGAGGGGAAAAAAAAGGAACGGGGGGGAAAAAACACCCCAGAAGATCGGAAATATCGTAAATTTTAGAACGGCGAGAGGGAACGTGGTCGCGGATAAAACTGGAATCCCTCGCGCGAGGAAACTCGCCGTCGTCAATAAAATCGCAGAAAGGACGACGCTGACCTCTATAATGCGCGAAGAGCGCGCGGCGCGATGAGACGACGATTCTCCGTGGACCCCGAGAGACTTCTCTCCACGCTACACCCCGGGTTGTTAACGTGAGGATATTTCCGCGGGAAAATAGTCTCCGCGCGCCGCGCGCGGCGTGCCTTCCTTGCGAGATTATCTCTATACCTCGGGATCATTGAGGATCGCATAAATAAAGTGCAATTCAAGAAACGAGCGCGCTACATTCGCCACGGCCACGGAGGGGGGAAAAAGACCGCGCATTACCGGAGCGGGGACGCGGGACAGAGAGGCGTAAAAATCAGATCCAGATTCTGATTTTTAGACCAGGACCAGGACGCGTCTCAAGCTAGTACGAGACACTGGTGTACCGGGAAATCTTGCTTTATTGAAGTGTAAAGTGAAAGGCTATTGTTCTTTACAAAGAATATTAAGGAATATCTTCGAGATTTTTTGCCAAGAGAAATTAACTTGAAGAATTCCAAGATAAAAACGAATACGAGGAACTTTTAATAGTCAGGATCTGCACTTGTCAAGGATTGATATTGATAAATTATCTACGTTAATAATATAGAATAATATAAGCTATTGTTTCAAAGGAACGAAAGTATCGCGTTTGAAGAGAATATTACTTCTCCGAGCTCTTCGCCTTCCGTTGTAGACCGCAGTGCGTGCCGAACGAGACCACACCGGCCGACTTTTTTCCGGGAATCATTTCGGGAATCGTGCAGGAAATCGTAGTTTCGTAGGGAAGAACCATCGGCGGGTCCCGGTCCGGGGGCCGGGGGCAACCGGAATTATATAGCGTCGTTTATTTTTCCAGTCTCGAAAATCTTAAGTTCAGACTTGCACTATGTTATCGCCCCTTCGCAGCCGCGAATCAGCACGCTATAATTTGGCCGCGGCGCACATTAATCTTCTTATCGTTCGACAAGGGAAATAAACCAATCGCCGGGGTAAAATATTGTTACTGCAATATCGCGTGAATGTGTACATATTATTAAATAATTTCGTCCCGGCAAAACAATAGTAAAAAGCGTGTGAATAACGTCGCTCTCGATATCCTGGGCGCACGCTTTTTAACGCTCTTCGTTATTATTTCTTTCGACACGTGGTAGTTTAGGTTTCCATTCGCACGATCGTTATAGAGATCCGAGGCAGCCTCGGAGCGCTTTACGGCAGCTTCGTTCGGAAGATTTTGCCGCTCCCTTCCGACAAATATCAACGCGTCGAATAAAAGAACCCGACTATATACGTGTAAGGTTCCACTTGGATCGCTGAAGGTAAATGACATAAAGAGAGACACTCTTGAGAAAATTACGATTTTGCTCGCGAGTAGCGCGAGTAACGTCACACGATACGATCATTATCGTCGCGGACTTTTCTCGACTATTAAACCCGCGCGACAACGGCGCAACGTTATAAAATCAAAGGGAGATAAAGAGCCGCCGTGCGAGATATGCGGCGTGCATAATAGTGTCGGGTGATAAGAAGATAAGAGCCTTAGAAGCGTGCATACTCGGGTGTCAAGTTTTCGTATCACATGCCTAGTTGGATGGTCTTAGATTACGACTAACGATACTTATGGGAATCGACGGGCTCACTTTCTAGACGGTATAAAATTAAACGCGCACGCAACAGACGGAACAATACGCACTCGACGACGAAAAGCTTAATGAAATCTTTATGAGACGCGAAACCTCTTCTCTTCTATATAATGAAAGAATTGTATTAATGATTCTATGAGACCGTTGTATTGAAAATATAAACTAAAAGAAATAAAGAAATTACAATTGTATATAGAGAAAATTATAGCTGTAGCGAGAGGACTGTGCTTTAAAAAATGGCAAACTATTTCTCGCAAACTTTTGTACACGCTCGAAAATAGGACAAGACTGATATAATATTTATGAAGTTGTCTTTATGCCGCCAAATTGAAGGAAGACGACGAGAGGTCGGTGCAAATGCTTTCGAAACTCTGTCACGTAGGTCCACAAAGCCCCCGTTATTCCAGCACTTTCAGATCGTTATTATATCGCCGTTGTTGTTATTGCGGTGTCCGATACGCGAGCGCGCCGCATAACAATAGCCGACCCGTGTACGCGAAACGGCAACGTCGAGTAACGACTTCAATTTTAAATTAGCATACATGACTGGCGGGGGTTCGTCAATCCGCTTACGGTGTCGAAGTTTACGGTAACGCGGTCGGTCAACCACGGTGCCTTTATTAAAACTCCATTGAAATAATTTAATTACAGATAATCGCTGAAAATTCTATTGGAATTAATAACGGCCGATAAACGCTCGCAAGTGTTTTAATAATTAATAAACCATACACGCGCGCGCGGGGACGACAATTTCATGACACCGAACGTCGTTCCCGCAAAAGTCGATCGACCTAAATTATAAAAACGATAATTCGACGTCTCGCGACAACTGCGCGCGCTGCCTTCGCGCTTTTTACACACTTTTCAACATTTCATATACGTGTGCCCCCGCTATTGTTAATGGCACTATCGATCTTTGAAATATTAATACACATCACATTACTAAGCAAAGCGATAACCGGACACGGTATATAAACCTGCAACCCCCCGCATCATTCGCCTCTGCGCGATGCACGGTACATCGCGCATCTTCGCCGATATAAACGACAACAACGGCGGCTATAACGACGACAACGGTATAGCGTGTTTAAAACGCGGGCGTGCTTATCCGTGGCGCGGGGAGATTTAATCTGATCGGCTATTATATACGTGACGTACAATAACGTCCGCTCCCCTCGGTCCCGCGCGCGCGGTGCTTACGGAGCGAGCGAATAGAGACGTTGGAGCGTGCAACCGCGTTGCTCGTGCGATGCAAAATCGATACTTTCCCCCGCCGCGCCGCGCCGCGCCGCGCCGCGCCGAGCCGAGGCGCGCGGCCCTCGCACTGACCTATCGGGCGCATCGGGTAACTGGGTGAACCCCGTAGGAAGGCGATAATAAATTAATCATCTAGTTATCGTGTACATGGGCGTAATGACTACTCTGCAACCTTGTTGCACACATGCAGCACAAGTGGTAGTTTCCTCGATCGGGCGGCGCGGCGATTCCGATGCCCTCGTCTCTTTCCTGGGAACCGCCGCGATCAGCGATATATAGATCGAAACGCGAAGCGCGAAATAAGAGAGAGAGAGAGAGAGAGAGAGGCCCGGCGTTCGGCGTTCTCTCCCTGCAATTTACATGGGAGAATCGTTTATTATTGTATATTGTAGCGCCTCCATTATCATTAGCGGATCCGCACGACCGGCGCGCGTACGGATCGGAATTATCTAATAATTGTAGCCTGTATCTTTGATTTATGTGCACACTTTTCGAAATCGCCTCAATCACGCGAGACTTCGAAATACTCATCGTAACAACAACGCACTTTAATAGCCGGATTCGCGTTTATGCGCGCGCGTTTTTGATCGAAAAACGAGACGAGACACGTAGTAATCCCCGCGGAGAGTTTTACACGTCTCGTAGGTTTCGCCTTGTTATATATGTAGTTTCCTACGCCGCTGCGACGTAAAGCCGCGGCCGCACTGCACTCATGCGTGTCCTTTTTAAAGGCGCGTCCACACATGCGCCTGGGCCTCGGCCGGGGGAAGGCCGGAGAAAAGCACGGGGTTGCGCGTGCACAGCTCGGAACTATGGCTATAAATAGGAATACAAGGCGCGTTATTTCCCTTTAATCCATAGAAATTGCGTGATATCGCGCCGCTCGCGCGCGCGAGTTCGGGGACCGGTTTCCGCTAACGCGCGCGTTACCGAAGACATCGCGTCTTTCCGCGCGTCACGTCTTTTAATGCGCCTTTAATGAAGAGGTTCCCACGAATATCCTAATTACCGCGCGAGATTATTACGCGACACATGCGTGTGCATGTGCCGTTAAACCCCGGAATCTATATTCGATCAAACGGCCAAACTCCCGATAAATTCACTGTAAAATTAAACGCAAGCGAAGGTCTTACGAATCCCATAAGAATTCGCTGATTACCGGACGACGACGGCGCGCGAAATCGAGGTGAAGCCCGAGAGACGCGGGACGCGAGTTGGCACATATATCGCCGCGATTAAAACCTCATTCCTCGATCTCCACTCTCGAATGATAATTTCTTTTTTTTTCTGTTTAATCACGTTTCGTCACAGACCATTCGTAAAGCTGATATACCAATTGCGCGAAACGCACCGATAATCCGTCCGCAGCATTCGTCTTGTGGATTTACTAATTTGGAGCGAACGAGTGAAAGGGGGACCGGTCAAATTATTTCGCTGATAGTCGTAACGTGTTGTTAAGCGTGCGCGTTCGGCGAGAGGCCGCCGCTTAAATCGCAAATGGTAATACGACGGTGATCGTAATGCGATATTAAGTATAATATACGATTTCCAAGTTAACGACGGCGCAACTTGCCATCAGTCCCCAACGAGCTTAAACAAAGAGGAAGGTCGCCGTGCGTCTGGCTGGTATCGTAAATTAAGATACGCGATGCTTCAAAACGTATAATTCGACATGAGAATTATTAAAATGGAGATTATAGAAATAATGAAAATTAAAGCGTTCAAAGCAGCATTAATATAACTCTTTTTTGTTGACCTATAGAGGGCGGGAAATCTATATTTTTAGACTCCACGGGGGTCGCTTATTTTTCGTAGTATAACATTTTCGTACATACATGGGGAAGTTATAAATAAAAATCATAAAAAGTCATGAAAAAACTTGCCCGTCTAAAAGGTTAAATTGCAAAAGCAATTTAAGTATAATCTTCTTAAATTAAAGATTAACCGTCTCGTGTTCACACATGTAAAAACTTTAGATATTAAATTAGATATTAAATTTCTCTATTCAGAAACTTGGACAAAATAATTATACGCAAAGTAATTTTTTTCCGATCGGATATTATTCCTTTTGAACGTTCTTCACGTTAATCGCGAACGTGCGACTCATCGCCCCCATCGCACTCATCTTTGACTTTGACACGCGTGATATTTTCACCCATTAATAATTTATACGCGACGTTTCAACGCGTTGTACGTCGCGGCGCAGTGGGGCGCACGAGGGAGGCGTTTACGATATCTGCCGATAGTTTCATAGTTCGTATCCGCATTATTACGCGTGCGCGTATCGGAAGGTAGATCCGCGCGAGATAAGCCCGACCGAGACGAACGGAGAGAGAGAGAGAGAGAAAGAGAGAGAGAGAAAAAAGAAAATAGCTCGCAAGATTAATGGAGCCGACCGTTTCGCGCGCGCACGAGGATAGGTCGAGGTTCTCAACACTTTCACCGAATAATACGTCGACGCGTAACGACCGCTAATTGCATCACGTAATTTTAATTAATCCGCGTCGCGTACAAGGCGTGCCGGCAGGAAGACGGAAATTCCTGCAATCAGCGACGTCGCGGGAAAGACGTGGAATAAGTGATACTTCCACACGCGCGTCGTATACCTTCCGCGAAGATTCATCTCGTGTGCTTCGAGTAAACAAGCTGCCGCGGTCTTTCGTAATGTCTTCCGATATTTCACCGCGATTGCATAACCAAACGCTACCCGCGAGATCGCCCGCATTATTAGTTATAGGATTTTTCAGCCTGTCATCGGCAGAATTACGTTGCCATGTTAAGTTTATCGTTCCATTGTCGAAGATAAACTCAGAATCGTAGTAAAACATTTCCGAGAAGCACGTGAAAATTGATTCGCGGATGTCAGTGAATGATGAAGCGATAATACGTAAAATAATTATATCGTTTTGACATTTATGGTTACATAATATAGAAGATGTAAACGCGATTGAGACTGATAAATGGAAGACATAATTATATGGTCTTTAATGGGTTCGCATGGCGAGCAGCAGGCGAAAAGGTTTACGAGTAGACCTCAAAATGTTAACGGCGTCCCGAAAAAAAGCATCTCGCGGCATCTCATGGGAATGCTAAATTATGGATTCTCTCGCGAGAGACAATAGCGCACGGAGAAAGAAAGAAAGATAGAGAATTGCGAGATCATTTCCGAGGAGATGAGAGAAAGGCAGGAACTCTTCCTCTCTTACGGTCCATTTTATGAGAATCCCACACACTTACGCGCGCGATCTATGATCCTCCCGACGGATCTCATCGGTTTTGAAAATCCTCCCCGTAAAATATCGCGGATTTCCTCGATCCGCGCGACGCGCCGATCGATGAGATTATAACGAGAAACTATCGCCCGAAGCGAACTACTCTCTGTCGTCGTTATCTTTTGGTCCAAAGCTATACTTTAGTTATACTTTAACGTAAGAGAAACTATCGATCTCGATTTACCGTCGTAATAGTTCGAATCTAACGCCACTTTAATGCATATACTG
The DNA here is from genome assembly GCF_048541705.1 of Temnothorax americanus. Lineage (NCBI taxonomy): Eukaryota > Metazoa > Arthropoda > Insecta > Hymenoptera > Formicidae > Temnothorax > Temnothorax americanus. The sequence continues at coordinate 1,757,246 of NW_027509475.1, forward strand.
ATAGTAATCGATTATTGTTGTCAAAAAATTTCCTGTTAATCTCTCCATCCGGATTCGATGTTCAATAATTCAATAATACTGCTCTCTAAATCTCATAGAGTGGTGTCGCCACTAAAGTGATTGCGATTGTCACTCCAAAAGAGAGGATTGTCACTCAATTTGAGTAAATGCGGGCACTCATAAGAAAGCAGTGAATTTTTCACTCAAATTTTTAGGACGATTACTCTCCCGGAGTCGTATATAATCTCATTTTAAAGCTACAGTGAATCACGATTCACTAAAGATCGACTGAGAAATGACTCTAACAGAGTAAAATTTTCTGCTCAAAATTTTAGAATGACATAAATTCACTCCTATGCGAACACTATCTGCTGCAGTCGAAAAAAGTGCTTTTTCATTCAAATGGTGTGCGATTTCACTCTGACTTATATAAAGCGCAATTTTACTCTTTTTTCAGACTGCATTTCGATATTCACTGCCAGTTTACGTTACGTACACTATAGATTTTCAGTACTGGCAGTGAATATTGGAACGCAGCCTTAGAGTGGCGAATCACTCAAAGTGCACAGGCTCAATTTCCAATTTTCGTTATACACGTGTATTTCACTCGTTTTGAGTGATATTTCACTCTTCGACTTTTAGAGAGTACACAACGCAAACAGATGTTTCCTTATAAAAATAGATATAATTTAGAAAATCAAAATTAAAAAAAAATTGTAATAGTTATTACGTACATTAGTGCCATATTTGTCAAAATTCTTTCCATTCTTTCCAAAATATTTTAAATTCCCATTTGCGGAAAAATTATTTAATACATTAAGAATATAAATAAAATATCTGTTTTCGGAACTCTCGTTAAAATTCTATTAACAGAGAGAAAATGGTAGCGGCCACAAGACTCACATATGTTGCTCAATAACGCGCGGTTGAAGCAAGGGATTTAAATCAGTTCGGCGCGAATTGATTTCCTATCTCGGGGCGGATTAATCGCCGATAGAACACGTGGGCTACCGGATCACTCTGCCCACACTTTATACTTACGCGGTCCACGCTTCGCCGGCACGTAAGTTCGAGTGGGTTACACCACGCGTACTTTCTTCGTTAACCCACTGCGAGACAGGACTTGCGCGCAAGTAGCGGAAGAGAGAAGGGGAACAAGAGAGATAGAAGGAGAGCAACGCGGAGAGATCAGCGTTATAAAGTTGGATATATGCGCGCTGCTTTATGCCGACTCGTGCACGCAATATGATGCTGCTCGCACTTTTACGTAATACAAGCTCACCCGCGCGCGCGCGTTTAGAAGTAAGTTCAGCTTCGCGTCTTCGAAAAGGCGGCTCACCGCCTCGGTGAGCGAACGTATATCCAAACAGAATGCTGCGATCTCAAAGCCGGATAATCAGGATCTATTCTTCCTATATTTTTTCTTTCGTAGATACGATCGCTCGTGCTCGTAAATTTCTTTTGTCTAATATGAAGATCGTATTCCAATGTAAGCATCGATATCGCATAAGCGATTCGTTATTAAGTACGTAACGATATGGATTAATGTATTATTAAATATGTGATTTGTTTTTTAGATGTTGGGCGTGCCCAAGCTAGTCATGATTTCCGAAGGTAAGCGCGCATACGATCCGCCTATATATGTTAATTGTGTAAGATGAAATTCGCCGAGAGGTATATCACTTTTTATCTCCCTTCATTTTAGATTTGCTACAGCGGCAGAGAGCAACGAGAGCATTTCAAAATAGAACACGAGTGAAATTTCTGCCGTAATGAGATATAAGAGAAGAATCTCCATCTTGTTTTCGATTTATGAATAAATTTACTCCGCAAATATCTTAATAAAATATAGTTAATAAATTAAAAGGGTGCAAATTACAAACTTGCACATTGCTTCCTCATTATTACAGGAAGAAACCATTTTAGGAGTAATTATTTTTATATATAGGAATATATACAAGTGGAAATCTGGAAATACGTGCAGGTCGCTCGAAGTATATAATAAAAAGCGCGTTAAAATCTTTGGTGTGACGAAAGTGTCATGTACGCGACATGCGCGAGAGCGCATAAATCTCGACGTTGACACTTATAATGGGTATGCCGCACCATGCATTTCCGACCATTGTCGCATCCGCGCTTCCCGGTTTTCTCTCCTCGGAACGAGCGGCGCTTCCTCGCCGCGTAATTGGGAAGTTTCCGAGAGGCTCGTTCGTACGTTCAATGATCGGTCGATCGATCGATACCGCCGTCGCGGTAGCGTCGCGGCACCGCGGTCTGCGCAAGAACCTTGGAATTCCGCAAATTCCTGCGGTACTGTTTGACGCACCCTGCGTATACGCTTTACACGCGAACACGAGAGAGAAAGAGAGAGAGAGAGAGAGAGAGAGAGAGAGAAAGAGAACTTCTTTCGACACTATACGCGCAGATCCTCCAGGGTCAATGGCGTAGGCCGTAGACGAAGGAAAAGGCTTCTTTAACTCCGAACACACTTATAGCCTGATTTCACCGCGGAAAAACACACTGCGGAAAAGATGATTTATGCCGTCTCGTTCCTTCTTATCGAACCGACCGATGTATAGATAAGAATCCACTGATCAAGCATTGCGCCATCCAATGCTCACTAATTTATCTGATACGGATTTTGAGGCTGACGCACAAAGCAAATACATGACGCGTCTTTTATGAGTCAACTACTTACGTATTCTTTGTGCGATGTGTAACAATGTACAATTTTCGTATCGCCAATTGCGCAAAATATAAGCGATTAAATTTCAAGGCTTCCACTTACGCTATTGACACGGGGGATACATATATAGTCGCGGCCACGCACCGTACTGTCGGGGCACAGAGAGGGGCCCGCGCGCGTGTACACATATCTTTAATATCTTCGCGGCGAATCGACATTCATTAGGATGCATTGGCATTCTTTCTGGCGATACGTACTCAGGGAAGGAACGAACGGATAATGGTAGAATCTCTTCCTCGTGCGGCCTTAACGACCAAGAAGGCCCACACTATCCCGCGCATCCCTAACGTCCCGCATTGTACTTCCGCCGATTAGCTACGAACAACGACTAATAGCTCAAGTTATCATTTTGCCAGCGTACATCCGCATAAATCAGATTGCTGTTCCTGATAAATTGTAGTCTCGCAAGTACAGAATTAATCAAGCCGGGATCTTAAAGAATAAAAGTTACACAAGATATACAAGACTTATTTAGAATTATAACGATTAAGAAGTAATTATACGAGGGAAATATTAATTGAAATTGTGTGTCGGTGTATATCTATTATTGTGGATAATATACAAATTACACGACAGTGGATTCAACTGTAAATACAACTCGCAAAAAATAATCACTCGCGGCTCCAAGTATAGATATACCATGAAACGCGTGATTTTTATCGGTCCGCGCGTAACGAATCGTCGGTATGCAAAAATAAATCGATTCATCGCGTTCGTATATGCGGTGCAGCAACAAGAAGAAGTGCTGCTGCATCGGATGACGTCAGCAGTGACGATTGATTAGGCGGAAATAAGCACGGAGGAGCCCATATAACCCCGCATTAGCCTAATGACCGCGAACGCAGGTGATCCGGTGATCTACGATCGATGCGCCTTCTTCTCCCTTTTCCTTCCCTCTCGCATTCGAGCAACGAGGTATCCGCGGTGGATCCTATGGATAATCGCCACGGGATCACGGTCACGGATCCTGAGCTCGCGCTCGCGCTCGCTCGCGTTCGTCGTACATATATACGCGTGTTTCGCGAGATAACAAAGTTGCTCGCGCGCTCTGCTCGTATCGCTGGACGAGCGCGCTCTCTCGCGAGGCGCGTACATACGCGCCTGTTTATTCAAAGTTAAAAGGGGAAGAGGGGGGAGGGAGAGAAGAGAGACTCGGGCCGATAAGGTAATTTATATTCCGCGTTAAATACACACCGAGCCGTTTTCTTCGGGCCGCTGGTCTAGTAAACGGAGTAATGACGTTGCTTGATAAAGAACCTTAATCAAGCCCGCGGATGATAAAGCGGGCCTAACGAAGATGTAAGCCCGGCGATTAACCGCCCCATTGGAAAATCCTAGCTGTCGGTTATCGAGATATTGATGCGCGTTTCATTGCGTCTACTGGGGAGTGTATATTTGTTTTTCCTGTGCGTTTGTCTGTCACGCGATGATCGAGAACGCGCGTTCCGATGCTTCCATATTCTGAAATTATTTACCCATAACGCAAATCCCTCCTGAGATACTTAGAAAATTTATATTTATGATTATGATAATTTTGACAAACTTGAATTTATATACACATTCTATGATCTTCTTACGTTAAATTTAGGATGCAATATAAACTTTTACTTTATAAGTTATGCTATGCTAATGTACTACGATATGACATTTTAGTACATTTAGATATATGTTAAGTAAACCGTAGATACAACGTGCAGTATTGTTAATTCAGAAAGATATTAGCTACAATGCGTATTAGAACAAACGCGAAGTCATGCCGGCAGCTTTTGCAGGCGATCGATTAATATAATTAATGCGCCGTAACATCTCTCAACATATTTCACGATTATCTATGCCATTTATATGCCGTGCCACTTATCATTCCTTCTCTCGATGACGCGAATAAAACGAATTTCCACGTGTATCGCTTTAAAAACAACGATCGGTCACGGTCTTCCATCGACTTGCACGCGTCGAATTCAAGCCGCGAGCTATTTAAAGACAATGTAATTGTGGCTGCAAATGCGCGATACGTAATGCAAATGTCGAGCCGAAATTGATAAGCGTACTGGCTTGCGAAACAGCTTCCGAAAGAAACAAAATAGGAGAGAAATTCAATTAAGGGTGCGGCGCGCACGAGCGACGGACAGCTAAATCAGGCATCAGCTAAATGTAAAAGCGAGAGCTTGGTGAAGACTGCGTTATTTCGCGTTACGAAAAACGGACGACGAATCGATAAGCGAGCAATTAATCGGTATTGGATCCAGTTGAATTAGCATTTAAAGAACCTGACGCCTTTTAAGACCAGGGGCTAAACGCAAAACGGCATGGGAATTCATTAAAGGCAGAATTAATAACTCCACCGTCCGTCCGTCCATCAGTCTAATATGACTCTGTCTTTTACATCCCAGCCCCTTAGGCAGGGCTAAAGTCTCTTGCGGGGCGAAAGAACGTGCCCGTTCCATCTTCTACACCTCTTCGTTCTCTTACCTCTCCTTCCTACCGGGCCTCTTCCTCTCGGATCTCGGAGGAGAAATCAGATTCCCTCCGTCTATACCTGCATTCATCCCGCCGACGTGGACCATTATTATCGCTCCGCGTGTATTCGCGGAGCGATTTAGCAATACAAATCGATACGGAAGACACGATTCATAATCTTCTTTTTCGATAGCAGCACAAAAGCCGCTCTTGAAATATTGTCATGGCAAACCGCAATTAACTTTCAACGCTTTACACGCTACTAAATATCTCAGAAGCAGAGATTGAAACTAATGGAAGTTCTTTTTTATATTCCAAACTTCTTTTTTTATATCGCTCGTTTCCACTTTTTACTTAGATGAAAAGCGAAAGTGCAAATTCGTACTGTTTATTTTTTGTTCACTGAATTTCCACGCAAATTCAACGACTTTTAAGTACTCGTGTATGTACATACGATTTATCCAAATTACATTCGAATTGGATATTCACGATACGGAGTGGTTTAACGGCTCCGCTGTTCATTACGTATTTATTTGCGCAGGAAATAAATAATGAATGTTTCACTTTTATTAATCATATAAATACTATTTAAAAATCTATCGTGCCATCTCTCGAATTTCCATTTGCGCAAATTGTCTGTCGGAAGTGCGACTTCCGAACGTCTACGTCGGCCGTGCTACATAATCGTCGATCGCACCTTAAGGCTCTAATACATTTATCGTTATACTAGAATCTCATTTCAAAAGCGTCAGCTAAGATACTTCGAATGAAACGTTACATTTTAATTTGATTAGAAGTCAATTTGAGAGGTTAAACTCGGTGGAGAGAAGGAACGATAGAAATTGGCACAAAGGGTGCATCATATACAATCGACGCGAAAATAAATGATTAATTCTGCAAATAAAAATAAAAAAATAATTTATTCGCCGTACAATAGTTCCGTTGTCGCTGGAGTTTTTTATGTTACAAAATGTAATTATATATATGTAAATTAAACTGTATAAAAAAGTGTTTCAACTGAGTTTTCTGACAGAAACACAATTATATGTATATGGGTTAAATCGCAAATGAAATAACGCACATGCAGTTTGTAATGTTGCAAGTTCACGTTCGCGAATTGTAACGCATTCCACGCATTGTACTCTCGAACGATCTATAATAACGCTACGATCTGTATCGCATCTAAATGTTCTCTCTCTCTCCTTCTCTCTCTCTCTCTCTCTCTCTCTCTCTCTCTCTCTCTCTCTCTCGAATACGGAATTCAAATGCAATTAGAAAGAAAACGGCGCGGCGCGACCGGCCAGCAGGCAGTTATACGAACAATGCTCGATTTATATGTTAGGCGATCAAAGCACGAGCAACTTTCTAGTCGCGTGTTGCCAAGTAGCTAGTAAATCGCTCGCGGCGTTCCGCACCTAACAACTATAACGCAGACTGTATGCAATAACAAACAACGGTAACCCAGAAAGTTAGAAAAAGCGAGCGCTTATCTTCGACCGCTCGTGCGCAATGCATATTTCTGTACGAAAGACTATATACTTCAAGAAAACAAGACGGAGAATAATAGAACTATCGTTCTCCGTTTTGTACATAATACGTCTTACATTCCTATTATCGATCGACATTACTTTGCAACAATGCAAGGCTTTTCTTATTATCTTTTCAATAATTATACGTTCGAGAGAGTTTTATAAGATATTAAGGAAGGAAGAAATATCTGTATTACTAAAATAAGTATACTGAAAAAAAAATCATTATTTGCAAGAAAATAGATTTCTTTGAAATTAGTTTCCTTAATTCAAAGAAGTATTATAGGTAGATTCGAGAAAATATTTTAAACTCAGAAAAATGTTTTCTTAAATCTACTAAATACTTCTTTAAATTATAAGGAAACTAAATTTAAAGAAATCTATTTTCTTGCAAATAATAAATTTTTTCAGTGTAATAAAATAAAATAAAGTTTTATATTGACACCTTAAGAATAAATTACAAACTAAGAACTCGGCAAAACACACATACACCACAACGGCTGCGAAACTTTTTGCTCGCACGAGACGCGGGCTAATTAGCGTAATTCAGACTACGTTTCGCCAAGGGAGAGCGCTTACTCGCTGCTACGTTTTTTCTGTTGGTCATGTCGCCGTCGCGCACACCACCACCTACGCTCGACACGATCGCTTGCAAACAAGCCAATTTCGCGTAACGAGCGCCGACTTCGAGGAGAAAAGTCTCACCTCGAAGAAGGAAAATAAAGAATGCGAAAGAGAGCCGCGTCGTTGGCGTCTTTACGTTGGTGTCGCTGAAACGATTTCATATCGAGCGATGCCCGATCGACGCCGGAGCGGTTGCGGATCCTAAATAATGATAATAACAACGAGCAAGACGCTTGCATTATGCCGCGGCCGAGGGAGCCCGGGAAGCCCCAAGGTCCGAAAGTGCAGAGAGATCGCGTTCGTATTTCCCTCTTGTACTGGCGGACGTAAAACCGGCGAATTGGCTGATAAATAAAAAGTACTTGACTTCCGTCAAAGGGGAAGACGTACTCTCGGCGGGCGAGCGAGGAGGCGTTAAAGTTTTATGACGACGCGAGGCCGAGAAACATCGCGTCGTACCAATTTCGACATTGGCTCGACTTGACTTTTACACGAAAGTCAAGTCTGGTACACGCGCGCGAGCGAAAAGTCAAGTCTGGTTCGTCTCCCTGTAATGGCCGAGCAAAATAATGTTTAATCCGTGTACGACTTCTCACGAGGTTCTTGACGCGGTCCGTGTATATATGTTTATTTATCTATAAAACGAAACTCGTTTGCTTACGCCATATATATACCTTACTGCATCCCGTCCACGTGCGTTTATCGTAAATCCGTCTCACTCTGCTCTCTCTCTCTCTTCCTCTCTAGCGAAAAAGCAGTTATATGTGTGCAGCCATCGCTCCATTTAAAAAATAATTTTTATCAAATTTTTTGTTTCTCTGATAAAATGTCAAGTAACTAATAATTTGTTAGCTTTGTCTGAAATTTTGAATACAATTATCACTACAATTGTAAGGCTCAATATTGCAACCGAAATTGTACGAAAAGTTAATTGCACTGAAAAATTGTACGTATTGAAATGTTGAACTTGGCGCCTTCGACGCGATTATTGCACATTATTCGAGAACACCTACATTCGGCCATATGATATATGCGCGATTGTTCGAAAGATAATTCGATACCGGACATGATGTGTAATGAAATAAGATACCTCAACGTTACATCCGTAACGTCCATCGCGCGCGCGCGCGCGCACGGATGGAGACTTTTGCAATCAGTCCGGATACCCTCGTGGGTCGAAATTGACTTCGCCATCGCGTTAATCGCGTCTCGATCTATCGAGTACTCTCCCTTGTTCCGGACTCGAATCTATCGGACGGATCGAGAGACGCGAGAGAAGAGGCCCGAGCACGAGAAATCGCCGCTCGTAAATCACCGAGTCACCCTGTGTGTATATTCCTGCACGAGCAGACTCACCGGAGTCACTTATTTTTTTTTCTCCTCCGCACGTGGTGTTACTAGCACTCGAGACGAAAATAAAAAAGCAAGTGGTAACCTGGCCGGAAACGTATACTTTTTCATTGCACGACGATATTTTAGTTTCCAGGATATATATTTTCGACGAAACATTTACATGATACTCTGTATAAAAAATTAAAATGGTTGTATTTAAATATATATTAATATTTTGAATATAAGTGATAAGAATATTATTATAATTTAATAATTTTAGTATTTTAATAATTAAAATTGATACAGTTTTCATACATGATACATATACATATTCATTACTATTATCGTTTAGTCTTCAATTAAAAACGTTGACGTTGAATTTTCGAAAGAAAAAGTTTAACCATCGGTATGTCGCAGGATACTTGTCGCGCAATTTTCCGCGGTAAAAGTTAAACACTGACAGTGACGATGCATCAAATGATATAGTTGGTTTACCGGCAGCGCGTTAATAATTACGAGCCTCGAAGCGTGTCTAATGCTGGCCGACCTGCTTTAGATCGGCAAGCGCAAAGTCGAAATAATCGACTTTCGTCGATATAAACTATGCGTTTCCGTGGCGATCGGAGATGTAGGCCGTTTTTGCGGTGCTGTGCGTGAAAGTAATTAGGTGTTTCAACGGGTATGTACATACCTCCGGTTAGAACGAGTATCTGACACGCGGTTTTAATACAAGCAAGGCGATTTCCCAAGACGGCCGACCTTGACCACGATGCTCTAATATGACTTATTTGATTTGCATAGTAGGTATACTCGCTTGTAAATATAATGATGGGCAATCATAATCGCATACTTCTCTGAGGTATGCTAACAATGTGCATTATCAGAACGAACGCGCGGCCCCGCGGGAAATAAGGGTGGAATAAATTAAGTATCATTTGTTTATTAAGTATTTTCATTTACTTGTTTCTTTTTCAACACGTTACATTTTTTTTAGAGCAACATAACAACAAGTAACATACGACATACGCGTGTTTTTTTTTTTTTTATTCTCATCATTAATCAACAAGATAAAAAACGTATCGCTACGTGCACAACCGTGCCATTAATAAACTCGTCCCACCTTACAATGACGATCAAAAAATTCCGGGGAACGATATTACGTTATTAAGGCGCGCATGCGTCGGCGAAGAGGGCTACTATATCGGAAAAGCACGCCTCGCGGTCCCGCATGATCATTTATTACTCACCAAACGGACCGAATGCGCGCGCGCGCTTCTTTGACGGCGCGAATCGACGGGGAGAGAGAGAAAGAGAGGAGGCGTAACGAACGCGTGTTAATTATCTTTCACGGATTACACGATCGGGTACACGCGCCGGAAGTCACGCGAGCCGCCGCCGCGTGTATCGGTATCTACCGAGAAATAAACGAGAGGACGCGGACGCGCGAAACCGGGACGAAATGAGACATAAGCGGATTCCATGCTCGAAACGAGTTTGCTCAGGTCCGCTGGGGTCCCCGACGATTTAATCAATCCTCGTGTGGTCGGTCATGGCCGATAAGATTATTACAATCGTTCATACAGATGTGCACTGTCGGATTAACAATTTTAATGCTATACGGAAGATATAAATACAATTATGATACGCGCCGAATCACATTGTTAGCGATATTACATCGCGTTACATGTACAATTACTATAGAAACAATCAGAGTCCCATTAATTAATACTAATATTAACAATTAAATAATTATATCGAATAAATTACAATCCTATTAAGAATTAAATGTAAGTAAAATCCCAATAGGTAGAAGAAAATCGCTCCATCAAAATTAATACAATCAATACAAGTTATTCGTCCGAATGTAACTATGCCGAATAGTACGAACAGAAAATGTGATGTAACCTCTATCGATTTATCTCGCTTGAAGCCGTTCATCCATATACTTGCAGCTGGTATTCCTCGAATGTAGAATGGATTATTAACTAACGCTATAAAGACGCCTTTCAATAGTCCTTAATGGCTATCTCCGTGTGGTGTTGCGCCGCGCCACTACATCTTTACGATATCGCAATCTTCGACAGGCGGAATATCTTCTCTCGAGAATCGTGACGGACAGACGACGCAGGAAAAACCACTACGGCACATCACACCAGGTCAGGAAAATATCGGAGACAGCGGAGAGTTCTCCGCGAGGGGAGGAGAAGCCTTCGCATTCCTGGACATCGTAAAAACTGGTGATATGCGCCGTCGCGGTGATTCCTACGTCGAAAAAAAATTCACCAGCGAGAAAATTCGGGAACACCTTTCACGGGATGCGCACCTTTCCGTAGCTCCCCGTATTCGACCGCGGAAATGAAATGAAAAACAACGTGAGAATTAGAGACCCGTTTCTTTCCTCTAAAACATTTTGTGAAACTACAAGCAGCGGATCGTGTCCACTTTGGCGTGAGGAAAAAGCATAGCGTATGTAAAGAAAGAAAAAGTAGAAAGCGTAGTTTTGCTGCATAAATGTCGTCTGTGAAGACAGACGATTCCGCAAGAAAAAAATTGAAAATGATAAAACGCGAAATGAAGCTGAAGACGAAGAAGGTTCTACAATATAGACTCGAAAAAAAATGTTAGTGCTTCGCAGCGAGAAGTTGTTAGCGATAAGGCGGAGACCGCTAGTGCCGATAAAAGTGAGTCGCGCTGCCGACGGTGCGGTTCTCGATGAAATCGGAGTGCAAAAAAGGGAGAAAGCAAAATAGAATCGCGCGAGTGATTTGCGTTCTGTGACGTACAGTGGCGAGCAAAAGCGGGACTTAATTGCGGTACGATGCGGAAAAAAAAAGAGATAAAATTTGTTTATTGCGAGAAACTCTCGAGCGACCTGCGTGCGAAGGAAGAAAAGCCAAGCGCGAAACGCCCGGCGTCTTTAAAATGTCAAAATAAATTTAGCGGAACGGATAACATCAGCGGTACATTTATACGCGAGATTATTTATCAAGTTTCTAACGATCTACAAGCTCGCAATACTTTTATTGTCTTATATAATCGTTAACACGCCAATAAAATTCTACTTGTAATCGAATGAGCGTTGAACTTCGCCTTCGATTTTTACGACACCGCATCACAATCCCCGTTCATCTTTGGCCGCGTGTTTATTACCGACCGATGCGCGCAAAAATGTTACAAGGCCGACGTAACGGAGCGACGTGATTAGGCCATGGGAAAATGCATAATCGACTGAATTCGAAAGTACAACCAATTAGACTTGCAGCCGACCGCGGCGACGGCGGCGAGTGCGGTTTACTTAATGTATTATATATCTCCGTGTATGCGCGTTGCCGCACGCACCACCGTATAAAATGTAACGAGAGGTAACGTCTGATATATACAAACGCGCGCGCGCGAGCTCCCACCATTTCATATCGACACATCGAAATCGTCACGATTGATAAAACACGACAGCGAAAGAGCGTTCTCTCTATCGGAAGCAGGTAGATAGAGAGCATATATGTCATATTTATAGCGCACCTTAAGATTATCCAGTTGCAAGTTCAATGAATGATAAGCCGCTCGTTTCCGAGCACTATCGCGTCGCTGCACAACACATATACTGATAGACTGGAAAATGGTCATTTATCTACGAGATAATCCGGCTTTCGTGAGAACGTTACGTGACTCCTTGCCCCTACAACTATCCACTTGAATATCTCATGTCCAGCGGGGGATACGGAGAGAGATGAACGTGCGTTAAGAGTCTGCTCGGTAAGAAAATTCCGTACCGCGATCACGTCGACGAATAAAACCCTTCGCGCCCTGTAGACAAAGTAATTATTTCGGACATCGGTATATAGCCGCGCGTACGTCCGGGAAGCATGAATATGCATAGGCGAGCGTCATTTGTATGCGCTTAAGAGAATTTCTTTGCGTCGCGTCGTCGTGAAAACCGAAAGGAGGGATCCTTGGAGTTCCTTTCACGAAACGCCTATAAAATGCGCGGTCGCACGATCGTTTTTCTACCGAGCGTTACCCGAGCGTTCGCGTTCAGCTGACGGACGGGACGGGAGAAGCGGCGAGAGGAGATTTTCATAAAATAGTAACGGACCTTTCCCTTTTCTCTATCGGCGGAGAAAGGATCGTTACGCCGGCGCCCGAAGGTGCCGTTTGCGTTTCTCGATGACGGAATCACTTTCTTTTCGGTGGAAATCACGCGTGCGATTCAGATGCGCGTTTCGTATGCGCGCGATCGTACAACGGGAGAGTTCGCGAGCTGCCGCGAAAGAATTCCTCGCGATCGAATATCGCTTAGAGGCTTAAAATCTGACCGGCCCCGATTTCTTAAGCGTGCAATGCGTTAAAAGTTTGCGCGCCGCTTAACGATCGTAAATTAGAGGAACGCAAGTTTTACACATCGGCGGAAAATAGCGTGAGAAGAGTTTCTCCTTGATCGTAATTTTCGTACTGCACGACGATGTTTTTATTGCGGCTTAAGAGCTTGCGCGACTCTTGCAAAACTCTTTGACGCTTTTTTTTTACGACGCGATCTTTTATAGCGACGAGAATTTGAAATCTGTCGCGTATGCCAATCTTCGCGCTTTGCGCGAGTGCAGACGCGGGTGTGATGCAATTTCCTTCCTGGCGGCGCGAGGCACAACGAGCCACACTCATGCGCGCGGAGATATAAGGCCGCATGTCCTATATATCGACCACGGAGCACACCGACATGGGGCGTCGTAAAAATATCGCTCTCGCACATACGCGAAAGATGAAAGAAAATATGTGTCGCGTACTTGACTTGACAAGCCGACAAATATGCGTGTGTATATTTTCGACACGTCGCTTCGACCTACGTTACGTGCTTGTCAAAGACGGCGTTATAACGACAATGATTTATTTGATAGAGCACTCCAGTGATGGCTCCGAAAACGAGAATATACAGCGCGTCGGTCTGTCGTAAATGTTTAGCGATTCGATAATAAAGGGAAGATACTCTCGCGACGCGGTGCATAAGGAATAAAACGACGGAGGATAAAACCGATGAAAGTTAGCGAAGCTCTTGCCGAGGAACGCGAAACAATTCCCATCGGAAAGGCCGTGCTATCGAATGATTTATAAATGACACTGTTCCGCTTCACGACTTCTCGGCTTTTCGTCTCGATATTTTTGCCCGGTACCATCGCGCGGCGCGGCTTACAATACGATCGTTTCTTCCGATCCGACATTCAATCACGAACGATCCGATCTCAACTTCTTAGAAGCCATTTCGTTCGTTCACCTTGCGACAATACGGGACAAAAAGCGGCGAAAGAGAACGAGAATGTACGTGCGTTCGGTTCTTTGCGTTACGTGCATAATGCGGTACTGTAAGCCCTCATAAAATATTAAACGCACAGAATATAATACAAAGATATACTTGCTAAGCAAATTTTGTCGTTATTTCCATTGACAATTTAACCGGATTATCTAAAAACAATTTATTAAAGTACAATTTTTCACGAATAATAATCTAATCTCCATTCTTGTTGATAAAAAAATTTTAAAAAATATATGCAGTAGCAAAATATATTTTATATCATATTTGCTCGTAAAAAGACATAAGATCTTAGAACGTGGAAGTGTGTGTGGAAGCTATCAATCGGACTGCATGCTGCGATTCGATCTATGGATCATCCCATCGCGTTGTCCGAAGAAAGTAAAATCGTTGGATCGGTATTTAACGGAGCCGTTATCGCCATTAAATATGGCTGAACGCATGTATTACAACTTCCAACATTTGTACGCGCGACGTGCGTAGACACTTTGCTTTGAGCCCACCCTCTATTGCTTCCTCGAACAGTTATCGATCGTAATATCGATGTAATAATACCGATGTAATGTATCGTGACGTCTTTTCAAAGAAGAAACCCTAATACTTTGCGCTTAAATTGCACGAAGAAGTGTGGATGTTACTTTCAATAAAACCGTAGACCGATCGCATTTTTGTCACGCGGTCGCGTAAGAATTTTAATGACGTGCAAATAGAAGTAAGATTACTTACGAATACATTTACCGCTCGTAGCTTAAGGTGAAACGTTACAGCTGATGAATTCCGACAACTAATTATCCCATGATGCCTCGTTAGTTTTAAGAGTCATGCGAGAATCCGAGATGATTTTTCCGTTAGGATGACGAAGTAAAATAGAGAGAGACGAGTGTAAGAATATCGAAAGAAAGTATTATATTAGATTTATAAAGATTTGCAAAGCTGACGCGAAGCGATTATAATCATTCCGCAAGCAGACAGAAAAGTGACAGAAAAAAAAGAAAACATGAGGAATTATTAAGAATCAATAGAGATGGAAAATATAGCTAGCAAATAAAAATTATATTATATATTAATTCAAACGTGAATAAATCTTAATTAACCCGAGAACGGGCGCTTAGAGTTACTTAAATACCCCAACGGCGAAAAGATAAAGCTCACATTACACTATAATTTTTATGTGCTTCTTTGGTTCTTAAGTATTTTTTTTGTTTCTCCTTAATTTTCTCGGAAAATGTTAAGTAAATCTATATACATTGTCCTCAAAAACTGATAAATTGTAAAACAAACAAAAATATGTAATATATAATTAATAACAACAATTTTAATTGGGGCGTAAAAGTAGGTGACCGTTTATGCATTGCACAAAAAAATGAGGCGCCCGTTCTCGGGTTAACGTGTAGTTTCCTGTAAAGTTTACCGATGTGAAATAACTCTTAAAGAGGACTCCATATTTTCGAGAAGACTCGCAAATTTGCTTCTATCCATAGTGACGAATGGTTTCTCTTTCGTTGGATTTTGATCGATCGCACGAGCGACTTCGTCTGACGATCACGGCGGCAGAGACACGATACCCTGGGCAGACGTGGAAACCGCACTTTCTTTGTCGCACTACTGGTCAAGTGATTACCAAGAACGAAGTTCGAGCCTGTTAACGATTAATTAAGAAAAAGAAAGTTAATCGGTGACAGAGTACAATAATACTGACAGAAAGTACGGTAGATTCGAAGCTTTCTTCAACCAAACTTAGATACCTGAAATCTGACGACAGATCCTCCTATCACCGACTAATCCGGAAAGTGAGAGATCGCTAAGGCATCCGAATTAATCACTCCCCAACCGCGATTACCATTACCAATACCAATTCGATGACGAAATATTGAAGCGAGGAGAGCTGGCATGAAGAACGAACCATCACGCTCGAGAAGAGAAACCGAACTGAGACTACGGAACGTTTGCGCTCGACGATTTTCGTTCGTGTTGAATTGCCGTCGAGATCGTCTTTGGTTTCAAGTCGCAACGGCCAACATTGTTGCTGTCGTCGGAGTCGAGCGTCGTCAGCATCGTTAGTGATCCGATAAGAGTAACGGCAACGTGCCTTAAGGCCTACTTAGAATGACACTCAAACTATCATGCGAGAATAGTTTACATACGATTGGAGATGTGATTTCTTATCGTAATTTCTTACACTAATATACTCTGTGTATTATTTTAATTTAAAACTTTCACGCGGATTTTAATAATCATAAAATGTTTATGATTTAATATACGAATTGTATTAATCTTTTCGAAGAACGTCGTATCGCAAAAATCAGTAATGTCTTAAGATAATATAATAGATAGAACAGTACGAAAAAAAAACTTTTCATCCAAATGGGTCTTTATATTCTTTACCACGAATGAAAAAAGATACAAATAGTAGTGGAAGAGAAGCGAGAACGAAACTCAGTAACCTGATATTCGGCCTCGTAGCAGCAAACGTAAGCACGTTTAGTCTAACACGGAAAAAAAGGCTTGGTTGAATTTACCAAGTTTTTCTTGGTTACATATATATTGGTAACTACAACCATTGACTTGGTTGCCATAACCATGTACACTGAGTTAGTTTGACAATTCAAATTTGGTAAGAACTATTGGTGCTTATAACCAACGCAATTGGTTGAGGTAACCAAGAAAATGTATTCTGATTGATCACCCAGAAATTAGTTCTTACAACCAATAACCGTAGCTAGTTTAACCAAGTTCTTGGTGAATTAAGACATGTGGCCATGGCCGCCATGGCTGCACTGCAGTCGAAGCCTGAACGTGCTGACGTGCGGACGTGATGTCGTTCGACCTGTCGTTGCGTTGTGTCAAAAGTCTTCGATTTTTCTCATCGGCGTCGTGTGCGGGTATCGGTCAGGCGACGCTTGCGAGCCCCGAGAGGCTCATCGACTTTTTCCGCGCGCTCGGTCACATCGGCGACTGATCGGCGACCCGGGGCGGCGCGGCACCGCGCGCGTCACGTCGCGACGCGGCGTGGCGCGGCTTCGCTCGACTTGGCTTAGGTCTGGCTACGCTCCGCTTCGGTCGACTTCATAAATATTGGACACGGATACGCGCCACGTACGTACGCCGCCGTCCCGACCGCGAAAGGATGGACGAGGCCGCGAGGGGAGAAGTAGGGGAACTCGCGGCTTGATAGCCGCGGATTGCACGGAGGTGAATTATGAGCGTGCGACGTTTCCCAGCGCGCCGTCATCGTCACCGTCATCATCATCGTCGTGGTCACCTTCCCGCGATCGCCGGTTACTTTGCCGCAATCGAAGACTTTTGACACAAGTGCACCGACCGCGCGAATCTTCGTCGTCGTCGTCATCGTCATCGGCAACACAGAACCGCAATTAACTAGAAAATTATACATTTTTATGTGAAATATTTTTTGTAGCTCAGTTTATCCGATAAACTGAGCTACAAAAAATATCTAATATAAAAATGTATAATTTTCTAGTGCTTCGATCTATTAATATTACACCAATAAAGATAGTTAAATTAACTACGGCCGTTAGTTGCATCAGTCATGACAGTTGGTTCCATCAACCAACTAACTTGGTAAAGTCAACCAAAACAATAGGTTAGAGCAACCAAGTAACGCGTGGAGGTTACCAATTTCTTTTGGATGGTCTAACCAAGTACCATGGTTGCTCCAACTACGGCAGTCTAACCAAGTGCCGTTGGTATATGTAACCAAGATATCAGCTGTCTTATATATAATCAAGGCACTTGGTCGAGGCGACCATTTTTTTGGTTATCTCAACCAAGTCTTTTTTTCCGTGAACATGGACAGAAATGGAGCGAGTGGCAGAACGACGAAGACGAGGTAATATTTATGTTCATATGTATGTCTAGTATAGAGAGGCCAAGGTTTACGATAAACTACTTCTAAACTATCTATGGAAAAACCCAAGTTCGATCTTATATTCTCAGAAAATTAGTAAGGCTATTATAGTAGAAAGGACACGCAGCTCTTGTTCATTCAAGAATAATCAAACTTTCGCCTTTAGCAAAACTTGGATCATTATTCCGGAAGATAAAGGAATAAAACGAAGTACGTCATTACGGTCGCTAATGACAAATCGGAAGGGTAAAAATTCCACGAGTATAAATCTCAAAGGCAGAAACGTCAAAATTACACAAAGTCCCTTCGAAAGCGGAACAGGAGAATTATCGCGTCGTATGTCATGCTCCCGCGACCACCCGCGAACCCACCGAAGGTTGCCTTTCTTCGACAGTAATAATCGACATTCACCTGAGTCAAGAGCGGCCGTTTCGCTCGATATTTCAGCGCACGCACACGTCGGCGTCGGCGGTCCTGTGAGTCCTGCCGATCGCGAGAGGCGGAATATCCCGCGCGCTCGCGCGCGGGGGCAGACGAGGAAAAGGGACTCGTGAGAACCGAACAGCACGGTCGCTTTAATTGCGTCGAAACGCGCAAATATTACCGTATTACGTGCACGTTTAATACGCCAATGAGCGCACACACCCGTAAACGCACCCACACCGCGAGACGTCGCACACCCACGCGAGCTCGTTCTCTCCCGATGTGTTCCGGGGCGCTAATTACAAACGAGATACGCTCGCGGACTCTTGTACGCGCCCCGGTCGATCTCCGTTCCGCGGCCTGGCCCCGCGGTCGCATTACGTATATTACGTGAGGCTTTACAAGTGTGTACGTTATGCGATGATAGCCATATATACTAACCGCGCCGCAACCCCGGGATCGGTTACGATCCTCCCGTAACAGGGGCGTGGCACCCACGCCGATGGATGTACGCGTAATGCATGCGGCACGTACACCCGCCCGCGCCATGTGAAATTTATACAACCGACGTGTTTTCACACACACACGCACACACGCACACACACACACACACACACACGCACACACGCACACACCCTCCGGACTATAACGTCGGCCTTCTCTGCGGCCCGCCGCGGCCGCATAAATTCGCGCGCGGTTCGCACGAGATTTCGTTACGTGCTCGCGCGTTCTCAGAGTTCCGCGGCGCGCGAGAGTATGCCGGGTGTGTTTGCCAGAATTACAGTTGAGATAAATCAAACTGCATCGAAGTAATGCCGGAATAGGTCAGAGTAAACCAAAATGGCATTCAGCGTATAGATCTGATCAAATTACGTCGATATGGATTATAGGATTCAATTACGTCGAGATATGCGCTAGAATGTTTCAGAATGTAAGGTAAATGTACCAATGCCTGGACACGTACCTATGTCTGAACATTTTTATCATTTTAGTCCTTAAATAAGTTATAACGCGAATTAAAATCAAAGAACCAAAGATAAAAATATTTTTCTTGTATTATATTTTTATCTTTGATTTTAATTCGCGTTATACTTATTTAAAAACTAAAAATGATAAAGGTGTCCAGACATAGGTCTTAAGTGTCCCGGCATTGGTACATTTACCTTATAGAAAAATAAAGAAACCAGAATAAAGCTATATAATTTAGTAGTAAATTTCTATCAGAGTTGTTATTTTGTCTCACGTTTTTTTGTAGCTTTTTGCATTCATCAATTTACTAATCTAGAATTAATCTTTAAAAAGAATGCTGATCTCAATCAAATGAATAATAATTTTATGATATTGAAAGATTCAGTGCAAAGAGAAAACTAATATCTAAAATTATAATTAGATCACCTTTCCAATCTGAAATTATATTTAATTTTATATTCTTATGAGAATTGATTTCTCATTTACAGATTTTGATTAATGCTTTCGTGTTCAGACCCCTCTACTATATTGAGTGCGGCTATGTAAAAAGGACAGGATATTACTGATAATTATACTATGTCCGAAATGACACGTTTCACGTACCGTCCAAGACAATTTAACCGAAAGATAAGACATCGTGCGGCAACGATCGCTCGTACCGCGCGTGAATTATAGAATGTACACGTAATTACAAACGAGTAGTATGCATTGGTGGTCAGCCACCGACTTACAAGCGCCTTGTTGGTGTTGGCGCGTACATGTTACAGAGGGATAAGCGTATATCCATTTCCAGTTATGATGTTCGTGTAATAAGGGTGCGATGTTCGCGCGTGTAACACGCGCACATATACGCGTGTGTATCTCTCCGACTAACGAGCACGTGGCCGTACAAAGTTTCGCGGCGCTAACTCTACGCTACGCGGTCATTACGAGTCCCGTTTTGTACCGCGGAATTCAGCGAGCATTTAACATTTTAACACTTGATCCCTAAAAGGACAAGCGTAAAAAGAGACGTAAAAAAAAAGGGACGTAGAAATTTATTTTCCAAACGGCGATTCTTCGTTTTCGTAATTGTTATCTAAATTGTGATCGACGTTATAGCCGACATTTTTAATTGCAATTTCACGCGCACTTGAGGCAAAGAGGCGATGAAAGATATCTTTCAAAATCGCGGTTTTTCAATTGATATTTGTACTCTAAACGATTGAAAATAGCAATCTCGAAACATAATTTAATTAAAATTTCAAATGCGAGCGATAGAGATTAGAGATATCTATTGAAACCGCAATTTTTCGACCTTGGTTAATCTAGACCGATCAAGATTATGATAATTAAGACAATTAAGTGGTAATCTGAAATTCCACGCCTCCGCATAATAAGATGGCGGATCTACACGCGACGTGCAGCATAAAATCGTTTGCGAGCGCACCCGACACGCGCATCGCTAAGCGATGCTCTTTTTCATGCAGCACGTAAAGAAATCCGGCACGGTCGCCTGACACTTTCACGGCCGTTGAATGTTCTGTAACGATGATAATTAGCGCTTAACGCTAATTAATTCGGCTCGCGTGGCCACAAGCGTGATCCAATACCTGGCGTGTAACAACGACTTTGCTTCGGGCAAGGCGACTCGACTAATAACGTTCGCGAAAAGCAAAATGCTGGCGCGCGTCGAACAGGAGAATGGTTCGAAATCGACTCGCTTTACGCTCATTAATTCGCATCGGACGTTGCAAAATCGACACGCGATCAAGAATAATTCATTCTCGTACGGCGAACGTAGCCGTCGAACTCTCGTTGATCTCGCGTTGCACGGCTCTGCGCATTCGGTCTTATATGTACTACATCTATACGAGTGCCTTTTCATGCTTTACATGGCTGAGCAGGACTAACGTGCTTTCGATGGTCAAGGATGGGATACCCGGCGGGGAGTGTGTCTTCCGTTATGTCTCGGTCGACAAAGGTATTTCCCTGAATACGCTCGATTCGTTACGTTAATATAACGGTCGGATATGGCCGTACACTAATTTGATGTGCGGTTCACGGTTGGGTTGAGACGGATGAAAGTAGCGAGACAGGTATGAATTTACAGAATGTTTGATAACCTTGATGATCGGAGGTTTTGTATGCGCCTTAACTGTAATCGAATCTTAAGTTTCTTAATGAATATCTCAAGTCCAGTTATATTTTCAAAAGCTAATCCCATTATTAAGCTTTTAATAAATTGCCTACAATTCAAATATCTATAATCCAATTTCGTCGAATTAAATGTCTTCTCCGGAGAGATTAATTATCCGAGTGATTACTATTTTATTATTCATTTTTTATAATCTCAAAACAAGGCTTATATAAAATTATACATTATAGATATTTTTCTTAAAAAAAAAAAAAATTGTTAATTTTAATATAAATATCTAAATGTTAACTACATTTTAAGTGACGGTGAACAGCTCAATCGTGTGGTCCCGAAAGAAATTATAGGGGCTATTACTTGCTTCGGTCTATCGATTCGATCAACTCCTCATAAAAGAGGTCAAGATTTTTGGTTCGTATATACTCTGACTTAAAGACAATTGACAACCGTATCGAACGCGAGTTGCTCGTCCTTGAAAGAGCAAATAAATTGGAGCAAACCAATTTTACCAATTTTACGTTTATTATGTATAAAAAAATGATAACTCAAAAATAATAAAAATAAACTGTCTTCCTATGTTAGAAAAATAATACAGAAATAAAGAATAAAGTTAATAATGGTATAAAAAAAATTCGCTCTCTGTACAAGGATAATTTTTAATGTCCATTTGTGCGTAAAATATGTACTACTCAGAACAAAATTGTTTAGCAAACAACTCCAACTCGAGAAATATATGTAATGATCGGCGCGTCGAAAATAACTTTGCCGTCCAAGATCTTGAAAGACTTCGATCGGCTCTCGGCTGTCGGCTCTCGATGCTACCTATACCTAATACCTTTGGCAGAAAGCGAGCTATTAGTTCCGCAGTCGCGCCACGAATTAACGAGACCGCGGTGCTTTTCCGTGCGGTCAGCACGAGCGAAGAGCGCGAGGAATGACCGAACGGTGTACAGCAGAAACGATGAAACCGTTTCTCAATCATGTTTCTCTTCTGCAGTGCCATGGCGTGTCTCGCGGTAGGCTACGTCGATTTTGACTCTGCTGATCGTAAGAGCCACGGTACTAATTAAAGCGCCGGCTAACAAAAGGTAATATATAAGAACGCGTATAAGTCTCTCTCTCTCTCTCTCTCTCTCTCGTAAGCGTATGCCGCGCACACATACACTCGCGGGGAAAGTGCACCGGCTCGCCGTGTACGTACTTAAGTGCACGTAGGATATATATCGAAACGGTTCATTGTAAGCCGAACAATGACCGAGTGGCCAAGTGTGAGGTTCAGGGACGCAGAGACGCGGGGTAGAGAGGCAAGAAGAAGAGACACTCCGGGCAGACGTGCACAATGTGTGGCGGAACGTGGGACCAAAGTGGGAATATCGTTGCGGCAACGGCAACGAGAAAATGCCGCGCCGCACACCGCAAGAACTTTTTATTTGCCTTTGTTCCCGCGTGCCTGCACGATTAATCTCACATACCATTTCCCGCGGAGCGAGCGACCGTTTGCTCTATATTTCGGCCACCTTCCCCCGATACGCGTTTTATCTCCTTACATCGGACTTGATTTAACAAATGGCCGAATGAACGGATAACTCGCGTAACCTGCAGACTCGGATATGCTTAAGAGATAACGGTACGAATTATGAGAGTAAACTCGGAGATACCTACTGCTATACAATTCGAGTTAAGTTTAACAATGAGACTTACATCATTTGTAAATTCCTTTCTACTCATATTAATATACATTTATAGAGATCATTATCCATATATAATTATTTTTCAAAAGTATGCGCACGTCGTGCAATATACGCTACATTCTCTACATTGCCGCCTCGAACAGTAGAATACCTTCGCAACAATATCGCGCGCGATGCAGTTCGCTGAACTCCGTCTGCAGTAAACTCCGACTCGCATCCGCGAAACGCGCCGGTGCGGTGCGGCGCGGTGCGGTGCAGCGCGGCGCGAATTTGACACAGAAACACCGAAGTTTAGCTCGACGCGCTCGATTGCACGACGATGCTGACGATTGGCCAAGATGATCGAATGTCCGAATAGATTGAACGTTGCAGCGTCGTCTGTAGCGGCTACCAGTTTCACCTATACAAAAGCGCGCAAATAGGGAAGAACGTACACCGTCCCAGCCGGGAACTGGAAGCACGACCACTTCGTATATCGGTGCACACACTGTATCCTACATGGCATTACCGCGCGCGCAAAAGCCATGCACGCGTGTGCGCGCGTGTGCGTTTAGCCGTGTACTTCCATGTGTGTGTGTGTGAGTATGTGTGTGTGTGTGTGTTGCGATGCATACGCTGAGACCGTGCAGAAGGCGCAGGTATATATGTGTAACATGGAGTCTAGGAAGTACGTAAGACGAGTGCAGCTCTTCTAACGGTAATTCCCTTAGACCAGTACCGCAACTCCTGTAACCCAGAAGAGTCGATGTTTCTGCCCCGCCGCCGTTGCTGCTGCACTTCTCTCCGTTTCAGTGAGGAGTCCAGGAGAGGCGGAGAGGAGAAGAGGGAGAGAGCGAGGACTGGGAAGAGGGAGGACGAGGAGAGGAGAGGACTGCTGTTATGTACCGAGTATCGCGAGAGGCGATGCGAATGTCTATTCGAGGACCAACTCTTTTCTCTCGGGCCGCGTCGTCTCCCTTCCCTTCCCCGGTTTCTTCCTCTTCTTCCCTATCTTCGCGCTACGTCCCAGCGAAAGGGGGAAGATGACAAAGAAACCGGCGAGGAGTAAGAGGGGGGAGAGGGGGACGGGCGCGAAGATGGAAGACCAGGAAAAGTAACAGTAACCTTCTCGCGTTACGTTACCGTGAACTTGCTCGGCTTCGTGTAATTAGCGCGATACTCGACGCGAAATCGTGATCGACCATACGAACGGTATTAATTCGCAGTTACGACGCGCCATATCTTTATAAAAGCGACACGCCGCGATAAAACACGCTCGCGTTTACTCTTTTCCCCGGCGTAAACATATATTCTCAGACAACACGCAATACTTGTAAACACATTTTACTCTTACGTGCGTTCAAGAATTTTTTCTCACAGCGCAATTTTCAAATTTTCCCTTTGTGTTAATGAGAAGAAACGAAAATAAGCGCTCGTGTATTGAATGAAGCGTCATTGAAGCTCGCGCGATCGTGGACGTTTCAGGGTAGCCGGAAGGGTCCGTGCATCTGTCGATTCCGCATAGTTATGAGAAATGATAATTATGACGCGGTGTGCGTCCCCTTTTCTATACTTTTACGAAGGCTCTGATCTTTCTCCCGCGAAGGCCACGCTCTGAATAGCCCGCAGGATTATTCCCGCCGCTGGATTTTACCCGGGCTGCAACGGGGCCCAAGTAATAAGTCGATTATTTTTCGACGGTAACCGCAGAGAGGCGCGTAAACGTTTCGATCGGGTGGATTAAACGGACGCGAATAACAGCACGATGAGAGAAAGACCGGCGCGGTTTAAACGTAATTTGCTTCGCTGTGGAAACAAACTCGATATAAAAGGCCATCTCGAACGAGCTTTCAGGGACCGGCGCGGCGTATTGTCAGATCCAATTTCCTATACCGCAAGAAGCAAACAGTTCGATCGAGTCGCTTCCGCAAACGCGAGCATCATAATTTTATAACCGGTCGCGCGGAGATAGAGAGCTCGCGTTAATTTTTCTAACTGTGCACGGTAATATAAGGAAGCCTATTTATTGAAGTGAACACTTTTAGGATTTAGATATCTATATACAGAAAATATGTCACAAATCAACCACCGCCAAATAATCCGATAAAGAATACTTTATCGGATACTTTAATAAATACAAAATCAATTTCGTGTATCCTAAATTTAAATCAAATTGATATTATTTATCACCGTAGTATTATCGTTGGTATTATTTTATTAAATCACGCTTATTATAGTTTTAATCGCTCATATATCAATGCGGCCATTATAATCCAGCCGACGAAAATGCATGACTTCTAATAATAACGTATAATTTTAGAGTGTTTGATAAGAGTTATGAAGAGCGTATGCGTGTTTTTCCGATATCGCATGCACACGCACCCTTAATTCTCTGTCAGGTTCCGATCGATGCCATTCCCCTCGACACGTTTAACGCCACTCAAAGTGCACCCTTACTCGCACCCTAGTTGCGAGTATACTCTCGCTCGTGTTTTCCGTCTTCAAAAAGTAAGTCTCAATTCCTATAGTATATTTTACGTATATATATTCGTGCACACGTGGAGCCGTCTGCACCCGCGAGCGTAAGTAAATATCAACACGCGCGTGCATTGCCCTGTTTGACGCGCGTCGACGGAACTCGAGTCAAAGTGACTGACGGTCGGTAGCATATTCCGATGAGTTAGTGCCGAAGATTAAGTTACAAATAAATGTCGCGGTGTTATGTAATCTATCCATAAACATTTGTGATAAAAATAATGACTTGAAACGATAATCAAAGTGTGTAGCAAAAATATGATTTATATATGTTTTAATGCGCTTTTTAGCTTTGACACACACATTATTCTTTTAAGAATTCTAATTTAAATATATATTTTGTTAATAACAAATAAAATAAATAATTTTCTATATCGTCTTTGATTCAGAAAACATGGATTTTTGACATCGAAAAAATTATGATGTATTATGAAAACTGCGCTATTTATATATACGAATTGTATGTCTGTTCTCAAATAAGAATACGTTAACGCGATATTGTGTTATTAATCCTCACGTGTAAAATACAAGCGGTAATCTGTAGTAAGTCACTCACCCTGCGGTCGTGACTACAGAACAAAAAAAATGGCCGTCTACCTTTTATCATATTCACAGAACGAGTTCCTCTCCGTCATTCTCTCGAAAGGCGTCAGACCAGATCGACGTTTTGAAAAAAAAACGCTGACGGCGACGCTGGAGAGCGCGCGCGAAGGGACGCACGTCGAGAAAATTCGCTCCCGGCACTACCAATTGGCAATTGCATCGTCTGATAGTATAATGACGGAATGGACGGGCGGATGCGTACACGCATTTGACGCATCTGCCCGGTGCGCATTTCGCTCCGGCAAAGTGGACGATGAGCGATGCAACCCGTTTGCGCGTGCACGTTGCGCTAAGTACACGGAGAGAGAACTTTACGGCAATATCGCAGAAAACACGGCGAGTGTCGCTGGCCTTTGCATAAACATCGCATGCGAGTAAATATCGGCACGCTGTCCGGAAACGATCAATTTCCGATAAGAAGAAATTAAACTCTGAGAGACTCAAGTTTGTATTAAACTAATATAGAAAGTGAACGATGCGTAATTCAAAATTTTAACTACAAATTGCAAAAATTCCAGAAAGATATGTAGGGAGGTGAAAAGATACTCATCGTCTCACACACACACACACACATACACACACACACACACACACACACACACACACACACACACACACACACACACACACACACACACACACACACACACACACACATACACACACACACACACAAAGAACGTTTAAAAAAAAATACAATACATGAATATATATAAATTGATGCAGAAGTTAAGTGTCACACATCGGAACGGTACACGTGGCAGATTTAAGAAATGGAGCAAACTCTTTTATCGTGCACCACGATCGATAGCTTTCGCGTCCTATTCTGCAAGGTGTCTATTAATAGATGTTAGACGGACAAATCGATAACACGACCTATATTACATTTATTACACAACGTTTCTACTCAACGTCAAAAGTAAGTACTTTCAGTGGCGTTGTATTTTTATCAACGTTCACGTTACTTATCTAAACAGTTCTTCGTTCCATTCTCCGTGATCTCCTTAATAAAGTGCCCTCGTCACAGAATGTTTCATCTCGCCCGCTGATTCGAAGCTGTTCCCGGTCAATCATCGATATCTAACAAAGCACGAGATAGCTGTGCTTCTCCCACAGCTTCTTCATCTCGGCCCGGAAAATTTCATTACTCGACGTAAGCTCGTCATATATACTTATGAAGATTCGCAATATAAAAGTCAGTCAAAGAAATACACTGTAATGCAAAGGCACTTTTAAAAATTTGCCAATTCAAATCAGTGTGGGAAATGTAAATAGTATAGGTACATTATTCATAAAGCTACTTCTGTAGAAAAAATAAAGTAATGAAAATATTGTTCTCTGATTTGTGTTGTTCACTCTATTAGTTCTTATTCACAGTTTAATCTTTAATTAAGAAAATTGGCGATTGACAACGGTCGGCTCCCTTTAATCTTTCATGCACGACGTCGAACGTGCGCGATTTATTATAGGGATCGGTGTCAAATGGCACGTTTAGCGCTCAAGTGCGGTGAGAAATATGGATCGACATATATAAAATCATTGATCGTTATGGACTCTGGCTATATCTAACATCCGCCACTTATCGGAGTACGTGATTCTCGTTCAACACCACACCTCGCTCATATGTATGAAACCCCCCTTGGGATGGATAAGCTGTTAAAAACACCGTATTGAAAAATTCTCTCGATCGCTATAATATTGACAAGCAAAAACCAAAGCTATGAAACGCTTAACGAGTGAATCTTCGATAATGCTATATATGTGCCAACGAAAATACTTGCAAAAATAAAAAAAATTAATTATAACTTATACCATTTATTCCTACGTGCATCTCGCGCATGTGTTGTATATCTTTCTCAACGATCTGGTTTATGTCTTGCAATTGCCCGCTCGGCCATCCGAGAGAGGGAACGCGCCATCGTCGGAATTATTACAACTTCCGGTGATGTTAAACGGATCTATAGGGAACAGTGCCGCGGAAGCTGTAACTCGTCCTCATTATGTCACCACGCTATAGTGCGCGTGTATACTTATCGTAAGACAAATACTTAGCATTGTCCGACGTATCAAATTAGTATTTAAAAATATTTAACATAGACGTCTAACACCTGTTTTTGTAAAATATAGCTCACCGAATTTTGGCAATGAGACAGAAATTTTTTCTAGCCGTCAAAAACATCTCAGATAATGTAAATATATAATAAAAAATTTATAATTTTTTAAAAATGTTCCTATTATTCTCGACAATAAATATATCCTTCCTTCCTATAAAAAACATGTTACTAATTGCATAGCACAAAATGATGCATTGTTATTGTGTCCACCGAATTTTAAACAAACATGCACGTTTGAGTGAATTATCCAAAATTCTGATCGCAGGGATTGCTCGATGCTCGATCGACTGCCTAACGAACCGTAGGGACAGGCATTGCCAATTTGGCAGTGTCTTCGGAACGATAAATCAACCTTAACTGTGTCGGACGCATCTCGATGCACATCCGCATTCTCGATACGCTCCGTTACCTCATTATTGTCGCTGCGTTTTTCCACAAAGATAAGAAATCCTCTCCGCGCTCCCCGCTTTAACTAATGCCGACGCGATTTCTTGCACCGCGCCGTCTTCTTATTCTAGAAATGCCGCGGAAATTTCCCGTTGACTTTGTCGCGGATGCAACTGTCTCACTGTGTATATACGCGAGTGTGCGCGCGCGCATATTTGCCTGCCAATTAACTTTATATCTCCGACACATTACGCGTGATGTGACGTTACCGAGCGTAAGGTCGAGAGAGTCAACGAAAGTGAATATACAGTATGGAAAAAGCGAAATGCAAAGGCGAGCGAAGGCGAGGATGAGGAGTGAGGCCGCGGAAGGAGCTTCTGGCTCCGGCGCTCGAGGCGCGTTCATGGAAGGGCTTCGTTTTCGAAGGTTAGCGCACGAACAAGGAATGCCACTGCTTGACAGCAGAATGGGAACTGGGAGAATCAATGATCGGGACCGCGCGATCGCTTGCCAAAGCAGTCGTTGCCGTTCGTGCTTCGCGTTTTTTTTTTCGCCTCCTCGGAGGACAATGGAAATCGGGAGGAAAGTACCACTGTGTTCGATTACGCTGAAAATTATCGTAACTTTCGGTGCCTCCCGTTTCGTGCACGTGCACGTGCACGATACATGCACGGTATACAGACTGCCTTCTCCCTATATCGGAAGGAATAAACGAAAACACGACGCATCGTTTTGTTAAACAAGACTACAGCAAAATATAATCTGTTTAAAGTTAAATACGTAAGTTTCCTTAAAGGAGCCTTTTAGAATTAAATGTACAATTATTTTTTTAAAAAGATATGGAATACGATTTTGACACTTGATTTTGACACTTAGACTGTCATTTTTAATAATATGTAAGTTATGTATGTAAGGTATGTATATATGTAAGGGTATGCATACATCAATCACGATAGAGATGACGAAATAAAATCTCCGTTATGTTCTCACCGCTGTCTTCTGTCTTCTGATTAGAAAGAAGCAAAACGAGCGGCGATACAGAAATAAAACGAAAGAGGATAGTTAAGAAATAACGGCGCTATTAACGAGAGATCGGGATAGCGACTAAAAGCGATTAATTTCTCGTGGCTCCTAGGATTACGTTTAATTAATATAATTCTCCAGAGAGGATAGTCCCGCAATGTGTACTTTACGTGCATCACACATCTGCACATCTGTACTCGCACTGCGTGAAAACGGTAAGTATATATGCATACGCAATATATCATAAATTATGTACGAAATTCAACGTTTTCTTTTTTTATACAATTACCATTTCGTTTAGTTTATTTTATGACAGATAATACATTGGCATCTGTTCTTACAAAACTCCATTTTCGTCAAAACTAAAAGTTTTCAAAAACATTTCATACATTATCTCAGGTTATTTATATTTTGTATTAATAAATATTATTAATTAAATAATAATAATGATAATACAATCGAGTTGTACAAAAATATGTCTGTATAAAAACTTGTAAATTTATATATAGCATTGTTTTAAAAATTGTACGGTCGAATATTATAAAAACTGCAGTTTACGCGATTTTTCTAGCTTGACGTTGCACCGAGGTATTAAATTGTTTTCTCCGCTAAGTAGAGATAACTTTACTTATACGACAGCGCGTATCGTTCTTCTTTTTCATCCAGGTCGGCTAGAACGATCTAATTCCGCTCCTAGTACGGGACAGCAACGACCGCCGATACACGTGTGAAAGCAGCTTAAAACCGGTCCCACCCACATAAGAGATCTCAATAGTGTACCCGTAAATGCACGGCGGGCTCTAAACGACCGACAAAAATTAATATATTCCAATTACGGACGACAATGTTGCAAACCGATGTGCCATGCCTATACGGGCGACGTACTCATGGATGCGAGAAAATTCATTTTTGCGCGACTGCTTTCCAACCAATCATAAAATAGCTTTGAATCCTTCGAATAATAATCGAAACACGAGTTAATTTGATCAGCGGCATCATCTTGACTTCGTTATACTTTTTTTTTTCACATAAAATATTTTCATTTCTATAAAATATGTTATCAAATCCAGAAATCATTATAAAAAATATAGAATTATGAGTCACTGACACTGCGTAAACGATATGCGGCTTGAAAAATCTAATTTCCCGCAGATTCGCGGAAGTTTAGAAGCAACCGCGACCGAGACCGCGACTTAACTCCTTTAAACTACGATTTGCAGTGGATGCACGTCTCGCAATATTAGCTATAAAGCCTAGGTTCCACTGGTTGGTAGACCCCCAATGCTGTTGCGCTAAGTGCGTGAGATTACGAGAGATTTACATTTAAACAGCATCTAAATCTTTGGCACGGTGTGGGAAAATTGCCCGTCGCGTTCAACGACGGTAAATCAGTAGCGGGCCTCGACCGAATACCAGAACGTTTATTAATTGCTACGAGCTCTCGTGCTTGAGAAGATCGATGTGTGTTTCTCTATATACCAATTATAATAAAAACATTTTACATTTGCAAAAAAATAAAGAATTTCACGGTAATCGCTTCATACGATAATAAACTACAATATTTGTGAACTTTTATACAAGTAATTAAAAAATTTATAAACAATACATTTATATTTACCATCTCACGTTACGCGCAACAATAATTTTATTTGATTCTGTTCATAACATAAATCGGACAGCAGAGAACCACGGGAAATTATTTCCTCCCGACGTAATTCCCTCGCCGTCAGGTGCAATTAGGCGCCGGCCGGGTTTCGCCCAACTGTTAGTAGCTGCGAGTCGTGTTATTTGGTCGGCCGGGACACAATTGGATCGCCTTTGAAATTTTCAATAATCGGGGAGGGCGTCGCCCCGAGCGATGAATTCCTGACGATGGCCGAACGAGAGACGGTGGCGGCGGTCGTTTTGATCTTGTTTAGACAGCAGCGCCGACATAAACAACCGGTGAAGGACCCACACCGAATGACTATCAGGAGCGGTGATTTATTCAGGGTTATTGTCCTGCACGCGGGGTTTTTGTCCCGAGAATTGCAGCGGATGCACCCGACGACGCATCCGAAACGGCAAGAACGCACTTGGACCACTCCGCGCGTATACGACATTACTCTCTCGGACCGGCTGCTCTCCGGTGCACCTTTTTCTAACGTGAACCCGCGCATACCGGGTGCGACGGTATTACGCGAATTCCGAGCGAACCGATAATACCGCTATACACGTCTCGCGACTTGTTTGAAACAATGCTCGCAAGAAAAATGACAATAATGCAACCCGAACTTTCTGACAATCGCATTGGAAAATATCGGTAATATAATTTCGTATTCATAACAGTTATGAAAAAGAGCGACTACTTTAGCTATCGATATTATCGATCTTAAGCATTATAAACAGTTAATTTATAACTTATATTAACAAAATTTGACATTTTATCGATAATTAATAAAGATTATTATTAAATTTTATTTCAATATTTCAACTTCTTTCATTAATTGTTAATTTACTGTGGAAAATGTATTTTGGTATATAGAGAGATTGCAAATTTAATTAAAATTCCGTTTGTGTATAAAACACAATTAAGACTTACAACTTTGAAAGCATTTAAAAGGAATATTGTTGATACTATTGATTGAGAATTGTGGAGCAACGGTGACTGCAATCTACTGGGACCTTGATGATCTCATCACCGTTAATTAGCTTAAGCAACGATTAGGCGAAGCGGTTATCATGTTTCGAATGCCAATGTTTGCCATTGTCTTACCTTACGCGAACTACGTATCAATTTTTTTTACTTCTCTCCCACAAAGAAAAATAACTTTTACTAATTTGACACCTTTACCACTTGAATTCAAGTTCGGACTTATGATAATATTGGTATTAAATGCTAATTATTTGCCAATATGTGTCAATCTAATCAGAAATTTGAAAAAAATAAATTGGTAATTGAAATATAAGACCTGTATTTATAGATAATTATTAGAATCTCGTTTCAAAGGTGTATTAGGTAAAATACTTAAAGTTTCACCTTGAGATACAGATTCAATAATTACATTATAATTAGAAGTCAAGCAAAAGCGTAGAAGCGGATCACACGCGGATTGTAATCGTAATGCGTCATCGGCGATAAACGATTGATTCTGCAAGTACAAGTAAATAAATAAAAAAATAAATACGTTATTTACTCCGCAATACCTATCATCCAATGTCTCCCAGACTTCCTTATTCTCTCCTGTTCCGCTGTCGCAGTTTCTTCACGTCGTTTACACAATACTCATTTGCAAAAACATAATTGATTACAATCGCGTACACATCAATCATAACAAGACGACGATTGTGCGCTTTACACGGCACTTCCGATCTTTATCGCACACGATACGCACTTTACTCCTTTATCTCTTTGGGAAAATAACACGAAATATCTTTTTCCAATAAATAACCGTCATAATAAATAACGCTCATGGGTCATAAATCGCAGAAGTTATCACTTGCGCGGTCTCACAGTTACTAATGATCAACTGTAAGAAATGATCGCTTTTAGCGTCTCGTCTTGACTCGATCATTTAGCGTTTCGACAGGTAATACGACACACGAAATGGCTCGAGCCGCTATCGTTGCCGCTTTGAGTCTCGCCACACTGCCACACCGTACGAATGATAACAATGTGACCGCGCGTAAACAGTAGCGCGTCGAACGAAGCAAAAACGAAGGTCGAACACCAGCAGCCCCGCGTCGTGCTAGTCAATTCGAGGAAATGGAACATTATAAGATAACACTGTATACTGGATATATTATATTCCATGTATTTCACGTCAATTTCGATGCACCATAATTATAATTCTCATTATCGCTTATTATTATCGCAATCTTAGAAGGGAAAGAAAATTGGTCAGTTTTCATATTAGAATAAATTAAGTATAATACGAGATTTGACCAGTTTTCTTTCCCTTCTAAGATTGTAATAAAAATAAGTGATAATGAAAAAATTGAAACAATTGTTCCTTCATCCCTAAAGCTAGACCCTCACTATCGCAAATCAAGTTCGGACCTAAAATTTTAGTGCTATTTGTGCACTAATTTGTTGATTCTTGGTCGGATTTAAACTCGGATCTTCGGCACTTTTAGAGCAGCGCACATCTCTCTGCGCCACGATCGCCACAGATATACGACAGCATATTAGAAGCTTAATACTATATATTGTTATTTAAATTTTAATTTAAACACATTGCAATTTAAAAGATATTACACATATGTTTACAAAATTTTTAATTGTTGCGCGTATATTATTTAATCTATTTTTAATAAAAATTTGAATAATTGATATTAATTAATTATTTCGAATGATACATTCCGCGTAATTTCAAATAAACCTCGTATCATAGCCATTCGCATCTCGTTTTACGTTGTTTAACAATTTCTTCTTTCAAATCATTCCTGAATCGCGTTTAAATGATGAAATTTTTCTTGATTTAATATTCAACCAAGATTTTTTTTAAAAAATTATTTATACGTAGATATCTAGATATCTATATGTACAATCAAACAGAATTCAGGCAGTTTTTAAGAGAAATCTTATCCGAGTTTTTCTTTAGTAAATTACAAATATAATATTACGAATATAAAATTGATCCTCAAAATCAAATTGAACAACATGAAAACTATTTCAGGCGAATTCTTAAGTAGAAACGCGGCTACAAATACATTTAAGATTAATTTATTTAACCGGATCACGTTTCACAAAACTGATTTCAGCCGGAGTTTCTCAGCAGAGACATGATTATAAATCGTCGCTGCACGGCGGCCGAAACTGCACAAAATTTACGATTCGCTACGTGCTAAAGCTGTAACAATAAACTTTTGATTCCGACAAAGCTTTTGACATAAATCAATGAGGCGCGATAGTATAAGAATAGGGAGGTAAGAAATAAAGTTGTCATTCCGATATTTATATGATGGTTACGCACGCCCACGAAGATATTGATAGTGGCGCGATAAATCTAAAGGCGCAGGATTGTAGGAGATCGATTAATACGCCGAATCGCAATAAAAATAAAATAACAATGTGTGAAGAACGCGGAGATCTTTCGCTCGAATAAAGCAATGATAGATTTGAATTCTTGGCCATTATAACTCGACGAATTAATTTTAGCGGAGTAGTGAAAACAGCGATCGTATATATCGAGTGGGATATGCGTGCGACAAGCTCGCTTAGCTGTACGAACATATCGCGAATAACAGATAGAATCTACAAACGCGCGAGGAGGATAGGCCATTGAATGCAATAGGCTTCCTCGGGGTCGGTCACTATCGACTTTTACATCTTTCGAATACGCACAAGGCTTCGGAGAGTCAACCCCCGAAGGATAACAAAGGCGGGATCGATGGGGCACGCGACTATTAATATGGGACTGTTCCATGGCTTATCTGCGGATCTTTCTTATGGCAAGACTGACGTTTTAATATTCGCAACAACTCAACTATATTCCCGTCAAAATTATATATATATATATATATATATATATATATATGTAAAAAATATATTATTTAATTTAATATTATAAATAGAGTGCAAACTCATAATCCTTCTCTTGATTTCGATCCTTAGTTAAAGCATATAGAGAGTTTGCATATAAGAATTAAACACACCGCGACGACTAATTATTGTCGGTAACTTTCGGGAAATCGACAACGCGGTTCTCACGGTTCGTTAGAGACCTAGCGGAAGTTCTCGTCTCTCGTTACGAGAAATTCGGCGGAAAGGATGATGGTAGAGAACCCTGACCAGAACGGCGCGGCGTCGTCGGTCGCGTCACCGTGGCGGCGGTGGCGGCAGCGTCGGCGGCGTCGGCGACGCCTATATTGATTTTGGGACCCCGAGGAAAGCGTGCGGCGGACACGAGACGAAGGGGCGTAGCGAACGAATTTCTCTCTGTCAGAATGCGGCAAGGATAACTGAACAGCGTGGAAAGTTCGCGGTATCAAAAGCGATGTGTCTTACGAACGTAAAGTGGCAACGACGTATCGTTTTTTCGAGTGCGGCGTTGTAATACCTTGTGGCATGCATTGCAGCAACCGCTGTCGGTCGTTAACCGTATATATAATATGTACACGATTAAAGATTTGAATCCCGCCGGTGATGGCATTGCCACGGCGCATCAATCGTTAAGAAGTCAATCTACTGCGAACAATCTTTATTTACATATTCATAAGCCGCGATGCGAAAATCTAGAGGATTATGCGTGTACGTATCCACAGAATTAATAAACGAGTTAATAAAGTTGCAACTCTCTGATGAAATACAAACGTTAAAACATGTCGAGATAATCAATTTCTAGTAATTTATTTCTACCTTCATATATAGTCTCGTTAGGAAGCTCAAATAATTAGAATACAATAAATAAAAGGAAAGAGCACAGAGAACCATAACAAAATGTTCGGGTCGTAAATTCTTAATGCAACGAATACTAATCTACATTATTGATATCGATCTTAATATACAATCCCTGGCTATATCAAACTATTGTTCTAATTAGAATATAGTTTTGTTTATGACGTATTAAAAAATGTGTAGAAACAGGTAAAGAGAGAAGTGGAAAAGGAAATAATTACCACAAAAACTCAGCCGATTGATAATAATTTATGTCTAGATCGGTCTAGATTCATCGCTCACAGATGCAGGAGGCAGTACAAGCATGCTTTTTAATAGTACCGTATGCTAAGGCGAATCAAAACTTTAATAATCGTCAAAGGTGGCATAATTAAATATTAAAAATATGTGTATTTTATGACTGCCTAAATAGTTAACAAGAATAAATAAATATACACTCTCTAAATCTGAATCAGTGAACAGTCACTGATATCGGTGACTCATTGATTCAGCAGTACGGTACTATTTACTGATTCAGATTTAGAGAGCATGATTATTACTATCAAATCTGTGTGTTTTATTATTCACCATTGTTCCAAGATATTAAGTATTTTTTTAGACATGTAAATATACAAGTAGCTTTTTTCTCCTGCCAACCTGAATTCTATTGAAAAATTAAGTGCGTCTATATATATATAATAATATGGCCAGGGACTTATGTGCCAATGAGAAATATTCAAATTTTATTTTATTTGTATTTACTTAATTTTTTACACCATTAATATACAATCGAGAGATGCAAACAAGGTATAATCATTTCCTAACATAATAGATCTCTAACGCAAAGAATTATATGTATGCGAAAAAAAGCGAAAGTCCATTAACTCGGCGCGCGCGACTCGAAAAAATTAGTTGTATGTTGTATGTTAATATTTGCTTGAAAGCACGGGAGGGAGTATATAACGGAATATATTAACGAAGAAAAAAAACGTCTCAATGAAATTCAAAAACGAGAAAAAGTAATGAAGAACTCGTTACGCAATCAGCGGCAAGCTCTAAGAAATTACGTTTTCAATGAACGTCCGTCTGTCCCGTTAAAATGTTTGATGAAAGACTTCGTAATATACGGCAAAAAACTCATCGAGGCGTTGCGTTTCTTCTCGCTATTTAAACGGGAAACGGGAAAGAAATACGCGCGTTTGTTTTTGCGCATCTGTAACAATAAATCACGTTCAAGCAACACAATTATGAAATCTGAGTATTATATGTATGTTATTAGTATGTTATGAGTATTATACACGCAATTTCGCGAATGACACGTTTAAGTATAATATGTTTGTCTCTTCGTACTTTATTGTATTATATAAATGTTGATTATATATGAATTAAATATGTAGGTAGGTCGGATTTCTGTACGCGCGCTGGAACAAATTTCTTTGCGATGCGAATACTTGTGCAACCGCAATTAATTTTTATCGTTCCGTTGTCAAGGATATCGTATCGCGAAGGAGACATTCACAAGCATCGAGAGCAGAATCAAGTCTCTGATGCGATAATATATTTAATAGTATCCTTACAATTTTTTTTTTTATACGACAGATTTCTTGCGATGTTTTTACATAAAACGAACAAAATGACAGTAACATATTGTTATAAAAGTAATTAAGAAAAAATGTATTATAAAATTGTGTAATAATCACGCGGTGCAGGCTTCTGGCTTTTCTGTAAAATTAATGTCGCAAGATAAAATTATAAAAAACCGGATGTGACGAGCGAAATTAGCGTAACCTCTAACACTATCAGCCGATATAATTGTCGGAAACAGCATGATTCACAGACGTTTGCTCAATGCCGTTCTAATGTAACGCGGGTGACGATTGGTCGCATAGTCGTGCAAGTGTATTATCAGCGTTCTTATCTCACAATGTATTTAAATGGTATTTACCTGTCATGTGCGTGTACAATATACGATGTCCGTACTTCGCAGATACGCAATAAACTTCGTAGTAATATATAGTAATACATAGACTTGACTGGACTTGAGAACGATCGTGAAAAGAAGCAATCGTGTTAAAATTTTCACAGGCAATTAAAAATCAAATAATAACAGTTCCATAATAGTTCTTACTTCTTGGCTATTCAATTATTTTGACATTATTTAAAAAATACGGGTCAAATATAAAAATATTTTAATCGTGCAAAAACTCAGTCTAATGTCCATTTTTACCAATGCAGATTAACTTTTTAATCTCGGTTGAGATTATCCTTCTCTCATTTTAAAAATTAGAGAAAAAGAAAAAGCAACTTAAACCAAGATTAAAGTTAATCCGCATTGGTAGAGAAATAAACACGAATATAGAAGAAATATAAGAGTTTAAGATAAGTAAGTAGCGATCGCGCGAGTCTATTTTTACCTTCCCCTGATGCCCCGGATTTTTTCCATTATCTTTTCCCCGCGAAGACAATGGCTCGGAAACGCACGTGCACACCAGGTTAACGATAATCGTTCTCGGTACAACGAAGATCTCCGCGATATACGACGAGACCGAATCTTATTTATCTGTGCATCGAAAAAACATAGTGAAAATGCAATCCTACCGCCTACGTAGGATACGATAGAGACGACGAGGAGGCTTATTTGGACTCTCGGTTATATTTACATCGACGACGAAACAATAAAGGAACACGCGTCGTCCTTGCACGCGAGATAATAAAGAGTCCTGCGGTATTATACGATTACGTTATACATCCGTTTTGCGTTCGCGTGGAAAATTGAATGGCGTGAATCACACATTTTCCGCAAGTGCCAATTAGCGTGTCGCGAAGAATAAATGTCACGGTAACGGAAAACGTCCGCGAAATCACGTTCACGCGGAATGTTTAACGCGGCAGTATAAAGAAACGGTATTACGCGCGTTCGCATGCAAGAGCCATTTTATCGATTATTTACGTCGATGCCTCGCGACGTTTCTGCAAACGACGGCAAATTGCACACGTTTGTTAACATTCGTGCCCGCCAAAGACGATCGTGTCATAACGTATTACGTATTACGTATCACGTGCCGCGTGATCGCGATCAATAATTCGTTACACCTTATATCCTAATTTTACTCGTAAGAAACTGACCAATCACAGTCGATTAAGACCTTCGCACATAAAATCGCGTAAGGACGTAAAACGTAAGCGTAAGAAAATCGACCAATCCCAATCAAGTATTGTACCGTCCGTAATCCCAGATCGATTTTCTCACGCTTAAGTTTTACGTCCTTACGCCGCGGCATTTTATGTGCGAAGGCCTTTATTCTCCTCAAATTCGACTGCAATTGGTCTATCAATTTCTTACGACTTATGACTTACGACTTACGACGCTACGACACGACCAATGTAGAACCGGCCTTAAGGTCTATCCAGACAAACTTGCATAGGTGCATAACCATAATATGCATAAAGAAACGGCGTGGTCTACTTCCTTGTGCACATGCATATGGACCACCCAGATCTCTTACGCTTATGTTTATGGGCGATATAGCTTTAAGGTCAACCCAGACAAACTTGCATAGCGCATAAACATAAGCGTAAGAGAATCGCGTGGTCCATATATACGCATGTGCATAAGGAAATAGACCACGCCGTTTCTTTACGCATATGGTTATGCACCTTGCAAGTTTGTCTGGATAGACCTTTACGCAGAGGTCTCAAGCCACTTGCGCAATGCTGGACAACAGGCAACGGCAATAGGAACGGGAAATAACCAAAAAATCGTTAATTATAACCTAAAAAATTCGAACGCTATTTATTGGCAACAGGCAATAGGCACAGAATTTCCAACGCGACGGAAACTCTGTGTCACTGTTTATTCTGCATTTATACATGATTTCTGATTTCTATTCCTCGTTCCCATTGCCCGTTGTCTGACATTGTGCAAGGGGCTTCAAGTGTAGCACCTGGTCACAATTCTATTTTTGTCGTTACGAAGAGTCATAAAGAATCTAACGTGGAAACAACTGGAAGCTTTCAGAGAACCTTTCGAGAGACGGTTCTTCAAATACTCCACGGGCGAGGACCTCGGATTCACGTGAACCCGTGGCGAATTATCGTCGGCAAGCGTAACGGACGCTCTCCCCCGAGAGTAACTTCGCGCGATCGGGCAACCTTCGACGACGCGCGTTACGTAAGCGACGCGGCTGTTTACGTGCGAAAACCTGTCGTCGAACGCGCGCGCCCAGGGAAAACATCGCACGTGTGTGCGCTTGCCTTTCTAGAAAACGCGGCCACGCTCTTCGCGAAGAAATTCGCGTTTTACTATATGCGAAGGAGTTATCCCGCCGAGCGAGACCGCGCGGACCGTGCGGCGCGGCGTGGCGTTTTGCGATTTCCGGGGTGATAAATCTCGGTTTCATCGCGGTGAATAGCAAATCGGGACGCTCTAAGTATAATCCTAACAACATTCCACTTTCGATCCTCGATCCGAATTGCGGTATCGGACGTCGGACAGATGGAGCGATTGAAGGAGTTTTAAGCCTAAAATATATGCAATGTACTTATATCAGGATTTATGCCTTCGCGGATATTTACTTCCCCATTATTCCGCATTTAACGCGCATACATTTGTCCAATCGTGTCGCCAAATGTATGTATGCACAAGAATGTACAGACATTTATAGAAATAATTCGATCGCAAACGACTACGGGCAACTTTCGCGATTTGCTAAAAATTTGTTTACGGGTGGAAGACAGGTCAGAGCGACGATTCTACGTCAATCTAATCGAGCTACGAATTTCCTGACAAGCGGACATCTCCTTCGAACGTAACTCCACATTGTAGCCGAGCGTTCCGGAAAAATGCGTCAAGGATCGCCCGCAGTGCGCGCGCTCGAAATCAATTTCGTCGCGCCATCGTCCGCGCGGGACGTCGTCGCGTCGTCGGCGTCGGTTCGATAAGAGCCTGCCCTGCCAGGCTGTGACAGTGCGACAGTCGTTCTCGCCGAGGTGGATTTGACAACTGGGAGCGCTCCGATATTGCATGACGCTCTCGCGAGAACATCTCACGAGGGATCAACATTCGCGGCGGTGTACTCACCACAGCCGGGGAAACTGGACCGCGTCTCGGGGCAGCTCGGGGGTTGGGGTTACTCCGTTTTTCCCCGATTCCTCCCTCGTGGAGCGAGGCACCACTCCGTTTAAGTCCGGCGACACTTTATCAGGCGGTCGAACACAACACAACAGATCCGCAGGCACTTTATCACGAGCGACGCGGACGACGGGGACGGACGCGCGGGGGAAGGGGGGGGGACACGTACGACGGCGTGGCGCGGCGCGGCGCGGCGCGGCGGCGTGGCGTTTTGACGTTTATCCGAACGACGCGGATGGCGAACGGGGAGACGACGCGGACCGGTGACGGCGGGCGGGCGAGCGACGGACGGGACGACGACGACGACGCGTCCCCACAGGCTGAACTCACGCTCCCGACTGATCTCGCCCGCGCGCGCGCGCGCGACTCGAGCGATCCCGACCACGACGCCGCTCGTGGAAGCCGACCGAACCGCGCGCTCCGCTGCGGCGAACGTTGAATTTCGATTTTCGATCGGCACGGCGCGGCGCGTGCTCGCTACGCACCGTGCGTAAACGCACAGCTGGAGCTGTGGCGGGAGCGAGCGAGCGCCTCGCGACGAGCGGAAGGGAAAAAAATAAACAATCACGCGAGAAGCTTTTATTCTCTCTCTCTCTCTCTCTCTCTCTCTCTCTCTTTCCCTCGCTCGTCTCTCCCCAGCTCGCGAACGACTCCCACGATGCGTACGAACAACCCCTCTTGTACGTACGATACGACCGGAGTCGTATCGTTATCTCGCAATGATAATTCCTCGTAGCACCATTTTCCGACGCGCTCCCGCACGCGCGAAGGGTCCCGCTGGAAAAATGCCGTAATGTAGCCGTTTGCCGCGCCCGCGCACGTCGCGTATTACGAGCTTTGAGATTTGATACTTTCCGAGAATCGCGCCGGTGCCGCGCACGTGTTGCGAACTGCCGCGGGACGAAGGTAAACCTCTCCTCGCGAGAGAGAGAGAGAAAGAGAGAGCGTGGGGAATGTTCGAGTGACAAAAATCGTCGAGAACGGCGGTGCGAGGAAATTTTTATTAAAATCACGATGCAAATGATGTGCGACGAACCGATAAACTTTGCTCAAAACGTAAAGGAACTTGCTAACTTCGACATTTCGACGGGATATTTAATATTCGTGCGGTAACAAATGTTTTCATTTTTTCGAAATCGTAATAAAAGATTGAAATATGTTTGTTATTCAATATTAAAATAAATTGCGTATATAAGTATATACTATATATATTTAAAAGTCTTTTCAATTAAAACTTTTAAAAGGCAAAAATGTGTTGCAAGATCTGATACGTTTTAATTTTCGTTTTATATTCAACAAGCGGAGTCTGCGTATGTCTTGTACTCAAAGTAAACAACGTTCCTTGCACGTTACGAAAGAGAAAGGGCTCACGTGCGTGTACATTGTTAAATAAGATTCTGCGCGGGAGAGAGCCTATAGGATCCTCGTGTTTCTCACAAATGTTCTAATGGAGCAGGTCTAGCAAGTCTTCATTAACGTGTGTTAATAAAGAAAATCTTGTATTGATGCTTCAGGTATATCTTCCAATTAAACATCGAGTTTACATTTCGCTTAAATACATATTCATGCTTTAGCTTTGTCGGCAATCCTTTCTCTTTTAGTGTAATGATAATTTTAATAATCCTAACTCTTTCTTTTCAAAAAAATTTCAACGTCAGGTATTGTTTATGTTGAATTTAGTACAAATATTTTATAAAAGTACATATTATTACAAAAATAATATTTAACTTTAATTGTCACGAGTACGATCTTTAGAAAATAAATAATAATCCAATAAAAAATTGTATCTCAATTTATATATCGTAAATATATTTAAATTAACAGGTATTCCACAGAAATTATTAGAAAAGTATAATTTTATGTAAACTTACGAATTTTTTTATTTTTATTTAATAAAAAGAATTTAATCTTTTCTTTTTTTTATAATGTGCGTATATATGTGTGTGTATAAGCGCATGTTAATAACTTTCTAATTTTAATTGGTTTTTATATGCCTCGTGCCTAGAAAGGATTAAGTACGATGTCGAAACGATTTGACACGCAGGGGCGTCAATGTGTACTTATTGTATAAGCGATGGAAAATATTGATATCGTCGCTGATTGATCAGTATATGTGACGACTGCGAAATACGAGTATCGACTAATGACGCAGTGACGACGGGTCGCCAATTTCGAATGTTAAATGTCAACGACCGTGAGAGACAAAAGTCCGGGCGTTTAATTTCATCCCGGCGCGTCGCGTCGTGTCCTTAACTGTAAACGGACTCGACGGAGATGACGTTGAAGAAAGT
This sequence comes from Temnothorax americanus, assembly GCF_048541705.1. NCBI lineage: Eukaryota > Metazoa > Arthropoda > Insecta > Hymenoptera > Formicidae > Temnothorax > Temnothorax americanus. The sequence goes on from NW_027509475.1 coordinate 1,800,739, forward strand.
ATCGGGCAAGAAAAGAATGCTCGCGTACACTTCGCGTTTCCGACATTCTGCGCACCGGTATCATTATACCATTACCATTACAATTCCAGGGTATATCCTTTCCCCTGTCCCACCAACCCCTGTCCCCTCTCGCCCATTCCTTCTATCTACGATAACTGGTAAACCGTGTTTGCGAGTCGGCCGAGTAAATCAGCAATTGGTCGTCTCTCCCAATTACTCTCTCTCTCCCTGAGTGTCACATTTTCCTATTTATCCCATTTCTGTCCGTAATGAGAGAAAACAGTTTCGAACCATTGTGCGATTCGATAGTATTAATTTCGCGATAAATGGCTAATATCAGAGAAAATAAATTGCAAGATTTAAGAAAGGAAGAAGAAAGTTATTTTTATTTTATTAAATAAAAAATGTATAAATATATATATTTATTCATAAAGTATATTGATAAAAATAACTTTTAGCTGTACGTAATATATAAAGTTATATAAAAAAACATATCGTTTATCCAATATTCGAGATAATATGTTTCTGTGATATTAATGTGTGTGTGTGTGTGTGTGAGAGAGAGAGTTCTAGCTAATATTATATATATAACATTATAAGTCAATATGTAAAATTGAGGATACTTTTTCTATAATACAATTCATCAAAACGTTCTTTTTCATTAAGATATCATTAATGTGTGTGTTAAAGCTAAACAGTTTTAATAGCTAATTAACTCGACTAATTTTCTCGAACGCGTTAAAATAAAATAGATTTAAAAAATGTTTGCGTAATTGTGTATAAGCTATATAACGAAATTGCAGTAAGAAAAGGTATAATGTATCGGTACTTTTTTCGACACCGCGCAAGGAGAGGGTTTCTCCTCGTGAAGCGCGTCGCGTTTAAAAGGCCTTCGAATTTTATGATACCCGACGAAAGAAGAGAACCGTTTGGCGAAACGCGCACCATAAAAGCGAGTTGATTATACCAATTGCTGTATAAGCAATTGTATCAATAACCACGGCTTTTTCGCCGTACCGTCGCGTCGTCGTAACAGCGCATCTGAAACCGTACTTCGACAATCCGCTCGTTGCAAAAACATTAAGCTATTAACGTATTGTACTGAATTTATTGAATAACATTTAACTGAATAAGAACATTCACATACATTAAAGTTATAACGAATATCACATAGTTTCAGTATCTTTATTTCCAAATGCAGTTTTTTATAATCTTTAGTATCTTTTTGCAGTTTTTTTTAATAATCTTCAGTTAAGATTAAATAGGAAGAAAGTGATATATTTTGAATTTTATTATTTATTCACAGAAATGCAAATCGCAAATAAAGGTATGATTGTCAAAGTATGTTCTTAATAATTATAAAATAAACAGCAGACAATATCAATATTTGTAATATGCAAATAAAAAATAAATGATTTCACTCACCAGTCGTTGTATCCTAGCGAAGTACGTTCTCAGCTATACCTGGAAAAAATTTATATTGATGTAATTAGTATTATAATTAGAATATAAAATTATGTATTTTATGTATGTTGATTGTTAAGTATTATTTATTTCGATGTTAATTATATAAAACACAATTAATAACATAATATTTAATTACTTATTTACACAATAAAAACTTGCATAAATAATTATTTAAATATTTTATTATTTAATTAAATATATCGATTATTTAAATATATTTCAGAATTCAATTACTTCCGCCCCGATATCTCCCTCTGCGCTCTCTGCCTACATGTTTATCAAATTTCCATCGAGGGGCTTACTCGGAAATAATTAGAAAGACTTTGAAATTAAGGCTCTTGGGCTCTTTCCCGACATCTCATGAGATGTGACGTCAGAAGTGAGAAATGTTGAGAATTGCGCAGTATTTCCAAATAAAAAGATATTTGGTTAAAATAACACTACGGATCACTTCGGCACACTTCAAAAATACTCCAAGTTGAGGTTAAGTCTATCCGTTTCCCTTGACAGTTAATAAACAGCCGTAAAATGAATGTAATACGAAATCTAGTTATGCGCCTGACGCACAAGCCTGCATCGTATATCACGACTGCGACGACTCATTGTAGACTGACCATTAGGGCTCAGACCCAACGAGAGGAATAAGGAACAAAGAATTAAACATAAAGAGAATGCCGTGTCTTGAAAAAAGAGAGAAGCTGTGTCTTGAAAAAAGATGCGACTACTATGTTCAATTCCTTGCTCCTTAAGTCTCTCATTGTGTCTGAGCCCTTAAAGACTTACATTTCTCGAAGTTCAAAAAATAAATCGAAAATATATATGATAAATAAAAAATTTGCAAATCAATTTCTGATACTTAATTAATTAGGCAAAATTAGTTCTACGCTCTCAGTAGTCACATTATTGTCACAACTGAATATTTTAATGAATATATATTTTTTTATTAATATAAATAATTTTTATATCAAAATATAACATACAGAGCGCGACAGTTTCTTTTTGATAAATATTGGACAAATAATTGCAATTGTTGTGTGTATGTGTGCGCGTGTGTTCGCCAACAGAATTATGTACAATTTAAATACGGAATCAATAACTTTACTCACCAGCTAGGATATCACAGTGTGCTCCATCAGTTGCTCCACTCGTTGCAAATCCTGCCTTAGAAGTAATTCGCATTAGTTTCCTCGAGAAAGCGTTCCGAAAACCCACTTAATTACCCGCTATCGAACGAACTTTGAAAATTAGCCCGGACGTTTCACTTTCGAAGGAGCATGAGAAACACGAATTTGCGTCGCGAGTTCGCCACGCCGCGATTTCACAAAACGCGAAACGCGAAATAGGAAATGCACTTTGTTCTACGACGTTCGTAAATTGTTCTTTGTCAATTATAGACATGTGCTCGATGACGAATTTATCTTTAGATGCAGTTGACGTTTAAGACTTTGTTATTATGATTATGAATTTAAGATCTGTAAATCAAGCTGCACTTAACTCTTAGCTGGCACTATATGGGGTATTAAAAACGCCCCAGTCTAGTTCAGCTCTATTTTAAGCCCCCCTATAATACGAAAATGGTACTAAAAAATGAAAGAGTTAAAATATAAGAGTTATGAATTTTTGAGCGAAAACAGTCATTTTTTCATTTTCTTTTACGTTCTCCAATTTTTTTCATACTTAATATTACATTTTATCAAAATAACCTATGACATTTGTTAAAACAACATTCGAAGACTATTTTGGAATTTTTTTTAAGTAAAAGAAATCAATAGCTTCCTCGCAGCAAGCATTTTAGTAATGGGGTCTGAAACGGCCCCAGTGTGCCAGCTAAGAGTTAAGAATATTGATTTATCAAAACTCGCCACTGTTTGTATCTGCAGTGTGATAAATGTATAAGCAACAACAATCTGTTAATACTTTTCTTATACGGCTATTCAATTTTTTCCTTAAAGTTATAATATTCGAATATAAGAAAATCAATTTTTAGTGATCATAACGTTAACTATATAATTTTATATTTACAAATCGACTATATAAGAAATGATAAAACAGAATGTTTCGTGATTACCAGATAATCATTACCGCATATTTCAAATAATTCATGCATTTGTAATTTAATAAATATAACGATCGCAATATTAATTACCAATCACTGCTAACTATTACATATAAATATAATGACAAATATAAATATTTCAAACTGCTACGTATATAAATCCAGCCAATCGTTTTATATAAATAACTTCTAATTATTACACATAAATGTATTAATTAACTCACAGTACTCACACGCATACTTCAATTACTTCATAGATATCTATGAATCTCGTATATGAGCTCGTGATACGAGATAATATTACGATCATATGGAGTTTACTTGACGGACTTATCGTTTAACATTATACCGACGCGATAATGCGGACGGTTTCACTATAACGCGTACCCTATTTTGGCTTTGACCAAGACGCTTGGTCGTTCCCCAGGATTGACTAGTCAATCCTAGGAATGCCCGCGTTTCGCGGGCTTTGAGAGACTGTAACATATATATATATTAAATATACAAGCAAATGTAACGTATAGCGGGTATAGCGTATCGTCGATTTGTCAACTCGAGACTCGGCACTCGGCGAGACACGAGACGCGATACTCGAAATGCGTGGCATCGTGGTATATAGCCCGGCCCGTGCAAAGCGGCGCAAAGTCACAGCTCAAGAGAGACAGCAGATCGTATGTCTGCCCTTCTCTCCCCGCTCGAGGCTTGCCGAGTGCGGAGCAGTGCCTAGCGTACACGGACAGAGGAGGGGCTTGCGCGACCAGCATATCCCCTCCATCTGAGTAGTTCGGACGTTCGGACACGAACCATAGCATGGATACGAACCCATGTATCGTTACCCGAGTCCTCTCTGATCGTTACCGAGCGTAACGCCGTAGTTGACGTCCACTTTCTCAGAGGGCAGATTAGGACAGACGTCCGGACGTCCCTCGAAGCCGGATGGCCGCTCTCAGGTTTCTCTCTGGGTTAACTGATGAATAGGAACTGATTGACAGCGCGCTAAACGAACGCACTGTCTACAAGTCTACACTGCACTGCGATACTAACGCCGCTAGCCGTCATTGTCGAAAAAAAAGTAAAAGTGACGTTTCTCTGATAATCATAATAATATTGAGATGAGAGACGGTCGACGTAGAAGTAGAAGCATTCGTGTTCTATACACCGTGTTCGACAGAATACACGACCGAGTGGAATTCGCCCTTGCAAAACATTAATAAATCTTGATTGCCTTCTCATGAAGTTATCGTTAAATATTAGGAAATCTAAATGACATTACTAAACAAATAAGTCATAGTTTTTTTAGAATATCGTCAGACATATGGTTTATAACTTTATTTGGACTATTTATGGTATATTTTAAAATTAATACGTATGTGAAAATTAGAAGAAAGATATATGCGATATTTATTCTACCAACGATTTGGCACATCTTGTTCTTTCGGCAACTATCGAATTGTTAGATATTGTGAATACCTACAACTTGTATATAAGTCTATTAAAAAATGAAGTATATATTTTTTACACTGAATAATGATTTCATATATCGCCCTTTCAATCTCATCTTAATGTAGTACCCCGAAAAATATTATCTCGTTTAATCTTATAAATTTTCTGCTTACATACGAGTACAAGATATCATATATATAACATTCTGCTTATATGTATAAGAGTATGACATACCGCATTTGTAACCAATATATAACTTTTTACATTTCTTACGTTTACACAAACCTATATATATACACCTATATATATACGCATAAATTTTTTGCTTATCAATAAAAATTATCATGTCGTTTGTATTCTAATTAATAAATTGTTATAAAATTGCAAAACTGGTTTAGGTATCTCACTATCGTTAATATTATACTTATAATATTTTGAAATTGTTATTTTTAGAAACTTGCATATTGTATTAACTACCGCTAGTGTTAAATAAAATATGATACACAAAGAAAGATTATCGAGTAATTTTGATACATGATGTGTAACAACGATAAAATTTTCTTGCAATACGCGTTTGCAAAAATTTTATATGATTACAAGCCAATATATGTTTCTACTCTAATATTAAAAGAAAATATCACATTGTGTATACAAGCTTCAAAAGTTTCCTCCTCCCCCATGTGAGTGTCGAACTGTCAAACGTGTCAAACGCGCGACCGCGACTTGTGACCGCTCGTGATCTCGCGGCATCTCATCCTCTTTTCCTTTAATCCTTTTTCCGCGCGAGGCGTAGAAAATTCGCGCGAATCGCTCGAAAGAGGCGTATTGCCAGCGGATTGACGCGCAGTGCGCACGCGTACACGGCGCCTAACTGTCACGCGACGTCGAGACATGTGATCCGTTTAATAAAGTTTCACCGTGTACAAACGCGCAATTAAGTACCGACAGTACCGTGCGAGCCGCGCAGTCGGTTCTCCGCGGCCCTCCCACCATCGTCGCACCAGCGAGTGCCTGCGAACTGCGAGAGATCCGTCAAGCGAGCCCGTAATGTAAGGTTATGTCGCCGTGTTTATACGCGCCGTGATCCTCTCGCGATCGGATTCTTTGTACCCGCCCCCTCGCGCCCAGCGCCCAGCCCGATTCCCATCGCCTCGGCGAAATATGAGAAGGACACACGTCGGGACATCGACTGGGACATCGCCGACATCGGCCGGACAATCGGCAATATCGGCGGCCGTGCTACTGCGTCGCGTTCGCAAGTTAATTGAGTTAATTCGATAACGGCATTAAAACGGCCCAAGGTTCGCATTTCTCTCTCGCTTTCGCGATCGCTCTATCGCTCTTCCTCGTCTCTGTCTCTCCCCCTCTCTTCCACCTTTTCTCCTCTCGTTTCGGACATCCCGTACACCCGTATTGGGACGACGGGAGAGACTCCCACGCAGATGTTTACGCGCAGATGACGATCGAACGAGAGCGAAAGTCGCATTTTTTTGGAAAGGTGTGCCTTCGCTCGCGTCTCGCGTTGTTCGTCGCGATCGATTTCACGCCGCGCGTTGCTTCTTTCTTTTTTCTTTTTTTTCCTCTAAACACGTTGAGGTTTTTTTTCATTCTTTTTTCCCGTCGTTGAAAGTGGTAGTGGTGGCCGCCGCGAAACCTTGTCCTATTTCTGTAGGCTGCCTATATACGTACGTATGTATATATATACGCAGTATGTATACGTATAGCGGCGCGCGGTTACTCGGCTGACATTCGCGCGTAATCGCGGCCGGTAAGGCCAGTTATGAATCTCTGTAGTGACCTTGTGCGTTTTGTCATTGCCGCCGCGCCGCATCGTTATTTGTTTACAGCTTTAGAATAGCCATAGCGAGAACCGTCGCTCTCTCTCTCTTCCCGCTCTTCTCGATCCGAGAGGTAGACGTTGTACGACGGTTTGATCGATCTCCGTAAAGATTTTAATCCAGATTGCCTGGATATAATGCATTTGGCAAAGTTTGATATCGAAAATTGCTCCGGTTGAATGTCCCCATTCTTTTTTTTTTTTCTTTTTTTTTTTACAGAAAAATTAAATAATTCGGTACGTGTTATCGAGAAGCGTGCTCCAAATTTGTTTAATGCGTTTTGATAACATTTTTTGGATTAATCTGAAATTTTATAGGTCACATGATTATCTAATTATATTCAATTAGTCTAATAATTTTTTAATAAAGATAGTGTTACAATCTATCTGTGATAACATCGCTACTTGAAATAATTATCTAAATCGTCTGTGCAAAATCGAGCCTCCAAAGCTGACGAGTTGTGACTAAGACTAACTGATGACTCATTTCGAGTGTATTGTAGATAATGTTTTGCTGCTCATTGACAGGACACAGCTGTGTTATGAGCGTCGGTGTATCCATGTACGATGGGTTGGAAAGCGAGGGTCCACCCGATAGTGGCCTGGAGGGCCTGGAGATCACCGCGGGTGCTACAAAGAAACTGGCCAGGGGTATTTCCCGCGCAACGGAAAATGCAGCGATCGTCTCCTACGCTCGTTCACAATTGGCAGCCCTGGGAACTCCCGACACCCCGGAATTCACGTTTTCACTGCCAGACTTGTCTGTGTATCCAGGTGCCTTTCTTCGCTTGAACATCCATAAGTATCCTATCCCAAGTATTTTTGCTAATATTTGACTGACATTTTGTGTCTAGATTCGTTTCGTAAATTCTTGGAGAAGGATCTCATAGAGAACGGATGCCTCAATTCGTTGGAAGCTGCAGGTCGTTTGAACTGGTGGTACAAGAGTGGAAGCACCAGAGTCCTTTGGCCACTCGCAACGTCTGGAGATGGCAATTGTCTGCTTCACGCTGCGTCGTTGGGGATGTGGGGCTTTCATGACAGATTACTTACCCTGAGAGAGGCGCTGCATAATACTTTGACCAAAGGAGAATACAGACACGCGCTTTTTAGGTATAAAATAAGAGAATTTTAAATCTTAAACAGAGGGAATAATTGAAATAGAAGTTGTATTGGATATCATAACGCTGTCGTAACTTTCAGACGATGGAAATGGAGACAAACGGGTTTAAATGCTGCAGCGGGGTTATCGTATACGGAAGCGGAATGGTTATCGGAATGGCAAAGTATAGTGGACATGGCCTCTCCGACAATCAGAAATCAGACCGCTACCTCTTACCAGAGCCTTGAAGAAGTACCGCGACATCTCTTTTCTCCCTAACTCTATCAATTTTTATTCTCGAGACTACAGAGTCTGCTTTCATTTCAGATACACGTCTTAACCTTGGCCCATGTCTTAAAAAGGCCTATAATAGTTATAGCGGAAACTATGCTGAAGGATGCGGACGGAGTAGCTTTAGCGCCGATCCCATTCGGTGGAGTGTATTTACCCTTGGAAGTACCGCCTACGCATTGTCATCGAACACCCTTACTCTTGGCATATCATTCTGCTCACTTCTCACCGCTTGTAACTGTAGACGGGTGCAATGATTATGGTAGCGCTTGTGGCGAAGGAGTTAGCGTACCGTTAGTGGATCCAGACACGGGCAAATTATTGTCGGTCTTATTTGCCGTCGATCCTGGTCCCGATTGGGATTGGGTTGATGGTTCACGAGAGTTGTTAACTTGTACGCAGGATACCGTAAGTCAATCTTGTTGCGTGTATTTATTAGCACACCAATAAGCTTTAAATTATTGATAAGATAACGAAATTATTTTTATTACTTTTTGCATGCAGATGGAAATTTTACTGCGACAGTATTTAGACTGCGAGTATCAAAGTTTCACATCCGAAGATATTGATAGGCTTTCCGACACGGATGGTCCTTTGTCAAAGACTGCGAAGCAATTGTTAGAGGTCGCGAAACAATTCGGTTCTATCGGTAAATCTTTCAGTAAAAAACTATTATCTATGACGAATAAAAGGCCAAAGAGTCCACCTTCCACGAGCGGTGGAATTTCCACGGAAGGTTTGTTGTGCGTGAGGATAAAGAGTAGACGTCATCAGTATGTGGATCAAATGCTGCAAAATTATCTTCAATGTGCCCATGCAAGGTACTTGTTCGACTTCGTTTGTTCGATAGATCTGAGGACAGTTATATAGATTTCTTGCGTGTTACAGATACCTACAAGATCATCAGGTGGATGACACGGGTAGTGAACTGAATTACGGTGCCGGAAGGTCCAAATTTTACGCTGCCAGTGATCGCGGTAGTCATGCGAGCGTTAGCAAACTATTACCCACTAACACGAACAAAGATCATACGCTTTATCTTTCGAGGTAATAATTGTAAAATGCAAATTCTCTTCGCTGTGATCACGTGAAGAGTAAATTAATATTCTTTTCGCAGGTCTACATTTTATAATGATCAAACTCCATCAAATAATATGGAGCCAGAAGTTTGGAACAACAGTGATTTAAAGGTATGTCAAGTAACTTACGAAAGAAATATATAAACTCTGTTAATTAAAATTGCCATTTACACAGGACACCGTGAGAGAGTGCCGCGGTGAACACTGCCAATTCTTTGGGTCGCCAGAAAACCAATATTATTGCTCGCAGTGCTGGGCTAATCAACATTATCGTTATTAAACAGCCGTCCATATAATCACACATGACAATAATCTCAATTTAATATCGTTCGGGATAAGCTATTAAGTAATTTTAAAAGTAGGCATAATACTAGCCGTAAGATAAAGCTTATGAATGTCCCACCAACATATCGTCGACAATATTACATTATTTTCAGTTTTGTTTCTTTGTTGCATATTTTCTCGTATTTATTACCATTTTCTATCTAAAAACTGCATATCAGATGCACAGGGTTTACGACTAACCGATATACGCGTTTATTGCGACGCGCGTTCATTATGGCGCATACTTCATCGTTCCAAATTTATTAAAAAAATTATATTTTTTGTGCTCGAGGGAACGAAGTTTTTTTTTTTACAATTTTAATGTACCTTCTGTCCTGTATGCGCGGAAAAACTATGATCTGTATCATCATGAATAACGTTTACTTAAAACGTTTACTTATAACTGCCTCTACAATTTGCATACAATGGTCGGTTAGTTATTAATCCACACAATTACAATTTCTTTTTTGTATTCATAAAAGATGATATGAAAACATTATGTTTATAATCTCATTATCCTGTGCAATCGCTGTGCGTGTAAAACTGTGTGAAGAATAAACATATTTTTATATATATTATCGCGTTATTATTTGCCGATGTGCGGTATCGGTGATTAAGAAGATACACAAAAAGCTCAATATTTTGCCATAATAAAATGTATTTACACATATTTCCTCACATTAGCCTATCATCATGTGAAAAAGGTAATTAATAGTAAATGATTAATATTATCTAACACACACGTTACCCATATTCACTAAATTATCGACAAAGCATGTGTGTGGTAGTATTACGCTAATTTTAATAACTGTACGAAGGAAAAATTTTTTTATTGGTATGTACAAAAAGAGGAGGAAAGAATTATGCAATATATAAATTATTGTTTGTTTTTTTTTTTCAGTACTTTGTATGTTCTCTATTATTAAGTAGCTATATAAGAAAAACATGAAATGAGAAAAGATTTTACAATACGTCGAAGGAACTAGGGAATATTCACTTCAGCTACGACACTACTAGAAGCGCATAGTATGCTTAGCTATCGGGATTTTAAAAATGTCCTCCTGCTTTCATTTTATCCTTTCAACATCCGATATTGGTCTTTCAATGAAGTGGCTAATAAAGAAATAAGTAAAAAGAGTACCACTTATATATTTCGTGTCTTTAAAATTGAGTTTCACGTACTATTTACAATTTCAGTCATACAAGCACAGATACGCTATCAGAATCGATTAGTTTTGTATCCGCGATATACCTTTCACTTAAGTAGTAAGCTTACATTTAACCAATTTTATCTGGAAAGATTCATTTCCTCTTGTGAAAGATGATAGCGAAGAGATCTTTCAGAAAATTATAAGCTAAAGTAACATGGCTGTAGCATCATGCGCGTATAAGTTTCATCATAAGTTTTTCTCTCGAGACATTTAATATCGTTCGTTCATAATCAAAATTAAGATGTAGTAAAAAAGTTATTTGTTCCTAAAAGCCACGATTTAGTCTGTCGTTCAGACTCGCGAGAAAATAAAAACATGATATTGTTGTTAATTTCATTTTGTAATTCAATAAAATAATACGGCGAAAATACCGGTATGATTACATCGATATATGGATGCACATACATATATAAAAATATAATTAATGATATTCAATATATAACATGGATCCTAGTGTGTGAGAGATGCGAAATTCATTACTGATCATTTTTAACAGGTCTTCGGCAGCTTATTTTCTCTTACACTAGATTGAATTCTTCCCCCGACGGATTTTTTTTTATCTTTTGTGTTATCGTAACATAAATAATTATCCAAAACAACGCAAATTTTATATATAGATATATTATACTTAGGATCAATTGATGTACCCATTTACAACTTTGAACAAGGCGTGAAAACTAGATCCCAAATGTAAAAAAAATCGATCGCGTACTTACAGTACTTACATTATGATCATTTTTTATCGAACGTTTGTCACCGCAAGGTAAATCAATTGGTCCGTTTCTATTTAAAAGATCAAAGTGCCAGCCACAACACAACAAGCAAAGTGCTCCTATCCATAGTACTTATATCCATGTCGCGCGCACGCGCGCCGTAGCATATTGCTTAAGTTAAAGAGCTTGTAAACACGGGATTCTCCATAATTTCACACGACTATTAACATTTCAATCTTTCTATTAACTCTCGCTCAGCCAAAACTGGATCATTCTTCAATCCATTGTATAGCTTGTATCAATTTTTTGCGTAATATTTTTATGATGAATTTTTGAATAGAGTATTGTATTACATATTTGTATAATACATATACCATACGTTTGAGTAGTACATATAACATGTACAGTTTAACATGTATATTTAATACATTCCGCATATACATGATGTGAATAATTAGATTCTCCCAGCGCGCGTCATAATAAATAAAATAATTCATTACACGATCCAATTTTTGCTGTTTAACAAATATCTTCGCGGCGGTGCAAGAGTTAAAGAATATTATCCTTCGTAAACCACCGTTAGCAGACTTATTACTTCACAAGAGAACCTTGAAATCATGAAAATTATTTTTTTTCTTTTTAAGAAACAGGAAGTCATGATTATAACAGGCTATAAATAACCTGTTTAAAAAACATAAATGATAACGATGATTGACGATGGCTTAAGAGAGACGTTACGTAATTCTAAATTTTTCTTGGTGCTCTTTATTTTATTTGGTTCTCTTTCAACCAAAAAAAAATAATTATTTGAATTTCGGTAGCGGCAAGAAAAATAGAGAGATCGTCCGGTTTAAAAGCTCGTTAATTTATTAATCTATACAGAACTGATATATAATAATTAGCGATTCGCGGGTTTTTATTATTATCGTTTAAGAAATGGATCACGATTCCCCATTACCACTATCGTCGCCGTCTTCGTAATCGGTCGCGCTCAACTGCTCATCCTCGTCGTCATCCAGCTCGTACTCGTCATCGTAGAAATCCGTCATATCTAGTTGCTGTTCGGCCGGCCTCGCTCGAGTCTTTATGCAATAATCCTCCAGAGTTACAGGCACGACAATACCTTCCTTTTCGGCTTCCATCTTGGCAGCTTGAGCTTGTTTCCTAGATAGAAAACATGTACGAAATAAATATTTGACAAAATACCTACCCTCGCTGGTTGCGGCCAATATTCTGTTTATCAAACGAAGAAAGATGAAACTTGTTTAAAATATATATCTATTTAAATCTTCCTTGAAAATATTTTTTGTGGCCGACTTCCAGCATAAGGAAAATCCTCGAAGATATGATTTCAATAAAAAGTCTTGACAAAAATTTCCAAGATTTTTCAGAAATATGCTATGTGTGTATGTGTATAAGAACTCTCTGATTATATTTTACGTAAAGATAGAGTATAAAATAATTTTAGTAATCACTTCATTGATGGACAAATTCTAGGAAACAACTACTCGATTTTATCATTTACAACGCAAAAATTGTTCTTTTTAAGGCTCAGTTTCACACACAAGTGTCGGTTAACTTTTAATCTTAGATTAACTCACTCTTCGTCTCCTTCTAACGTCCCCCTTAGAAAAAGACGAAGAGTGAGTTATTCTAAGGTTAAAAGTTAACCGACACTTGTGAAACTGAGCCTAAATAATATTTTCTTAATAACAGGTAATTTACTATAACTTAAAAAAAAAAAAAAAAAACAGTTCGTAGTTCTCATTTTCGATTATAATTAGGACAATGGTTTTTCTAGATAGATTTATGTGGCTGCTCCAGCGTTAAAACATATACATTTACGTTACCGACATTCTCGCTCCCGCAGTTATCTATTTCACACAGTCGGCACAGTTTTTAGCACGCTATGGATCCGGTAGCAGTGTAATTCCAATGAAAACGCGCAAAGGCCCCTGCAGCCGCGTGATGTCACGCAATACCGCGCGGCATTACTGACGACATCTTACCTTATGATATTTTCATATTCTTTGTCTCTTCCTTTGGAATCGCGCCAGCGTCTATACATCACGGATGCGTCAACGTTGGCTGGACTATACGTGTTGGGCTCGTTCAGCAACGAGATCACCGATAGCAGGATAGTCCTGAGACGCGAGAAACACAATAGATTAATAATTAATTCTAACATTTCAATCCGTGTTTTCCAAAATTCCAGCGTAGAGCTGTTCAATTTTGCCTAAAGGATCGATCGTTTCTCAGTTTCAGTTTCAAAGCCTGAAGAGATCGATCGGTTTTCTCAGTTTCAAATTTTGAGAATTATCGTTAGCTCGCGAACGATCGCAATTTTTCATTCTTTTCCCCAACATTTTTTCTTTTGGCGACACCGCACCCACCTGACATTTTGCGTCGGATTCCACCTCTCACAGGGCAACTCGCCGCTCTGTGGATCGTCTACGGGTGGATGCAGGATTGATATGCACAGATCACCGTTCTACACAGAGAAAGAAGTAGCCTTTTAGACCTGTACCGATTCTCCTATTTATTGCATTTCCTCTTTGCTTTGAAATTCACGTATGTTACTTCCGGAAGTTCACCCGCCAATAAATTGTGTCTTTGTATTTATACTCGCATACAGAGTCAATTTTACATACGTGCTGATTAATTTATCATTAAGAAACTAAAATTAGCACAGAGATGCTCGCGTCAGCTTAAAAAGATATACTTATATACGTACATTTCCGCGATTTCTAAATATATTTACTGTTATTTAAGAAAAGAGAAAGAGAGTCATAAGCTTGTGCGCGCGGCGTTGATGATTCCGTTTTCCTTTCGCCAACGCATGGCGGCCTCGGTGCTTCCGCAGGTTTCCGCGTTTGTTGTCCCTGAGAAGACGTCGTCGCTCGAAGGACGAGACCTCCGAGTATTATACCTTTACAGTAAAGTTGAGTAAAGAGAAGTCTCGCCAGAAGGCCCCTACGCGACTCTACACCATATTCGGAGAGGCGAGAGACGATTTTTCTGAGACCAAGATTACACGTTATCGACATTGCGCGCAAAATCATCGATGAACGAGATATGGCTGCATATCTTATATACGGCATAAATAAAGACGTAGATCTTGGGCCGTTCAATAATCGTGTGGCAAGCATCGTGAAAATCGCGAGAAGAGAACACTTGCCGGCGCAAGTTTCTTCACGAGAGAACCGCGCTTCTATCTCTCGTCTCTCCCGAGCGAAGATGTTCGGCAAGTAGGACAAGGCGCATCGTGGTTTCACCGTGGCTCGAGGCTCGACTCCGAACACCTCGTAATAACCCACGAAGGCGAAGGCGAGCTCCTCGAGTAAACGCCCGGCACTTGACACGACCGCCTCCGACAGCGATAGGCATCGGCTGTGTTCGTGCATGCATTTGTACAAGCGGCTGTACGAGTCGAGTGCCAACTGCTATGCCGACGCATAGAATCGCGCCAAGTGCAACCGAGGCAGAGGTGACTCGAGATCTGTATATGGAGATCCACATGCAAGGAAAATGTGGGAAGAATAAGCGTGGAAAGAAAAATGAAATTTCTAGACTGCTTAAGAAACCCGCGCCCGCGACACTCGGTGGCTTAATGTATGTAAAATTATTCTGCAACATTTTCTATACATCCTGTATCCTGTTCCGTATATCCCGAACTTTTCTAATGTGCTAACGATTGTGTTAGTGTGATTAAAATGATTATTAATTGAATTATGTGATTGTGCTGTTCCAGCTTCGATTGAGACTGCGTTTTAAGGTTGAAAGTAACGGCGCGTGATTTGCCAAGGCGAAGAATTACACGTGAAATTGACGCAAATACACGGAAAGAACGGTTTTGCTGAAGTATCTAAAAATTTAGATGCAGATCTGAAGATAATTTTGTTGCATCATCAAAATAATTATAACAGGTCGCCGAAGTATGATGATGATGACGCTGTAAAAAATTTGAGTGTTCTACATAATTATTTTGATGGTGCAACAAAATTATTTTCAGATCTGCATCTAGCTAAATTTTTAAATACTTCAGCAAAACCGTTCTTTCCGCGTGTATTATTTAGGTAACCAAGATCCAGTTCGGACCGTTTAACTTCTCTTTTAATTTGATTGTTGTACATCATCTACGGTCGTATTTCACTTACTTATTGTTACTCTGCATACATTCGGTATGCGCGAAGCTAAATTAAATAACGCCGTTGTCTTTTTATTCCTATTATTTACACGCCGACGAAGAAGACGACGGGGAAGGATTCGCGTAACGCGCAGGATACACAGGTGTACAAATAATATGAATTTCACGACGGGGAAAGTTGGCCTGCGAGAAGAGCGAAAACCGTGCACGTGTTAAGCCATGCGGTGTATATCGAGTGAACCTTCCACGACGCACGGTCCGCTTCGATTGCGAAAGACCTCTACGTATTGGAGTAAGTTGCCGTTTCCTCCGAGGATTTGCGCAACGCGCGCGAGATTATCATCGAAATAAAATTTCACGCGACGCGAAAGAAAAAGCGAGATAAAGGAGTCGACTTCTCCGCGTGTGATTAATTTCCCTTAATATACATCCGAGAGTTTACTCCTTTACGGTCTCTGCCTCGTTGGACGTTAGAGATCGCCGTTTTCACTTCGCAATTAGTGGCTTCGCTACGATCACGCGTAATGTAAAGAATGGATACGACGTACGATGTAAGAAGATTTCACTACGTATTTCGAATCTAAATGCGCCGGAGTACAAACAACACGCACAGTTCAGGGTTATTAGACGTACGATAGAAACGAGAATTAAAACGTGCCTACGTGTCTGTATAAAATAATACAAAATTACAGTTACATAAGGATAAGCTGCTTCGGCTTATCAATCGATTAGCAAAGTCAACTGTTTCGGACACTTGAACCGAGATAGGAAGCAAACGACGATTTAAAATCTTCGATTTGAATATTTAAAACATTCGATTTTATATTCGTATTCGCGTTCCCACGCGACACGTCAATATGTTAATTCACTATTTAATGTTGCATTGTACTACAAGCATGTGCCGTTTGCAACCGAGCGCTCTCTGCGAGAATAACAGTCTACAATTCACGAACTTTAATATCTTCTCTTCGACAACCCAGACCTTAAAAAAAAAAAGTCTTCGCGTTCGTCTCGTTACTCATAACACGTTCCCGTCGTTACCATCCCTATCGACGACGGGCGAGTGGACACGGATGTCCACACGGGCTTTCGACGGTCATTGACTTCGCTTCGCTAGCCGCCGAAGGGGTCATATACGACGAACAGCGAGCAAGAGATGCGCCGCGCCGCGCCGGCCGAGGTCGATATATATAAGCGTGTGGGAATGCGATACTTTTATGCAAACGCAAATGGCATTACCGGCAATACCAAAGAAGAACGCGGAAATGCATTTCTCCCCCTTCCCCTATTTTCCATCTTAACGAGGGAAACGATACACTCCGAATGATACGGTCCGCAACATATTCTGCTAATCTCAATATTATATATTCGCGCTTATTGACCACGTGGGGGCAAGTCAGCTGGGTGTACTACCGTATAAGAAGAAGGTATAGATAAACTTGGAGAAGATATTTTAACGTATCTTATTTCGATCAACGTTTTATTCGGCGTGGATGACATTAGACGAGACTATAACGAAGGAACGGAGAGCGAAGCTTAAATGTCGCGATGTAGTACTTGGGCGTAGCGGACGACAGGAAACCGACCGTCGCGCTTTCGACCTTTTAGGGCTCAGTCACAATGAGAAAAATATAGAATAAGATAAAGGAATAAGGAATAAGGCATGTTGTATCTCACTTTAATGTACGTGTACCGAAGTGAGACGCGACATTCCTTTATTCCTTATTTCTTTATCTTATTCCTTATTTTTCTCATTGTGACCGAGCCTTTAAAGTGGCGGACAACGCCGACGATCAGCCCTCGTAAAAACGTCGCGGATTATCAGCGGCGTGCCGACGTCGCGTTGGCTCGTCGCCTCGTTTCCCCCCGCGCTAATCGTCGCGCGCAAAATTCGCACGTCGACGGACGTGGCGAAGGAAAAACGGGAATCGCAGCGGAGGACGTTTTTACAGAAGTCGAACGTGACGCGACGCGTGTCCCGCGATAAATATAGTACGGCCGGACGTTCCAAGAACGTGGCGGCGCGCGGTGATACGTCAATATGAATGCAACCTCGGGCGAGAAACTATTACTCTAAGCAACGTGCAATTTTTCGAGTCGGCTGTTTTCACTTTCTTTTTTCTCCCCTCCCCCTCCCCCCCTTCTGCCACCGGTCCTCCGTTGCGTCTCGATGGAAACGACGCGACGCCGACGGCCCGGGTGGTTTCACAAGCGCTGAAAGTGACGATGTAAAAGCTGATGGTTGTAAAAGCTATATGGCGGCGGAGGGTGGAAGATAAAGAGAGGCGGGCGCGCGGACGAGCGGGACGGTCGTTATACAGACGAGGCAGGGCGAGAGAGCGGGGTGAGAGAGCGGGACGGATGAACGGAAAAGGGACGCAAGGGAGACGGGGAGGACACGCACGTAACACAAACACACAGACACACACACACACACACGTACACACGTTGCACGTGCGAGAGGAAAGGGTCGAAACGGGGGAAGAGAGAGCGTGCGCGGGGGATCGATAATTCCCGTATATATTCACTCACCTCATATACATTCGGGTGCCAAACTTTTGTCATGAAACGAATGCTCGGTGGACTGTACGGGTAATCCGGCGGGAACTTCATGTGTGCCTGCAACATAACGAGATCGTGCTTCGTCTCAAGGTATATTCTCGACGTTCGACTTGAAGGCTTCGGACTCGGGGTCGTCGGGACGCCCACGTACGCCGACCGTAAGAGTCCGCATGGAGACACACACACACACACACACACACACACACTTCGCTCCAACCTATCTCCTCGCGAATCGAAACCGTTATAATTTCGGTGAGGTTCAATATTCAACGCTACACACGCGCGCGGATATATGCCTGTCGCGTTAATAAGGTCGTCGGTTCTATTCTCACGAACCAAACGTGGGAAATGTTCCCCGCGTGTGATGCGTACAGTACCCAAAAATTAGTGAACCCACCCGAGTTATACCGGTTTTCGTACCTCCCTATGCGAGCCTTTCGTCGAGAGCTTACGCTTCGTTCGCAATTTCACCGTAAACTTTCTAATCTCTTATTCGCATAACGATATGCGAAGTTGCAAAAACTGGCAAATAGCAATTTGTTTTTCACATTTTATCGAGGAAAATTGCGATTCGAATTGATGAAAACGAATTAACGCGGGCGGCGGAAGTTAATTACTCCACGACCTGTGAATGAACACATCGGAGTTCTCCGATGCTGCTGCGAAAGTGGAGCAACATGGCCGTTTAGAACGTATAGCCGAGATAACGAGAGACGAGATGTAAAATCGGAGCGCACGGACGCCGGCGTCGACGTCGATAAGATCCGATATTTCGATCGGCCACGGAATCTCCGACGGGAATCTGCGACGGCGATATTATCGATTTCCATTCCAGGGCGCGAAATGGGCGTCCATGGTTGTTCGATGGAGGCTTCGCCGTCGGGACGCTATATTGATCGCGACCTGGTCATGGCCCAAATATCCACCTCGTCCTCCGGGATAACCGCGTTCTAGAATTAACCTACTTTCTACCGACTGTACACGCTTACACAGTGTCACGAAAATTCTACTCTCGGACCGTTCTCCGCGCGTTTTCCTCTGCTCCACGTGTGTGTTTCGCAAATTGAGCTCGTTGCGGAGTTTCGGACAATTTTCGTTGCAGCTAATTTTCCAAAACTGCTTATTCGGACTAAAACGGACCTGGTGGGCTCGCGGTTGAAAATAGAGTTGTTATACTCTTCGACGCAGCTTCGAAAAATATATTTGCGACATTGGAAGTTTTATTCGGATTTTGTCACATAATTTTTTAAATGTGTGCTTATTGCGGTATTATTACTATTAAATTAATATTCGTATATAATTTTGATTCTTCGGAACTTCGGAACTTCGCGAGCTTCGAAGGTTTTTATTCGTCGAAACTTCGAATCTTTGAAGTTTGAATCTCAACGTCTTCGACGAAAATCACCAGTTCTAGTTGAACGAGATTGTTAAAAATGATCAATAATGCTCAACGTAACTCTTACTTTTAATCTTTGCATGAAAAATTAAGCTTTACATTTGTAATTATTATTTATCGGCAGTCAACTCCCCTTGGAGTAAAAAAATGCAAGCACGCGCGTTTTCTGATGCGATACCGCAATATTGATCGCGATTATCAGCGTGCGATCTTACGTGGCACTGTCAGCATATTCCGAGAATTGTGTCCATAATACAAGCTTTCTGTTTTCACAGCAAAATCCCGCGTTCAAATTTTTATATGTCGCAATAGTTATATTCGCAAAAGTTGCTTCTGCAGAAGAGAGATCACGAATCGTGAAAAGATTTTTGCAGGTTGCTCCGGAACGGAACCATCACCTCGGCATCTTTCATCGCAACTCCACCGTGTGACCTACAAATTTTCGCGACCTACTTCGACAATATAAGCAAGTCTGGTCATCGTAACGCGACGTTGTGTAACGCGAGTTAGGTGGCGACTTTTAAAACTATCGAATCGTGTTATGGCTGACGGCAGATCGATTCGATCGGATATTTTCGAGAATGAGACTGATACCATTCTTAACTTGGAAATAAACTTGAAAATGCAATTGAGAGACGCGGCACAGAATTTAAAATCCGATTAATTGTCCAATGTCAATCGCTCTCTTTCTCTCTCGTCAGCCTTGTATATAAGCAAGAATCTATAATCTTCTTATAAGAATTTCAACTTTTATTTCAACTTTTTTTAAACTATATAAATACCTTAATTCAAACAAGTTTTCTTCGTTTAACGCAATTTATATCTCATTTCAAGATTATAGATTCTTGCATATATACAAGTATATATAAGTCTTGATTTAACACTTCTTTTTTTTTCTGTGTTGAATTAATATCTCATACGTTGCACTCTACACAAATAAAATCTGTAACTTGTAACTTGTAAATGTTATCACCTTTCCTTGTGGAATAATGAAACTCTCTTTTCGTCTCGCAATTCACGAGAAGAAAGGAAGAGGTAAAAATAACTTTTGGCTTTCTCGACATCCGTATAAGATACAACAAATACGTTTCCTATCAGAATTGCAGATCCGAGCGAATCGACATCCGCGCAGTTTCCCTCTAAAGATTCGCCAGTGAGTATTGACTATCGATTCCGCAAGTCATATTATCGCGAAAAGTTTTCTGGCACTCGCGCGAAGCGCGGGATTCCCGCCAATCTCTTCGCGAGGTGAAAGGATAAAGTCTGATCGAGACGGACTTGGTGGAAAATGAAACGGCAAAGCTTGTCGCTGGCCGCCGCGCTTGGTCGAAAACCGCGGCGCCGTGTGCTCGTCCGGATAGCGGATCGATTTTTCGTCGTGCACCGAACGACGACGAAACCGGCGACGAACGATCGTCTTAAGCGGGAATGAGATTAGGTGAAAGTTGGTCGGCCGTGCCGCCGATCGGTAAAGGCCTGCTTGCGTCCAGGAATAGAATCGAGAATACAATGCTCGATGGCATTTTATGTAACTTGGCAGTCGTATCGGCACGCTCCTCCTCGCCTTTTACCGAGTCGTGCATAAATTTTGATCTGAGGGGAGACTCTCGATAAAGTGGAACGTGATCTTGCGAGAGGATCGTCGGGATCGTCGATCACACCCGAAAGAGTTGCGAGGCACGATGTCTCCCCCGTCACACGTGCCGTTAAAACGCGAAAAAAAAGAGATATTTGATATTTAATAATTGATATTTAATATTTGATATCTGATAATTATAATTGATATTGATATTTATTTTGATATTTCAATATAATTGATATATTTAGGTATCACGTGCCAGTATATACGCGTGTCTCGAATACCCAACCATAAACCGAAGGCGGATCGAAATTTTCCGCTTCATTTTAAAAGGCAGCGATCATTAAACATGCGTATGAAGGCGATTCAGATTAGATTATGTGCATACACAATTCATTCAGCGCTGCATTTGTATCATTCACACGTATATATCGTTCTTTGCGACGCAGTGTTCTTTCGCGATTTTGTTTGATAAGACTCGGTTCCGTTCAGTTACGTCGCGCTACCTCTAGTATACCGTGCAAAGTTAGGTTTATCTCAAGCTAAATAAGGCATGCAATCTCGGTCGCGCACATCTCCGCGCCACGTACACTCGAGTCATTCAAAGCTCAGAAACAAGAGTTTATAGTTTACAACCTAATAATTCGACAGCCGTTTGATCTCGCGAAATTCCCCGGTGACGGAAGAATCGATTTCAAATCGGCCAGAAAATCCATAAATAAAGGCGTAGAAACTTCGTGCCCCTCTAGACGATGAAACTAAGGTAACGTAGAAGTTATTCATTCACACGAGGACACCTCAAACGCGGCGTAAGATGAAAGCGATTGTTTACCTGAGCAACACGGCGCGCGGCGCAACGCGCGCGCGAGCATTCACCGGTCAAGGGTTAACACGATTACGGTAAAATGGATAATAGATTGATCCAGGGCGCCGAGAGCGGAGAGCAGTGGACGCAGTCTTTCGAAATAACCACCATCGAGAGGAGGGATTTACGTGCGCGCGAGAGGTGGTGGTATATACCGGGGGTCTCTCCTCTCCGCAAGAAACGCCGCGCTCGTTACCGCCCGGTTACGTTGTGGGAAGATACGTTGCGTTACGTGAATAGGCGTTCACTCGTTCACGACGAGGCAGAGAGTGGTTTAGAAAGCGGACGGGACACGTAAAAACTTTAGTAGCCGCGACGACCGAATGACACAACTCATTTTACAGTCTGCCGTTTTAACCTGGGCCGCGGGCATCAAGCCCCCCCCCCCTCGCCACCTCGTTATATCAGAAGCGAAAAATTATTACGATTCTTTTTTTCTCTCGCACCTGCAGAGGCACATTCACGTTTCGCACATTTTTAAACGTCCCAGACGGCCCCGTGTCCAAAATTGGGACATAAGACGTCTTAAAGTTATTGAGACGTTTTTTTAGACATCATATCATATATAGGGTCGCGCGTATTCATAGTCGTGACTCAATCTGAGAATCAAGTTTCGAGCTAGATTCAAATTCAAATCGATCTTTCATCGTTTTCGTTTTCATCTTTCGCGTTTCATCTCTCTTTCTGAAATGAAATCAATCGCGGATCAATCAACGACTAGGGCTGCGTTTCGATATTTACTGCCGGTATACTGAAAATCTATAGTTTACGTCACGTATACCATAGAATTTCAGTACTCATGTAGGGGAGACCGGGACGAAGTCGGCCCCGGGGCGGAGTCGTTTTTGCAATTATCTCGAAATTTGTATGTAGTGTGAACTCGCCATTAATACTGTAAGTGCGGCTTATATGGTGCCCACGTGACCAACGGAGTTTAGCGAGGTTACGTGCCACACGTTGTGATTCTTATCGAAGCAAATCGTGTTTTTGCAGGTCGAAAGTAAAATTTCTTCCGCGTCGAAAGTTTGTAATATCTTAAGTATTATTGTATCTCCGAATCTCAAAGTAAGTGATTCTAAAGAGTAATGCATGCTGAACGCGAATCCAGTGCAGTTTTTTTATTTTCATTGATTTCTATTATTTTATAAGCGACCAAACCTAAAACTTGTGTTCGGGGCGAAGTCGTTTCCAAGCCAAAACGAAGTCAAGAAAGCTAAATAATATGCTCGGAGATGATGGAAAACAGAGCCGATGAAAAACAGTGCATTTCGTGCAAGCGTAAGGCACACGAGTGCGTGCGCTCGTCAGACTCTGTTTTTACATGCTTTAACCGTTAGCGAAAAAGAAAATTGATTTTCTTGAAATTACTTTCCGCTTTCCATTTTCTATTAAAAAACAATGAATAAAGTGTATTCTATTATTTTTTACGATCAAAATTATGTATCTTTATTTAAAATCCAGTCCGAGAATGGAATTTTGCCTTTTCGATTTTTGCACCTTTGTCGTTTTTACCCTATATCGGTTGAACAAAGCGACGTAGACCAAAAATGCCTATATAAATTTTGTAGCCAAGGATTCACTTTTTTTACAACGGTATACTATATTTCACTAAAATGATTTACTTTGTTGTTAAAAATTAGCACCGAAAAAAAAGGGCCGACTTCGCCCCGGTCTCCCCTACTTGTATAGCAAGAATCTATAATCTTTTTATAAGAATTCCAACTTTTTTTTCTTGATTAAAGATTGAACTATATAAATACCTTCATTTAAACAAGTTTTCTTCGTTTAACGCAATTTACATCTCATTTTAAGATTATAGATTCTTGCTTATGTATACAACAAGATTATACTTCTTTTTTTCTGTGCAGTGAATATCGAAACGCAGCCTTAGAATACGGCCCTTAAAGATGCTATCCGGGATGTTTAAGAACAGAGACAAAATTTCGATGTTATAAATCTCGATGTTATAACGAAAAAGCCAAATCCTTCCTAGATTAGCACGATGATCGGTTATTGCCGTTTCCCATCTAATTCCGTTAAATACCGATGCAGAAATAATTAATCCTCGACGACGGAAAGAAGGCAATATCTAAAGCAGCATTGTAATCGGCTGGTCAAGGTAGGCGCGCGGGTCATCGTCAGAATTCACTTGGCAGGAAAACGCTGAAGTTTCCGAGATAAACGCTGGCTCAAGGATAGGAAACGAGGCGCTCGCGGCCGTATGCGGCGAACGCGAAATTCCGCATTGTCGCACGTGCAAACATTTGGCGACGGTAAAAGAGGTCATTCGAACCGTTTCATTATCGAGCTAATTATATACACGTCGATTAACAGGCCACTATTGTTTCCTTGTGTCTTATAAATTTGTATCGTATATACCGGGTGACGATATCATTTAGATCTGTTACGAAAACTGTTTTGCGTTGCAATCTACGTATCAATTGAGACACTTGTCTCTCTAATAAACAAACAAATAACTCGCGTTTGTTTTTAGACCGGACTATAAAATGTAAGCGCTCGATTTGTGAGATTAGAATGCGATTTGTCGAGCTGCAAATTATTTTTAGAATTTCCAGAAACGCGATTTCCCATCGACGCGAACTATCTGCGCATTCAGGCTGCCGTTTATTGTTAAAAACGAACAATACGAACTCCGATGACTATTCGCGAAACGATTGCAATCTTTACGACCATGTCCGTCAAATTAGACGTCAAACTCATCTGAACTCTCTACCGTCCTACTTCAACGCGTTAGATAAGATATTTTTACGTATTAGCAAATCCAAGTAGATAGAAACATATTGCAAATGTTGGCGATATCGCGACGGCCGCGGCGATAAGTATTCCACGTCGCATTAGCGGGAATAGAATTCGCGTGCTTGTACACGTATGGATTTTATACTGGCAAACCGAAACGGCAGTCAATAATACGTCGGGCCGCATTAATGCGCCAAGTCGTGGCATCCGCGTTCTATCGTAAAAAAAAAAGTAGGATATATCTCGCGTCCATGCCGAGTCGCCATGCGACACATTTAAAAGCCCACCCGCCAACCCGCACACAAGGGACCTTTGTTTATCCCGCGATAACGCCGAATAAGCAGGAGAGGGAGGGGGGGAAGCTCCGTTTTCGAGGCGGGCGCAAAAAAGCCGTCCCCGCGGAATAGCGCAATCGACTCCGCGCGCGCGGGGAAACGGAGCGGGGAACGAGACGCGCGACGTAGAGACTGTGGAGAGCGCGACATAACCAAGAAGGTTAGTAACGCGTAGCTGCACCGTCCGATACTCGTTGCTCGGCAATGCTCGGCAAATACACCCGCGCGCATCGGATGTCGTCGTCGGAGATGCACCGCGTAAACAGCGTATCCAGAATCGTCGGGGGCATACCTTGAAATATCCACCCTGGTAGAGAGTGTCGGGTGGGCCGAAGATCGCGACTTCCCACTCGAACATGTTGTCCTCGTTGACCAACTTGACGCGGAAGCCCTCGACGGGCTCCTCCTGCAGGCTCTTGTATTCCAGGGCGAGCGCCCGGAGCGCGCTGCTCGTCGGCTGCGCCATGTCTCCACTCTGCGCTTCTCTCTACGTATATCACGATGTGTCTACCACTGCGAGCGGGCGAGAACGTCCCGACCCTGTCGCGTCGAGGAGTCGCGGACTGGACGGTCCGGGCTGGACGTGTCCCACGCGGCGGAGCCGAGGGATTCCCGCGGGATGATCAATCCGGGTTGACGAGAGCCTGACGACGACGACGACGACGACACACACGCGCGCGAGAGCGCGTCACGCAGAATCGCCCGGAAACGCGCACGCAGTACACCTTCTCACGCGCGCGTACAAACTACACGGCGAACAAAGGTGCGCGCGAGAGAGAACCCGTTGCCGTGCGACCGACCGACGGGCGACGACGACGACGAGACGACGACGAGGAAAGTTGCGCGCGAGAGAGAGAGATACCCCTCCGAGTCAAGTCAACAATGCCCACCGATCAACGCACCATTCCCGACGGCGACGACGGGCGCGACGGCGATGACGACGACGAACGGACACGACGGACGCACACGCACGTCTATCCGCCACGAGAGTCTAACAAAACAGCTGACGTACTCCCTTGCGTCAGCGATCTGACCGTCGCCGCGCACGCGCGCAACTCGCACCTCGCACTCGCACTCGCGCTCGCCTCGGCTTCTCTCGCGAGTCTCTCGCGATTCCGGAGTCGCTCGATTTAAAAACCACCTTCGAAGGGGTGCGTGATTGTGATTGCCGTGTGATTTGAGATTTCTCGGAGAACGAAACGCGCGGCGACCGCTCCGCTCGGGGCGGCAGTTTATTTTATTGCCGATACTGGACGAGCCAGAAATTAAATTAAGAGATTGAAATCATAAGATTGGATTTATGGGGTCGGAAAGATAGAAAATAATAAAAGTCCTGCACTTTTCTGTCAAAGACGAGTGTCCAACCGAGACGCGAAACACCGTGAAGTTAGCCTCGATTAGCTCCGTTATGCTCATATCCCTTCTCGGAATCCCACGTGACTGGACGGCGGTCCTCTTAAGGAAACTTAGCGGATTGCGTTTAATTTTATTTTAATCGAAGACGCGGGGAAAAGAAACTAACTTAAAATGGCGGAATTGGTCGAGCGACTCTACGGTCGGCGCGTTTTCGTTGCGTTGCACGCGGTCACTTCGAGAACCTTCCTCGATAATATTAGAACGTTCACCTCTCGCGAGAGCAAGAGCGAATCAGCGAACGGAAGGTTTCTAACGAACGAGTTGGACGGCAGAGTTTCCTAGAGGATGATTGGTCGGTCAAGTCTGCAGAGATATCGAATCAACGCGCGCGTGGAGAACGCGGCCGCGAGCGAGGAACCAATCGCATCGGCCGGAACCATTCGCATCGCGAAAGTATCCGCCAATCGCGGGCGATCGTGGACCAATGCCACGCTGGCTGTCGCGTTTTTCGAACGCAGCCGACGAACACGAGGACAAAAGCGTCAGATTAAGGGGATGCTAAAGCCGTCCAAATTACCGACAATTCATTTCAAAGCTCTCATTTTGAAACGGCTTTACAGATCGCAAAATCCTTTTACAGGGATAAAGTAGAGGTACTAATGAAGGGTGGGATTGTCAAATAATTAGTAATAATTGAAAAAAATTTTAAAATGCTGTCACCTCAAAACCTTATTTTCTGATATAAACAGTTGTATACGTAATATGTACGAAATTAAACTTTCCCACCCTTCAGAAGACGTGCACAAACAATAACGTACCTTTGAAATTGAGATTGAAAGCCTGGAATAAAAATGAGAGCTTTGAAACGATCGTGTATATTTTTCACAAAAATATTCACGCAGAGCAGCAATTATGTCACAGCAGTAGTTCACGGATCTTGCGAGAGATGGCGCGATGGCGCACGCAGCTGTGGGCAGTTTCGGGGTTGGCTACATTGTCTGGTTCCTACACAGCAATCGAACCCAGGACAGATATATGATACAGATATCTCGTTAGGCATTTTTACATTTTTTGCAATTATTACTAATTATTTTACATACCCACTTTTCATTAGTACCTAAACTTTACTCCTGTAAAAGAATTTTGCGATCTATGAAGCCGTTTCAAAGAACGAACTTTGAAAGATATGTGGTATAGTACAGATATCGCGTTAGACATTTTTACATTTTTTTCAATTATTACTAATTATTTTACAATCCCACCCTTCATTAGTACCTAAACTTTACTCCTGTAAAAGGATTTTGCGATCTATGGAGCCGTTTCAGAGAACGAGCTTTGAAAGATATGTGGTACAGATATCGCGTTAGACATTTTTACATTTTTTTCAATTATTACTAATTATTTTACAATCCCACCCTTCATTAGTACCTAAACTTTACTCCTGTAAAAAGATTTTGCGATCTATGAAGCCGTTTCAAAGAACGAGCTTTGAAAGATATGTGGTACAGATATCGCGTTAAACATTTTTACATTTTTTTCAATTATTACTAATTATTTTACAATCCCACCCTTTATTAGTACCTTAACTTTACTCTTGTAAAAGGATTTTGCGATCTATGAAGCCGTTTTTAAGAACAAGCTTTGACAGATATGGGGCCCGATTTTCTATCTACAAACGTATGCGTAAACTCTGCTCTAACAGAAAAGCTGCAAGCTTATTGGCTAAAAACTGTGCGACAGAGCAAATCAGTTTGCAGCCTTTCTGTTAGAGCAGTGTTTGCGCATATGTTTCTCGTTAGAGAATCGGGCCCATGTGGTACAGATATCTCGTTAGGCAATTTTACATTTTTTTCAATTATTACAAATTATTTTACAATCCCACCCTTCATTAGTACCTAAACTTTACTCCTGTAAAAGGATTTTGCGATCTATGGAGCCGTTTCAGAGAACGAGCTTTGAAAGATATGTGGTACAGATATCGCGTTAGGCATTTTTACATTTTTTTCAATTATTATTAATTATTTTACAATCCCACCCTTCATTAGTACCTAAACTTTACTCCTGTAAAAAGATTTTGCGATCTATGAAGCCGTTTCAAAGAACGAGCTTTGACAGATATGGGGCCCGATTTTCTATCTACAAACGTATGCGTAAACTCTGCTCTAACAGAAAAGCTGCAAGCTTATTGGCTAAAAACTGTGCGACAGAGCAAATCAGTTTGCAGCCTTTCTGTTAGAGCAGTGTTTGCGCATATGTTTCTCGTTAGAGAATCGGGCCCATGTGGTACAGATATCTCGTTAGGCAATTTTACATTTTTTTCAATTATTACAAATTATTTTACAATCCCACCCTTCATTAGTACCTAAACTTTACTCCTGTAAAAGGATTTTGCGATCTATGAAGCCGTTTCAAAGAACGAGCTTTGACAGATATGTCGTACAGATGCTTCGTTAGACAAGGACAGATATCTCTCGTATTATTATTCCTTTCTCTATGTATGTAATTTGCATGCACCCATTTATTCCTCTCTCTCTCTGTCTCTGTCTCTCTCTCTCTCTCTCTCTCTCTCTCTCTCTCTCTCTCTCTCTCTCTCTCTCTCTCTCTCTCTCTCTCTCTCTTTCTCCCTCTTTCCCTCTCTCATTGCTGTCCCTCTCTCTCTTAATACACTGGGTAGCGTACACTTAGTATGGTAAAATCAGGATTTTTTGGAATTCTAGGATATATTTGAAGAAAAAAAACGGTAATGTTAATTAGGACAAAAAACTCTGTTTAATATTTCGATGATAAAATGTTGAGAAATATAAACGAAAATACATATATAAATGAAATATATGTTATTTTTTTTATTGTTACTGTCGAAAGTAAATAATATTACATATAAAACCGTAATGCAATTGAACATACATATTCATACACATGCACACGCATACGCAATCGCACGAGCACGATACGCATACGCACATAAATAAATTATTATTTTTTTTTTTCTGTAGGCCCCAGGCCCCGTCCACGATGACGATATCACGGACATGGGACTTCTCCAGGATCATGCTCCTATTACTTTGTACTAGAACAATAAGAATAATTCTGCATAAATTTTTATTTTGTGCCTTTATATCATATGTATTTTTCAAGCAAAGTGCATTTGCAGAATTTATGCGATGGAAGATGTATACACACACACACACACACACACTACGTTAACGCGAGCGTTACTTCTGTAGTAACTTACGATATATCACTCGTTTACGCGGAGTAAATTATCGTAAGTTACTACAAAATCCCGTTTACGCGAAGGAATTATCGTAAATTACTACAGTAGAAGTAACGCTCGCGTAAACGTAGTAACAGACTCACACACTACACCATGTGTTTATATGGGGCGTTCCACGCCAAATTGGACACCATTTGGGTTTTGCATCTTCGATTTTTTTGAAAATTTTTTATGTTATAGTATTGGTTGAAAGAGGCCTCCATGATTTTTTTCAAATTTTTTTGTCGAACCGTTTTCAAAATATCGATATTTGAAAAATTACGTTATTTTTTTTTAAACGTTCATAAATTTACGAAACATGGGCCAAATGGAACGTTTTTTTTTTTTTTAAAAAAATATTTTTTAATTTTTTTTAACTGTATTTCTATAAGATTTTGAAATTTTTGACACAAATTTTTGATTTACAAAAAACACGTACTGATCGATTTTCTCCAAAATTTTTTGTAAAAAACTATCATCGATTTCACAACTTTTAAGCCTAAATTTATAATGAGATAATAACGGGATCTATTTTTTTTTCGATTTTTTAAATTTCCATCTTTTATTTATCCGTGCTGAAAAATATCTGAAAAGAAAAAATAATGTACACAGGAACTACTATTAATAATTATCTAAGACATAGTGATTACTTACTAAATAGTTTACAAATTGATTTCAGAAAAAAATACAGTGAAATTAAAGCGTTTATTATTTATGCTTGATAAATTTTTTTTTATTAAGTAGCGTTTATTTTTACACGTTTAAATATTTTAAAAATTCGAGATTCAACAGATGATGAAAATTGTTTAAATCTCAAAGTGCCTTCTCCGTCTGGAATTACACAATGATATTTCTGCGTTCCTGTTATTGTCTTAGCTCTAATATATCGCTTGTCTAATGATTCTTTGCTCTGAATATAATCTTTGTTAGAGAAGAATTGCGCATAGATATTTGGCAAAAAATTTAATTTTATCGCCCAGTTATATAGTTCTTGAGGAGTTGAGATTTGTTCGTCATATGGAAGTTGAAGACTTGCTCGTGCCGCTATTCTCTTAACAGTTCCTTCTACTCCATCACAAGGACCTTTGCCATGAGCTGTTGCAAAATAATGCTATTCAGCCAAAGTCTTCTTCATGAAAATTAAGATTTACAAAATTTTTATAATTTTTAAATTGTTGAGGTGCTCCGTCGGAAAATTTGCCAAATATCTATGCGCAATTCTTCTCTAACAAAGATTATATTCAGAGCAAAGAATCATTAGACAAGCGATATATTAGAGCTAAGACAATAACAGGAACGCAGAAATATCATTGTGTAATTCCAGACGGAGAAGGCACTTTGAGATTTAAACAATTTTCATCATCTGTTGAATCTCGAATTTTTAAAATATTTAAACGTGTAGAAAAATAAACGCTGCTTAATAAAAAAAAATTTATCAAGCATAAATAATAAACGCTTTAATTTCACTGTATTTTTTTCTGAAATCAATTTGTAAACTATTTAGTAAGTAATCACTATGTCTTAGATAATTATTAATAGTAGTTCCTGTGTAAATTATTTTTTCTTTTCAGATATTTTTCAGCACAAATAAATAAAAGATGGAAATTAAAAAATCGAAAAAAGAAATAGATCCCGTTATTATCTCATTATAAATTTAGGCTTAAAAGTTGTGAAATCAATCGATGAGTTTTTTACAAAAAATTTTGGAGAAAATCGATCAATACGTGTTTTTTTGTAAATCAAAAATTTTTGTCAAAAAGAACCCCGCACAAAAACCTATGGAAATGGGTTCTCGGCGAATTTGTCTGAAACTTTGGGAAAATGTTGTTCATGTCATCTTGATCAAAAGTTCTCATGGCAACAACTTTCTTTAAAACAGAATTTTTGCTCCAGGAGACCTCAAAGATGGATATTTTATCACGCGATCGAGAATAATGATTGTGTGTGTGTATTGCATAACCCATGAAACCTGAGAACAAAATCGGTCCTTTTCAGGGCCATAATAATGTGCAAAATCCGATCGCGCAACCTTCTTGCGGTGCACATTGGATAACGCTAATCCCGACGGTTCATACTGTTATTACTGTTATTCATCAATACATTAGGTTATTAGGTTTTATGGGTTATGCAATACACACCCAAACACACACAATCATTATTCTGAAAGCTGAATGGGTGAAATCATCTGTGATCGCGTGATAAAATATCCATCTTTGAGGTCTTTTGGAGCAAAAATTCTGCTTTAAAGAGAGTTGTTGCCTTGAGAACTTTTGATCAAGATGACATGAACAACATTTTCCCAAAGTTTCAGACAAATTCGCCGAGAACCTATTTCCATAGGTTTTTGTGCGGGGTCCTTTGAAAATCTTATAGAAACACAGTTTGAAAATATTTTTTGATATTTTTTATTAAATGTGTTTAAAAAAAAATTTGAAAAAAAACGTCCCATTTTTTTGGCCCATTTTTCGTAAAATTATGGGCGTTTAAAAAAAAGTAACGTAATTTTTCAAAAATCGATATTTTGAAAACGGTTCGACAAAAAATTTGAAAAAGATCATGGAGGTATTTTTCAACTAATACTATAACATAAAAAATTTTTTAAAAAATCGGAGATGCAAAACCCAAATGGTGTCCGATTTGGCGCGGTACGTCTTATATATATCTTCCATCGCGTAAATTCTACAAATGAACTTTGCTGGAAAAATACATGTGATATAAAAGGCACAAAAGAAATTTATGCAAAATTATTCTTAGTACAAAGTAATCGGAGCACGATCCTGGAGACATCCCGTGTCCGCGATATCGTCATCGTGGACGAGGCTCCGGGCCCAGAGAAAAAATAATCGTAATACAAACGATAGACCCTCGATATTGTCGTACAAAATATATGTGTATCTATCCCTATAGCTTCTTCTCCTCTCTATATTATAATGAAAGAAACGTATCCTACTGAAAAAGGCCCGTTTAGCGAAATAGGAAGCCGATGCCAGCTAGTCTCACGCGAAAAGCGAACGTCGAATTTATAACACAATGGCTGTGTTCGGGAAGCGCGCTATTAGCGCTATTGCATCATTCTATCTTTATCGCTTCATCAGGTGTAAAACAAGGATAAAATAAGCAAATAGCACTAATAGCGTCTTCCCGAACGCACCTAATAAATTAATATTTAGCATCTCTATCGAATTTCTATCAAAAAACGAGACAGGTCATTTTTTTGTTTTCTAAGAGAATTCAATCACTCTCTCTAACCGAATTTCACTAATATTTAAACGTCAGAAACGCACGTGGTCCGAGTTAGCACAGGTCCGACAGATTTCTTTCTATAGACGGCATAGTTGCCAAAATATATTTCATGAAAAGAAAATTAATCTACAAAAATCAAATAATATTATGAGCATTGCACAAAAAAATATACACGAAGAATGTATTTTGAGAATCAGAAAGATTTAAAAAATGCGACAAAGTTTTTTCCCTCCGGATGAAATTCCAACGTGCACTTCTAAGGTCAACGCGCATCCTTTGCTAAACGAATGAATTCATACACGTTTTGCAGCCAGATTTTTATTGACGTGATACAGACGGGTGTACATCTGAGCCTCAATAAAGCGCAAGTTTAATCGTAAATCAGTTATGCGAAAGATCTTAGATCTTATATTTGTCAATAAAGTTATAAAATCCGCAAATAATGCGAAAATTTGCGCATAGTCCCTCGTGATCGAATATAATTGGATCGCGTCGCTTCGCTAATGATCGGATGAACATTTTCTAAAAAAACGCAACAAAATATTTGCTCCACGAAATAAGCTCGCACAAATCGCATCTGACAAAACTGAAATTTAACAATTATATGTAAAATCATAAAGCTATAAATTAGTTTTTGTTTTTAACAAGAGAAGTTGAGACACGTAGCGATAAAATTGAATGAATTTCCAACACGATAAAGATAAGTTTAATAATTTTCTTCTACGGTTTTCATTTCTTTTTTAAAAAATAAAGATGTTAAAAAAAAATCAAAATAAAGTAATATGTAACAAAAGTTTCTCTTGGTGTAAATTTTTAAAAGGAGAAAGCAAGTTTGAAAGAATAATATGATGAATCAACATTCTCTGAATACATATAGAAACCATTCAATTTTTTCCCGACGCGTTGTGGAAAATATGACGGCTCCGTATAATCGTTAATTACCGCTAACGAACCGTCGTAAGCAAATTCCTCGAAACGTTCGCTACAAAAGAAAACGAAAACAATTTTGGGACAAGAACGGAAGCGTTCGTTTGATCGTCATCGTCTTCGTTTCTAAGCCGAAAAGATGTACGTACTCCACTAAGATAAATTATAATTATTCTTGATATCAGCATTCGCGGCACCCTAAAGTCCCGATGGATAAAAACTAAATACTTAGTAGCATCCGAGTTTGATTTAGTCGGGCAACGTGAACACAGTTACACGTTTGCCCGTCTCTGTGGAAAAAAAAACGCGACGATCACCTTTTTTCTTTCTTTTCAAGTACTCTGTATACTTGTAAACTATAAATGTATAAAAACGATTAGGTACTCGCCGCGATAGAAAGAAAGTAACACAATACAATTTCTTTATGATTCTCGAAATCAAATCTGTTTGGATTTCTAAGCACAAGGAAAAACATCTCTTTTGCTTATGTATTATTCGACAAAGCAATGATACTCTTCATGGAGTGCAGTAACGGCTGTCGCATACTAACAATGGAAACGAAGACGAGGGCAAAAACGGATAAAAGATTGAAAAGCGCACTCGGAAGGGAAATGAAAGCACCGCGAGTTTCCTCTTCTCGACGGTCCTTCGACTTTATTCGCGAGGCAACGATACTTTACGCAAATATCCAGTATTCTGTATACAATCATAATTAGCTAATCATCCGTCGACGAAACATATCGCTCGCGTTAAAACAGCCGCTTCGGCGTAAACTGCACACGTTATGCAGTTATAGATAATTAACAAACTGAATAAAAATCTTAATTCTTAATATCATTATGTTATAATAATTAAGATTTTTATTCAGTTTGATATCTATACTGTTCATCAGCTGCGTTACCCTCTACTCTGATGCTAAGAGACTGAGTGTAATAAATCAATACTATATAAATTTAATATTTATTGCATTTGTGTTATAGAAGTTATTGTTTTACCCCATCAAGAATGGATCGATAGATCCTTTGAAATAGTTTTACATCATTCATTTACATTACAAGAAAAAATTATTTGAGGTGCAAGAGATGCAGTAAATTGCCAAGTCTAATAAGTACCCGCGTCAATATATACTATGTATACTAATTCACATTCTCAATTGTGCT
Organism: Temnothorax americanus; assembly: GCF_048541705.1. Taxonomy (NCBI): domain Eukaryota; kingdom Metazoa; phylum Arthropoda; class Insecta; order Hymenoptera; family Formicidae; genus Temnothorax; species Temnothorax americanus. The sequence continues at coordinate 1,835,842 of NW_027509475.1, forward strand.
ACTGTTATTATTTGTCATCAGACAATTATAAACATACACATAATAATTAGATAGATATTATATATATATATACGCATGTGTGCATAAGAATATATGTAATTTATAAAAAGCGGGTGCTTATCAGCCTTGATACGTTACTGCCTTCTGCTACGCGGACGGCCAGAAAGCATTTTCAGGTTCAGGCCGTATTGCTAAAGAATCCAAGACGCGGCAACGCCGCGCGGCGTTGCCGCGTCTATAGCATATGTCTCTCTACCGTGCGTCCGTGTGAGCAATTCAGTGGTTTCAGTGGTGTGTGTATGTACGTGTACGGACATATGTACACCACTTCATAGAATCTGAAATAAGTTGGTAACACTGAAACCGGAGTTTCGCGTTGTCACCACGCGAGGTCTCCAATATCAGTTCGGCTTTTGCTTTAGTTGACAGAGTTGACATTACCGACGTCGAGGAAGTTCGGCCTTAGCTTTAGCATCCCCTTAAGCTGGGTCAAGGAGATGCGGCAGGTTCTATAACCTTTGACTCTCGGATATTTGCCGAGTAGCATGCTATTGAAAGAATATATAAGCGATTTTCCAATTATTTAACGAAAATTGAGAATTTAATATCATGATCTTATGATAAATAATCTTTCAATTTAGACACATTGGCTCGTACTTGTAAAGTTTTTCTTTGATTCTTCAAAAAAGATCCTTTTTCCCGTAAAACCTGAAAGTGTGTTTTACTTCGAAAGTAAATAGCGACTGCGAGTGCAGCTAAAAGCATAAGTTGTGATTTTACAATTTTTAATAGAAGCTTCGCGCAATTTTATGACGTAAAGTCACGATACGACATTTTAGATAAAGTTGCATTAACATATATATTTAGATTGCCACATTATTTAAAGCCAGTTTAAAATACATTTTAAACCAGTTTTAGAACAAGTCAACATGTTTGAAAGAGCAGCGCGACCTTGTACATACTTTGTGCGTATCGGAATGATTATTATGTCTGCGAAACAAATTATACGCGAGATAATTAAATGTGTAGTTAAATAGGTATAGTTAAAAATAAAAAAATTGAATTACTCTCCACACCTCGTTTGTGCTGACTCACGATTATCACGAACGACAACAAAGTACTCTACTATTCATAGATGTATCATAATACATGTAAAAGATATCCTTTTCAAGTGTGTGTAATATCTGTGTGTGTGTGTGTGTGCGTCACGTGTGTGTGTGAGATAGATGAAGTAGGGAACGTATCGCCGTGCCGGTCATTGTCGATTAGAGTCCCTCCCAGGTCTCAGTCTCTCCTGCTCTCCACTAACTGCGTGCAACATAAAACGAGCAGAATCATCATTACATAGTCGAGAAGGTGAATCTGAAGGCCGGGAAAAATGTCGGAAATAAATCCAGAATTGCTTAAAGTATTCGGCTTTTGGGGCAGCATTCTGGTCCTGAAAATGCTGGCGATGGTGCCGTTAACTGGGCGACAGCGATTCCGAAAGAGAGTACGTAATAAAATATCCGCACTAGATTAGATAGCCATATGTCCATGATTTTTTCATAAAAGATGTCTCTGTATAATTAAATTATTCAAACATAAAAAATTTTTCATCTCGAGAACGACTGTCACTATTATTAAATGCTGAATGTGTAGCAAAAAGTAACTTAAAACTATTTGAATTATAAAGAAAAATTTACTTTGTAGATCTAAAATCTAAATAGTGCACATATTTTTTTCTTAACCATATTAATGGGGAGACAGATATTTTATCGTGGCCTGTTTCAGTGTTACATAAACGTTAGAGGCTATTAGCTAAAATGAAAGTGATTGTGATCAATTGTTGTAGGTATTTGCAAATCAAGAGGATCTTATGTTCCAAAACAAAAGCAAAGCCAAAGTGGCTTACGATGATCCAGATGTGGAGCGTGTACGCAGGGCACACTTGAACGACTTGGAGAACATTCTGCCTTGGTTCATAGTCACGTATCTTTGGCTGGGAACAGGTCCTTCGGCATGGCTGGCCAAAATTCTGATACGAACCTTCGTACTTTCCCGTGTAGCTCACACCATATCGTATGCAGTATATTCACAACAACCTATGAGAGCGATAAGTTTCTTCGTGGCATGGGCAGTTATGGGTTTCGAAGCGGTTAAGACATTGTTGTACTATTCCTAATTTCTACATTTTCTGAAGTAATTGCATCTGAGATACAAACATAATAAGCTATACAATATTTTTTTGGTATTGGGGATAAGAAATTGTTCGTTACACAGAAAAATATTTTACGGTCTAAAACTATATTGTATGAAAAAAAATATATAGATGTATATTAATTAAAAATATATTTTATATATCTACATACACACACATGTGTGATATATAATTATATATATAAAATATAATATAATATATACGTATAAAATTTATATATAAAATATAATATATGTATATATATTCATATACATATATTCAGAGAAGAAAACGTAAGTCATACTAAATGTACGATATTTTTGTACATATAATGGAATAAATGGAAAACTTTATTCATAATACGCTTTATTAGCAGTACTAGACGATATCATATGTTATAATTACACCTGTTATTTCCTGTAAATTATTCCTGTTAATACTGTGCACATAGAGAAAAAAATGATGTATCAGCAGCATTAGTCTAATTGGAAATAATCTTGTCAATTCAATAACAGTCAATTCAATATTAGTGAGACAATGCTTATTTTATTAAAAGAAATACTCATTTTATTAAAACAAAAACATGACCTTTGAATTGAGATCGAACAAGATTATTTCCAATTAGACTAATCCTGTTGATACTACAACATCAATAACAATTTTTTTTTCTCCGTGCAGATGGATTTGAGATTCTATGTAAAATCTGTGCACGGGATTATAATTTCGCGTATAGCTTTTAGCCGCGCAAGCGTTTTAACACATTTCGAAGGCGCATACGCGAACTTTATCGTACGCGGTCGTCATGACGGCACCGCGACGCCGACAAACGCGGGAACGTCAGACGTCGCGATGCGTCTGTGACGTGCTAGTCGTCGCGGTCGTCGTCGTCGCGGTCGTCGTCGTCGGTGCCGCGGCGTCATTCGACGATCGACCATGTCTCGATCTATGCCCTCGCCGGGTTAATCGCAAGACGTTTCAGTTTTTGCGGTGCGACGTGGTTGATGTAAAATGCGGAATTGTAAACGTTCGCAAAAACCCCCGGTAATTGATGCTCGGTCTTCTCGCGCGATGGGAATCGATACCAGAAGCGTAGAGTGATCAAGAGACACGATCACAGGTGGGTGTGATTTTTTAAAATCTTATACATAATAATAATGAACGAAACTGCACGTAATGTAAATTAAAAAATTTAATTTCCAACGAGGTAAACGATTGACTTGTAAAATACGCCATATATTTGAAAATATTTCTCTTTACGTGCGTGACGTATTTTGTTTAAACACACGTCAACTGTGTATTTAATTTTCAATTAAGTACTCTATATATAATTTTATCACGTTCTCCATATCTTTTTTCTTTTAATCGCAAATTGAATTTGCGATAAAAGTGCATTGTGTGGAAAATAAGCAGAGGTTCAGGCGCCAGCGGCTAAAGAATGCGGGAGAAATTTCTTATCTCATATCCATGCAATTTTCTCCTTTGTTCCGACGACAAACACGGATCTCAGAGTTACACGCGAATATAGAATCAAGCCCGAGCAGGTCATTCCTGGTACCTGCGCCTCAATTTCCGTGAGGATCATACCTTTTTCTTTTATCGTGAACAGAAAAGCCAGCTGAACGATTCTTTCTCACGTGCAACGGTTTGCATAGAGTGGCAGGAGTATGTCTTATCAAAGATTGGAATAAGTTTTCAACTTCTTTATGCTGGCAATCTCTCGGAAGGTTCGCGACCAAACCTGTTTTTTTTAGTCAGCCTCGTCATCTGTATTAATAATTAATTAATGACGCATCATCCAAATAGTCCAATTCAATAAGCGATTTAAAACTCCTTCGAGAAAAACATTCTTATTGTTTGTAGGGAATCAAGATATATATACGTTTTAAAAATATATTTTTTATATTTATATTATTTTGTATATTAATTTTATATATTAAATTAATTCCTTAAATTAAATTAACACCGTGTTTTTAGTGCATTGACATTTTTCAGCGCCTGTAATACCGTAACGTGTCCGTCAACAGTGTATCAATGTTTGTCTACTTTCTGGAGCTTTAGACATAATGAAATTTTCTCACGAACACGGTGCATTTGGATAGTACATGATAAAAAAGTTCCTTAGTTAAAAATCATCGCATTCTCTAATTGAAAATCCTCGCGTTTCACGGGAATATCGATTGCGCAATTAATTAACATTCCTATAGATGCACGAATATTCATCGTTTTATTTTATAAAATTTTACCGCATTCGATCTCTCTCGTACCGTGCCATATTGTGATATAAAACCATAAATCTTGTGTGTGTGTGTGTGTGTGTGTGTGTGTGTGTGTGTGTGTGTGTGTGTGTGTATTACACTGTTAATTTGCAATAACGTTGATGCGAATAGACAAATCTCTTCATTGTTTCATCAATACTAGCCGTGGTAACCACATCTAGGACATATAGATTGCACGCAAGCATGCAACATATATGTGTATCTGCGTGTTACGTCAAAGATGCACATCTTATCAGAGAAGTTTTGCACAAAGAGGAGGCGGTTTACGTGCACGCAACCAGTCAATTAAGCTACTTATGTTTTTCGTAAAGTTCTGATTAACATTAATGACTGTAAAAACTGTAAAACAACTTATTTGTATTCGTAACGGACAATAGTTGTACACGCTGCTTTTTGTAAATTTAGCCCATTTAACACAATTATATACCCTTTTCTTAAAATACACGTTACAAAGGGGTTAATATTTCCCCCCAGCCTTGTTGAAATTTCAACGACTTTCCTGTTTAAAAAAAGCATGCTTTTTTAAAATAAAATGGCTAAATTGTCCTGTGACATACACACATAATTATCGGTGATTCTATTGTCTAAAGATCATTGGTTAGGTCGGTCGGACGCTTTATTGAATATGTCGCAAATATTAATTAATTGATGACGTTGCCCTATGCAAGCGGCATGCATGTGATTACAAAGCGGTGTATCGATCATGTACCGGTTCCTAAAGGCAGTTTAAGCACAAGGGACTGTGTGGAACTGTAAGCATTGACCGGGTGCATGCCTGCGGCGCACGAGAGCAGAGAGAGAGAGATAGATGCACGCGGTGTGCATCGTGTACACGCGGTTATCGATAATCGTGTCAATTTTCCGTGTCGCATGGTCACGCCTTATACGTGCGTGCCATCCGAAATTGCATTTCTCTGTATCGGCTGTCACAGCGAGCGACGCGCATCGGTGGCCGCGATTCAATTTGTCCCGGGATTAGTACCAAGATTCTAATCACGTTTGAGGTGGGTGCACTTCCACCCTTTACAAGCGAGAGACGGCCGGCAAATTCGCTCGTTGTCCAAAGCTGTCCATTGTCAAAGTAGAACGAGCCCTATCCTACACTTTTTTTCTCGCAACTGACCTGAACTGACTTACAAACTGAAATTAAAATTAGAGTCGTCGTTTTCTGATGTATAATATAAGAACGGAGAATTTCTTCTTTTTCTTTTCACTTCTCTCTTTCTTCTTTCCGAAATATTTTATGCAACGTGCAGCCATATTTTTCTGATGTATATAAGAACGGAGAATTTCTTCTTTTTTTCTTCATTTCTCTCTTTTTCTTCTTTCTGAAATATTTTATGCAAATATTTCTCTTCAAAAGCGTATTCCTTAAATCCGGAAATTAGAAAGGAAGCCCAGATTATACAGAAGGATGATAAGAGCATAAATCGAGAACCACTGCCTGCGTTTTAGTGTCACGGTCGTATATGTGACGGGAGTCGGGACGTGCTCTCGTTGTACGAGCCAAAGCGCACGCGAGATCTCGGAACGCTTTGGCTCGGAGTTACTCTCAGATATTTATCGCTGTATTAAGAATTCTCTCCGGAGACTCTTGACGCCCGATAGAGGAACGAAACGGCTCATGACATCATAGGCTGCAAATGCACATTCGCGCCGCGGCTTATCCCTGCCCGGACGACCCCGACGCGAAATTCGTATGACCGATTTTGGCGTGCATGTGCACAATCAGGACGCACATGAAAACGTCGGTGCCTGAAAGCCCGCGGGTGATCCTTGAAGGAGAAGGCGCTCGATGACGAGCACGAACTTTTGACGTGGCGTAAAAAGGTATACCGCAGAATTCTGACGCTCGCAGTTCGCCCTTGGAAGAAAGGCCAAATCACGTTATAAAGTATATCGGCTAAAGAAAACAAAAAAAAACTCGCGAGCGTTACGGTTCGTAAAAGTGCCAATTCATATATGAGACGCTGAAAATGAGCGTCAACAAGGTGAACGTGGTGGTTTCGCTTTGACGCTAGCGTCAAAGAAATAAAGTTGAATTTGTTTAATATTCAGCGTCGTCTCTCGTTGAATCGTCGTTAATCGTCCCAGTACAATCAAACATAGACTTCGAAATACGTAAAATATTAATTATTTTCAAGCAACAATATTTTATGGATACATACATAAATAAAAAATATTATTTCTAAAAATTTTTGCTTGCTGAAAATGAGCGAAAATCGAGCGTCAACGTGAAAAGGCACCTTAACGCAGTATCGGAACAGTACATCTATTGTGACTAGGCGAGCAGCGTGATTACACGTGCGCGTAAATAATCATGATTTTTACGTCCGATGACTTCATGGTGTTGATATAACTCGTATCATTAATGACACGTTCGTTTCGTTTAGACATTCGTTTTTTTTATTCTGTAACTAACGACAGTATCGTTATTGTTATATTGTCGTTGCGCAGCTTTTTTGCCATACAGTATGGTATATACCCGCGCAACGACACGACGACGATAACGACATTGTCGTTAAGAGTTACAGAATCAGGGCTTGTAGTTTAGATTAGCAGCTTGTAGTTTAAATAGAACTTGTAGACTAACTTGTAGTTTAGATAGAACTTAATCTAAAGTTTAAAATAAAAATTACGTTTTTTAATTCAGTTGATCACTAAATTAATAGTTTCGTAGTGATAACTTTTACTATCAGAAAATTGACTGGTTTAACTTCTGGTTTTACGTTTAGATCAACTCATCTTATAGCTCTTTTATGCTGAAGTAAATAAAATTTGAATTTTGTGAGTATTATTGATCAACATAGGTTTTGATCGTTTTGATGTAAATATTTATAGCAGTGATAGTCCAGGCAAAATACGGAAAAAAGGGGGGGCAAAATACGAAATATCTCATATTCATGTGTTCAGTATATTTTTCTGAACACAATGACGTAATAAAACCTTGGTTGCAATTTTTTCTAGGTCTAATCGTATTTTGACTGGACTATATGAAGAAGAATTTATAAGAAGATCTAAAATATTTCGGCATAGATCAAATTATTTTGATGAACTAGGTGATCTCGATTTCTTTTCGACTATCTACAGTCGAAAGACAGAACAATGTATATAAATTAATATTAATATTATAAATATTTTCTTGCTAATAGCAGTAGCTAGTCCGAGGACTGATATTTCAAGATAAACCGAAATTTTTTAACATTATAATTTTCTACAGCAAAAAGGATATCAATACCTCATTGCACTTGCATTGCATTTTCGTAGTCGAACTTTTTTTTATGCTCTCGTAATAACTATCGTTAGCTTATGTGTACAATCCAACAAATCCTCTGTAATTATTTATGGTATTCAATTTATATTCTTTTGCATCGTCTCGATTTCTGCTCTCACAGGTTTTTTTAAAACTAGAACTTTTATTTTCAATATTATTCTTAACTTATTGTATTTATCTACTTATAGTAAATGTTGCGTAAACTATAGATATCTATATTACATGAATTATATAATTTCTTTTTCTGAGTTGTAATACCAACATCAGAAGTTTTTTGAGTGTAAAGGTTTACTGAAGATCGATCAACAAACAATTATGCATTGAAAAACACAATATAACAGCTAATCTGAAAGTTAATCTTCAAGTAAAAGTGACCTGACTAGTTAAATTTGTCTTCAAATAAAAAACCGGGTCTAAGCCAATGTGACTATTTAAAACTGCCGGAACAGCGCATTGGAGCGTTTGGATTGCGACGTTCGGAAGAAAGTGGAGTTCCTAATAAATATCGTCGCAGAGTTCCTAATAAATATTCGCGCAGTCCCGTATAGTTTTGCGTTAATTGAAGTTAATGTTGCGGAACGTGCCATACTTCCGGAATAATGTGTCGACTGTGGCACTCGTAAAGGATTTGGGGAGCGTAATATAATAAATTCGGGGCACTCCTAATCACTGGAAGGGCGTCGACTTTCCAAGACGCGCCGCCCGCGCCGCGTCTGGTTCTCTCTGACGTCGACGTAACGACGCGTCAGCGGAGGAGGTCAGGCTGCATCGCTTCGTCTTAGGAGCGCAATTACAAAAGTTTCCCTTTTAACGTTAATTAATGAGAGAGTCCGCCGTGCCGTACTTCATTATGGCGCTATCCATTACGGAGAGCCTGGCCTCTTCTCTCGAGTTGGGCATGGGCTTTCAATTCTCCCCCGGGAGAAAGATGCCGTGCCAAACTGATTTACGGGGAGCGCGCGACTTTTTCTTCATCTCGCATAAAGTTAGCCCCGTTAACCATAAGCATCCGCGCCGCGGCTCGTCCCGTCTCCCCGTTTTGCGAAACGCGCGGCATTTCGGTACGCGCGGCACGCAACGCTCACTGATATATTTCGCGAAATCAATCGCTGGTTAAGGTAAGCGGCTGGCGTGTCTCCTGCCGCGAGCGACTATATCCTGGAATTCGATCGCGTCCTTCTCGACGGAAAAACGTAAGTGGACCGACGCGTGCTTTCATGCTACGAGGAATGAATAATCACGTATGTTGCGTACGCGACTTCGTACGGTCCCAGAAAGGTCAGGAATAATTCGCAAGGGATCAGATATGGCTTTAGGCATCTTGTTACAGGTTAGGCTCTAAGCTGTAACGTGATGAGGCGCCGTGTGGCTTAGATTTGCATATTTAAATCCACCTCTGGGCATGTTAAAAATTCGAAGTAACGTTTATCCATTTTTAAACACTATCAAACTGATCTCGATATTGAACTCTACAAGGCCCAAAGTTGAGAAATGTGCGACTGTTGTCTTGTAAAATATGTAGAGACGGATTATAAAAAATAAAATGTGAATAATTCTGTGTGTTTAATAAATTTAGTGCGTTATTTTAATATTTTATTGTTTTTTAATTAGATACTCAATAAAGTCATTCTTAACCGAGTAAATAAAACCGTCAACTATAAATATTAGGTTTTTGCAGAAACTCACGCGTCATCCAGATATAAGTAATATGACAATCAAAGTGCATCAAGAGCATTTATTTTTGTCATTATATGCAATATTAAAAGTCATCCAGCGTTCGCGAATAACGTCGCGCACGAAAGTAAGGTCGGCGAAAGTTGTATTATCTCGCGGAACGTGAGGGAAATGACGACGGTAACGTTTTTCAGCGAACTCGAATGACACGGACAGAAACTGTATACGCTCGTGGTACGTGGATGACGCGTTCGATCGGTTACCGGTTCGCCTACAGATTTCGACGCATTCGCCAAATACGGTGCATCGAAGTCGAACTGAGAAGCCGCACGCTGTCTGGTTTTCTACCCACGCCGTGACCCACCGTCGCTTTTTACGGGAAACACAAACCGACGGGCGTGGTGCTTTCGCTCTTTAAGTGAAATGGTCCACGGATGCGCCGCGCGAAAAGCTAACTTTTAACAGATAGCTCTCGAATTACTGCAGTTTGTAGGTCATTCGAATGTACGTTACAAAATATAGAAGAGTCGAGAACTGTCATTTCATACGATTCCACGTTTTTTTGAAAATAGAAAAATAAAAGAATTATTTTTACTGCTCGTTTGACTCTGACTTGTCATGGATAACGGCTATAATGCAAGTAGAGACGAAGAGTCAGTTGAATTACGGTTACCGTTAGACAAAGTTGGTACGAAAGTTATACCATATAAGTAAATCAGTTTGATACTTGAATTCAATTGTTACTACGGCCATCTGCATTTCTCTTCATGTAAATATGGAATAGATCCCGACGCTATTTGTCATATGGTATCAACTCCGGCTCGGTCTGTAATGCCTCTAACGATAGTACCTTTCTCCATGTAGGTAATGACGCGTCTCATTACGTATGTGTACCGCAATCACTGGGAGGAACACGTGTTCATTGAAGTTAATAAACGTCTTTAGACGTAAGTGTACGTGAGCATTTTTTTTAACGAGTGAGGCACACCTTGCGCCGTCGTTGACGCCCACGAATGGACTTTATGTCTCGAGTGTGTTAATTTTTCAATCAAATAAGAAAATTATTCGCCCGATTTATCTCCAAGGACATATGTAATACGCCAGGAAACAAATATTACACAAGCACAAGTGACTCGAACGTTTCTGCTCGCGCGCAGCGTCTCTTTATTAATTTTTTTTAAAAACGTTTTTCTTTCAACTTGGTGTGAAATTGACATGTACAATTGATTTATAATTAGATTATAATTAGTTTATAATTAGTATAATTTCAGTGATGATTTCCCCGTTCTGTCGCATTTTTATCCCGATAAATCAATCGCGAAACAACAACGAAAAATACTTAGCACACTTAATTCTCCGGTCGGAGTTTTTATCACAGATCGTAATACCCGGGCACTGTTATCTGTTATTCTTCAGTATAAATTGCAATTATATAAAGAAATGAAGTCACTAATACTTTACTAATGATGTCGAAATGTTTTTACTTCTTATCAGCCGCGTATCCCAATTCGACGTACAGTAACGATAACGAGAAAATAACGTAGTATTACATCATATATAATTGTTGTGATCGTTAAAATAATTTATAGCAATTATTCTAATGTATTATTATTGGAACCTATCCTACAAGTGCGAATTCATTCGTTTAATCAGCGAAACGATTACCTCTCTGGAAATCGTTGAACTCGTTAAAGACAGTCTCATCCGAAATAACCAACTGTCTCAATTGTCTCTAACTCTAAATAATGGACATTGGTGACACTTGTCCGTCCGGGAGAAAACACCGGCTGCGATCGTCGTCGTAGTTCTGCAGCCTGCGTCATCGCTCGGTTTACGCCGTGGCATCACGTTGGACCGGTTCTGCGAAGGTGGCCCCCACCGATTTTTCTGGTTCGCGTTCGCGGCGCTCGCGGTCCGCAATTTTTCTCGCCGCAAAATATTGAGAGAAAGAACCCTGGCGTGTCGCTGTGTGTGAATCATTGCGCGAAACTTTTATAAAAAAAATAAGCATGAGAGATGAAACTTTCAAGTCGCGCGTAGGCTAACGTGTCTTTATAAGACGTCCTCGCCTTTTATCGACCGTTCTCCATTTTAGATACTTTTTCCACGTATCGAATGCCACGCATAGTTCGTACGTGTTGCTTTTGAGTTGTTATTATATTATAATTTTTTGTGTGTCGGATATCATTCTGCGCATGATAAAAAAATGTTTGAATGTTTATAAACAGATAGAAATAACATCATGCGACTGAAAGCTTATATTGTAACAAAGTTTAATTGTATTTAAATATTTAAAAACGGAAAATATTACATTTTGCACAAGTCGATCTATGTTGGAATTCAGTTTGGAATTTTATCCACACGAGATGTACATACAGGAGATCAACAGGTGCTCGCGTGCACACTAACACGGGAAAGATAAAAAGACCACATCCTGCGTTTACGTGTGTGTTACGTAATGCATACGCTGATGCGTGTATGCGTACTTACATGTGCACGAAGCGCGTCTAAATACATGAGTCGACGTAACGTTAAATGCCACCGAGTAACGAGTAATGCTCATTGCGCGCAATGGAAAGTAATATAGAAATAATAGTAGTGTCTCGACATTATTTTGCTTCATCAACGCTCTACGTTAAATTTAATCGGTAATACGTATATGCTTATCTATAAGAAAGTGAAGTATCTCACAAAATATTAAAGGATAATTTTTTCTTAAGCCTTTAATAATATCGCCGAATATTTCCCGTTATCTCGGCGTCGCGCGAACTTTGGAGTTTGTCCGACTAGGTTTATTAGAATTTGACATTGACCCGTAAGCGTATATATTCGTGCGGCGTTATTCGCGCTATCGCTGTATAAATACGTGCACGACGAAGATAAGTCGCAGATAAGCCGCGAGAGAAAGAAAGACGGACTGTAATCTGGCAAATACGTAGCGTTGTAAGCAACATAAGCGATACACCTGGAACGGTAGCGGCGCGCGGTGTATACGCGCGCGTTCACGGGGTCACGCATTCTAACACGCGTTGCTGGTCGTGAACAATATCGCGAATACGTCCCACGTCACGATCAGGAGCGGCGTGTGGGACACACGAGGATGGGTGGCAACGTCCCACGCCGAACCAACGGGCCACACGAACGTGCAGAGAGGCACCGCCGCGTCGCGTCGCGTCGCGGAAAGTAGGGGTGCCGCGGTGTTCACCGGCATAAAAGATCCATGGTTGGTATATGTCAGTGTCTGTCAGTGACGGGAGAGAGGAACGGAGAGGAACGGTGGAGAGAATCGTGTGGTGGTCACCTAGACCAGCGGCGGTGAGTAACCGCCGATGCCACATCGACTCGCAATATCGGACCGAGAACATCGGTTCGCATCACCTCTCGCAATCACGGAGCCGGCTTGTTGTTAGTCCCGAGTGACCGAAGAGAAAAACAGAATTTCGGAGTTTACGACGTGCGAGCGAAAAGAGACTCCGCGCGCACGTATCTGACGCGGGCGAAAGAAAGTCCCGAGAATCATACAGAAGAAACGAGTTTGTAAACGAGGCCGGTCACAGCCGAGCTTCAGTACGTCTGGGAGACTCGATGAGTGGCGCGGGCGCGTGCGAGCGAGCGGTGTAACGTATAGTTAAGACCGAGTGCCTAGCTAGATGATAAACGGTTGTACGCCGGGCGATAAAGCGAGGGACTTTTTTATATTTAGGATCTAAGATCGGCGGCGAAGTTAACAGTGATTGAAAAAAAAAAAAATTAGCGCGGTCGGCAGTGGGTGCGCGGTTTTTAAAAGCTTTTTCTCGATTTTTATCGCATTTACACGATCACGAGTCTTTTGCGCTTGTGTGAAAATTCTTATATTGGAATCGGGAAAAATTAGTCGAAAATAATCGGGTTGTGAAGGCGACCGGAAAAAACGCGCGGCGATGACTATTCACAAGAAGGGCACGGTGTCGAAGATGAAGAACACGGGGACCGCGAAGAACGAAGTGGCGACGACCTCGACGTCCTCGGATGTGGCGACGACGGAGACGGTCGAGGTCGTGTCCTCGACCAGCGTCGTGGAGGAGTCGAATCAGGTGAAGGAGAGCGAATCCAAAAGTAGCGTGGTGGAGGTGACGAGCGCCAGTCGCGAGGTCATCATGGATTCCAAAGGTAACGTTATCAAAGTTATCGAGACACCTCCGCAGACCGTCCAGCAGAGCTCGTCGTCCAGCCGAAGGACCGGGAAGAGCTCTCAAGACTTCATAGCCGGGGAGCAGGTGCAATCGATCAAGCAAGCAAAGACGACGCGCGAGATTCCGCGCGAGCACGCGACATCTCTTTCGAAAAGTCACGAACGAGGAGCCGGCCAGTCCGTGCAGACGCAAAGTCAAAGCGCGTCCCGTTCAACGGTGCAGCAGTCGAGCAGCTCCTCCAGCATCTTGGTCGAGAGTTCATCGGCGAGCGAGGATCGTAGCGGGCATCGCTCCACCGTTGCGGTTTCTCACGACGTTGAGAATGGGGCTCACGTTCCCGTCATTCAGACGGCATCGAGATCGACCGAGAGTACGCACGTGAACAGCGAAACGAGCGAGGCCGTAACGAAGGACGGCCAGACGGTGTCGAGCACCACGAGAATACGCGAGACGGGAGGAAGAACCGACGACAACGGCAGGATAATGTCCACGTCGAGCCGGGAAGTTGACAGCGAGCGGACGGTCACACCTTCCAACATAACTGTCGTTAAAAATACCGACGATATCGAGAGGACCGGTAAGAAGACGCGCGGCGATTCGAAGTCGGAGAGACCGAAGGTCGAGATATCCACGCGCTGCAACAAGCCCGGCCAGTCCACGTGGGACGGCACGTTTACCTATGAGAAGCCCGTCACTCCTAAGGGTAAAAATGTCATTGATAAAACGGTGTCCGTAAGCTCGAAGACTCACGGTGACGCGAGGGACAGTGAAAGCATTAAAGTCACTCAAGAGACCTCTTCGGCCGAGGTTATCGATCAGACCGTGTCTTCGAGTTCAAACGTGACTCGAGATTCGAAAACGATAGTCGACGAAGGTCAACGGTCGACGACTCATCTTCGCGACGTCACGTTGGAGAAAGCCGCCGCGGACACGACGGATTTCGCCGGCGAAAAATATCCGAAAGGGTCTCGTTACTCGAAGCTCGGCGACTCAACGTGGGACGGGAGCTTCGTCGTGGAGAAAATCGCGACGCAGCCGAGACGGCGCAATGAGTCCGACGTCAACGTATTTCGTCACGATCGCGGCGACGATGTCGTGGAAACGACGCAGAGGCGAGATTTCAAGGAAAAAAGCACGGACGGTACGTACGAGAAGGAGTCGTCCGAGACTACGCGTGTCGTAAAAGGTGGCACGGACAGCACCAGATTCATTTCCGAAGAGCGACGTGACGTAAGCAGAGAGAGCTCGATCCACGTCGACGGCACAGCACAGCCGTCGAGCAAAGAGGAGCACCCTGCTCGCGTATCCAGTCCGTCGCAACGACGACCCGGCAGACTCGGCGATTCCGCGTGGAACGGTGAATTTATTTACGAAAAGTCGCGGGACGACGCGAAGAGGCATCCCTCGGACGTCACCGTTGTCCGCAGAACGGAGAAGCGTCAAGACTCCGTGGACGTTCAGGATGTCAGCGAAGAACAGAATATCTCGAGCGTCTCCGAGTCGGTTTCCGCGTCTTACATCGTCGAGTACGCGATTTCCAGCGACAAGAAGAACGTCGAGATGGTCACGTCGGTGTCTGAGGTAATCTTGGAGGAAGATGGTCTTGAGGATAAAATCGCGCGCGGTCCTAAGAGTCCGGAAAAACAGTCGAAAATAGTAGACACGACCTCGCGCTGTTACAAGCCTGGTCAGTCCACTTGGGACGGCACTTTTGTCTACGAGCGACCGACAACACCTGACAGTCGCCGAAGACCGGAGGACAAACGCGCGGTAAAAACCGTCGATATTCGGGACGTTACGGAAGACAATTCGATCAACGAGGCGGATGTCACGAACACCTCGTACATCGTCGAACATTCGTCGAGTCAGCAGAGTTTCTCGGACGTCAGGGACGCCAGTACGACGTCCACGATGTACGAGACAGTCATTTACGAGGGACGTCCGGTCGAAATGACGATTAGATTTGACGGAGATACGTCGCGAGGCAAAGTTTCGACGACGGAACGTCGGGCCAGTCCGTCTCCGCGACCTAGAAGTCCGGAGAAGACTCCGAAAGATAGAGATCTGCGAAGTACCAAGCCTGGATCGTCGACGTGGGACGGAACTTTCGTCCTGGAAAAATCGCCGGAGAAGAAACGACCACCTAGTCGAGAATCCATCGACAGTAAACTACCGGATAAACTACCTCGTCCAGCGGACAGCAAAAAGACATACGTTAGCGAGACCGCTATCGATCTCCGAGACGTCACGCGGGATGTATCCAGCACGTCAGAGATCGTGGAAAGTTCCGTCGTTATGGAGCAATCGAGGACACACGAAAGTTACACGGATTCCTCCAATCTCGATTTCTCGGCGACTTCCGTCGAAGCTGTTATTGTTCACGACGGTCAGCCGGTAACGACGCAAAAAACAGTGACTATTCAAGAAGGCCCGCATAGGCCCGCGAAGAGCCTGCCTGGCGGTGACGTAATAACTACTACCGACGTTAAAGAGACCACTGTTAAGAGCATCGAGAAGAAGGAGTCTCGCGCGGACGATAGAAGTTATCGACCTCTGAAGCCAGGCTCGTCTACGTGGGACGGATCGTTCGTGTACGAGAAACCAGATGAGAGAAGGCCGAGCGATAGAAAGCCGTCAAAAGATACTCTCGGAGCTGTGGATAAACCAAGTCCAATTAAAGAAAAACCGACCGGCAAAGTTGATCACAGAACAGTTACGATATTGGACACATCGAAGGATACAACGAGCACTGCCGATTACTCTACGAGCTCTGTCACGGTTGAACGAACATTCGTCACTGATACGGAGAAATACGACTCTTCAAATATATCGAAAACTTATATCAAAGGAAGCGCGGAAGACGAAGTACGCGAAGTCGACTCTGACAGGCCGAGCCAGCTGTTCGACGGGAAACCTAAGCCATCGCCTCGACAACGTCCGGAAGATGTTACGGAGCCTAAACCGCAAAAGAGTCCGGTGGACAGAGCAGATCGACCTTCGAAGCCGGGTGCCTCCACCTGGGACGGATCGTTCGTGTATGAGAAACCAGAAGAGAAAAGACCGGGAGATCGAAAGATACCGAAAGATACGCCTGAAACTGTAGATAAGCGAAGCCCAATTAAAGAGAAACCGAGTGACATTGATCACAAAACGTCTATTACGATATTGAACACGTCGAAGGATATATCGGATTCTGCTGCCGATTATAGAAGCTCCGTCACGGTCGAACAAACGTACGTCACCGATTCAAAGACGTATGACTCGTCAAATATATCCAAAATTTACATCACGGATAGTTCGGACGATAAAGTATATCCGATCGATTATGAAACGGCGAAACAGCCCTCCGACGAAAGGCCTAAACCGTCGCCTCGACAACGTCCGGAAGATACTACGGAACCTAAAGACGAAAAGCCGGAAAAGAGTCCGGTGGACAGAACGCAGCGACCGTCGAAGCCAGGTGCCTCCACCTGGGACGGTACTTTTGTATACGAAAAATCGCAGGACTCGCGAAAGAGACCGACAGACGAACGAAAACCGATTGAAGAAGGGAAAAAACCGGCGGATCAGAAAGAAAAACCACCGCCGACTCCGATTGCGCGAAAACCAACGGACCGGGAAACGCAGAGGGACGTCACCGAGATCAGATATGTCGAAGATGTCGCGGATATCACGCGTACATCCGAGGTGCTTCAGCAATCCTCTTACGTAATCGATCAGTCTTCGAGATTCACTTCTGTGCAAGACGCGCGCGATGTTAAGGACGAGCGTGTCATCGCTGAATTTACGACGGACGCGCGCAAGGATGTGGTGAGTAATTGCGAGACGTTAAAATGTTTCTTCATTAGCTGTCCACAGGAAATTGCTAAGACTACAACTCATCCGGTTTTCCGGGATAATACTTAAACGAAAAAAAAGTTATCTCTGTTTCGATATTTATTTTTAAAAGTGCAGTCAAATAATGAAAATTCAAACTTTCTATTCTTCACATTGATGTACTTAAGTTTACGATACATTAATTCCTCGATAATCACTAGCGATCGGTTGTCAGACAGTAAACAGACTTATTAAAAAATTACAAAAAAAATCTTATCGAGACACTGTGAGCTCAGCCTCTTTACAATAGTTGTTCACAGGAAATTGCTAAGACTACAACTCATCCGGTTTTCCGGGACAATACTTACACGAAAAAAAATTATCTCTGTTTCGATATTTATTATTAGAAGTACAGTCAAATCCTAAAAATTTAAACTTTCTATTCTTGACACTGATGTACTTAAGTTCTCGATACATTAACTTCTCGATAGTCAATAACGATCGGATGTCAGACAGTAAACAGGCTTATGAAAATCTTATCGAGACACTTTGAGCTCAGTCCTTGCGGAAGAAGGCTCGTACGATACTTTCACTTCCAAATCGGGCGAAGGTTGTTGGGTTCACGTGTGTGGCGCCGTTGAAAATAAACCTGACGTAATACGGCGGGGTTCGTAGAAGGACGGGAAGGGTTAAGTGTAAAAGAAAGAGAGTTCGTTTTGTTAAATCTTCTGCGTTTGAAACAGGCAGAATGTATATATGTCGCGTTCCTGATATATATACGAATTTCTGCACGGCTGAGCCCGGCCGATTCATCGAATTATTGCAAAGTGAACCGACCGGAAATCGATATTTCACACATGAGAAACGATTCTGTCCGATATACCTTCCGTATTTCAATCGTTATATCATAATCGTCTTAAATCGCCAATATGTTGTTAATGTTGTTATTGCATAATACGGGAAATGATGGATATATTCTAATGTTATCATCGCTCGACAAGCTTTATGCGATAACCTTTGTTAAAAACTGAACCTTGATATTTATATCCAGAAGAATTTCTTTGAGAGAGATGGATCTAATATTAAGTTAATATTATTAACACAATCACTTTATATTCAAATTAAACTAAAGGCGATATCATTCTTTTTCCACTTTATCTGACAAGTAATGTTATATAATATTAAATATTATGTTAAATAATATTGTGGTAGAAAAACATCTAATCATATTTAGTTATATTATTTATTACAAAAGTCCGTATGCGAAAAAAAATTATTATGATTATTCACATTTCTACAAAAAAATTCTTGAAATTGTTTCCGCCGCGGACATGTGTAAGTGTAATCACTTGCAATTAGGCTTAATCGAGCATATGCAGAATAATTGCACCCAATATGAGCAAATTCGGCAGTGATGTCACCGCTCAATGTAACCGATTTAATGCACGACCAATTGAATTTTACGCGTGTTCCGCCTCGCTTATCACGGTCGTCTTGTTTAAGTGCTATAGAAATCTTAGTTAAGAGATGCCACGCTGAGAGAGACACGTGTATGTACATTGACGTCACTCATCGCCGGTTACAGTATCGATAGCAACGACCGATAACATTAAATAAAATAATAACGGTATTATAACAGAGTATCAGGCTATATCATTTTGCAATAATACCTTGTATATATCCGCTGTATATTTTGATGTGCTATACAACTCAATATCGATTTAATCAGTAAATATAAAATTGTGGGTATCAACGGGTTTTACACTGCGTCGCTTCGGCGGAAAGTGACGCTTTTTCATAATAGAAATGTGTGGGTCGATATCGAACATAAAGATAAATGCCACAGATGACACTTCGGACTTTACTGCTATATAGCGATAAAACATTAGTGTTCCTAGAAAATTGAAATTTAGAGTTTATAGCAGAGAAACAATACTTAATTTTCACTCAATTTCTTTCAATTTTTTAAATTATTCTTTTTTTTACAGAAAAAAACTTGTTCATTTTTTTTCGCGCTCTATTTTCTTCTAATTAAATAAGTTAAAATTTTGTGTCACGTCTCGTAAAATCTTACGATTAACGTGCATATTGCTTATATTGAAGATTCAGCGAGGATATTTTTCACTGTTAATTTTCTAACTTAACGACGCTCGGAACAATCTGAAACTTCATGTTCGCGTAGCTTCTCGCAAATATTTGGCATCGACGCTTCGAACTTCACGTCATCCAACGTTATAGTTGGAACATTCAATGCTTCGCTCGCGAGGATAACTCATTGTAAAATGAATGCGCCAGTAATTTGCGGTAGATTCTCACATTTACGCTCGCCGCGGGAATTAAAAATAGGCATTCGTAACTTATTCCGCATCACACCGACAGTTCGTTTTCTTTAAAGCGGCTTCGTTCCAATTCTCACAGCCGTGACTTTACTCCGAGGTCTCGAGATGATCGATAAAATGCTTTAGTAAGCTCCGCACACGTGTTTCCCCGTAAGTGTTACCTCATCTATCGCTTCGTGAATGGATACGCCCAATAGATTTTTCTCTCCATAAATCTTAAGATCAGAAAGAACGCTCTCCGGAGAGTGTATTTGCATTATAATAGCAATTTTCGTGGCGTCGCTATTGAAAACAATTCACCCCGATGCGCTACGTTACACGGACGCCCCCGTTGTTTTTGATTGTTCAACATGCAAACAACTATTATAGAGAAGCGTGGCCTACTTGCATCGAGACACGATGATACATATATACTTACGATGTATGCGAACACGCGTGATCGCGTTTTCTCGATCGCGATTCCGTATTATTATTTTACGATGACGCAGGCGCGCGCGATATCTCGGCGTGTCATATATATTACGGCATCGATAAATATGATATCTTATTAACGACACGTAATCACGTTCGTCAAATTTTTTTCAAGCGGGCAATTTTTTTAAGTTGTTTGAAGTACTACGAAAACAGCAACACACACGGAGGATCGTTCTTAAATATATAAAATTCCTATAGACACCCAAAATTATACTCATCACGAAAGCACGTGAAATCCAAATTATGTAAACGAGCTTCATTATGGGCAACTCTCGATATCGTTGAGGAGGGGGGCAATCAGCTTAAAGACTTAAGCTATACTTAAACCGCTAATTAAATGCCAAAACTTTGTCTGATGTGCTTTACGCGAATTACGTTCGTTAAAAACCAAGCAAAGGATTTGGCTAATAGTATCAGCAAACGTTATTTGCCTTGCTTCGTTGTAGAGTCAGGTTGAAGAACGAGCGTGCTTGTGAGCATAATGAGCAGCTCCAAACAAAATCGAAAATAGGCACGTGAACTTTTTAAGTGCATACACAATGGCGCAATGTGATGCAGAATCCCGACGTAGAACTAAAACATCGAAACCCCGGCTGGAATAATATTCTTTGCAGTAAAATTCTTGTAGATTTATAAAGATGCTTGTTAACATTAGTAACGCTAAATTGATTATCAATTTAATAATGTAATATTATACATTTTCAGCTTTGCAAAATGCATTTCAAAAACGATCTGCTAATATCTGCATACGATTTGAAAGACGAAATGTATGAAATCAAATAAAAATTAATATAAAGCATAAAATCCCGCACACACACAATAATCGCAAATGTTAATATTTATTTATTCCGTATATTGATATTTATTTTTTAAAGTGTAAAGAGTCACAATTGTTCCTGAAAATTATGGAAATTACAAGCAAAGAAAGTCCTTATTTTTTTTAAACAAAAGTAATGGAGAGTTTGTTGTAAAAAAAAATATTTTGT
This sequence comes from Temnothorax americanus, assembly GCF_048541705.1. Lineage (NCBI taxonomy): Eukaryota > Metazoa > Arthropoda > Insecta > Hymenoptera > Formicidae > Temnothorax > Temnothorax americanus. The sequence continues at coordinate 1,857,032 of NW_027509475.1, forward strand.
ATAGACCTTTGTATAAATTTGCATTGCGGTGATATCACAGTCATAATCTATTTCTGGAAGTGATGTCGTTAACGAAACTAAATCGTAAAAGTAAGGTTTGACGGTTTGACAAGCGCGTTACACGATACGCTGTAAGCTGTAAGCGTGCACATAAAAGCGCGGTATGCACCTATCTCGCATTACCTGCATTCCGTCGAACTAAGCATTACCGGCGTTCCTAATCTCGTTCATGCTCGCGGCGCTCATTATGCAGCACGTTTGAAGCTCGTAATGAACGCCCGCGGAAAAACGAAGCGGCATTTACGTCGTTATTGCGCCTCGAAGTCTTTGCCAACGTGCTATCAAGGCGTTTATGATTAGCATACTGATCGAGTATCATAGGTCTTTATTTTTTTTTTAATAATTGTTATGACGTTGACTTTAGGCGAATTGGCATAACATGTTGCTACGCAGTCGTCGCGCAAAGTTGTGCTAAAGTTTGCAAGTGATAGCCATAACTGATCACATTTATGTTTGACATTTCCTAACAGTTTATATGCCATATCGATGCAAGTACTTTCTTATTATAGTACGAACAAAGTGTTACTTACACAACGCTAATGCTGCAGCTATAAAATTCTAGATATTATTAATTTATAGAAGCGTGATAATACTCGTTACAATCTGTGTAATAATTAACAGCGTTTGCACTAACGATTGCTAATAACGCTTTCACATACAGCTTATTGCACTGTGCGTGAAAGCGTTATTAGCAAAATGATAATCATTGCAAGTATTAAGATATTAATTAGTTAATTATCCTGCTTTGACATATTTAGATCTCGTTATTACTTAATAAAATGTAAGAAGTAGAAAGTTATATAGGGGAGATCGGGACAAACTCGACACGATTTTTTCAAAGGCAATTTTCAAGAATTAATTAAAATTTTCAAGCGAATTCAATGGTACAAATTTAAAGAGTGTTTCTTCAGGTACAAAATTGGTTAAGGAAGTTTTGCTGTACGTCGCTTTGTTTTATTGCCCCCCAGGAAAAGAAAAATAAAGCAAAAACAAATTTTCAAATTGAAAAATGAGGTAAACTCAACACTTATTTGTCTGATCGACACAATTTGATCTGGAACTTATTTTTTTATTGTCTGAAAGTGAAAATATATTATTTATCGTGTATTTAGAAAGTACAAAAATTCGGAATAAAGTAAAACCGTACCGGCTGCATGACAATTTTCATTTTTCCCTTTTTCAGGCAAGTTCTTATAGCTTCTTTCATCATTTCCTTATTTATCGCTGGTTTTTTTTCTTTTGTACGTACGAACCATTTTGCTGCCGAAAGCAAATGACTTATTTACAACGCTTTATCGAAAGAGGTTAATGTCGACTTTGGACCGGTGGCGTGGTGTTGACTATACCCCGGACGTCGTTTTTCACTTTTGTTACTCCATGTTTTTGCCAATTTTGAAAATATGCAAAAACGATTATCGGATTCGTATAGAGTATCGAATTTCCCATCAAAATCACTTACCTGTAAATTTGTTCGAAAAGTAAAGCTCGATGAAAGAGTAGACATTTTCAAGAGATTAGAAAAATTGCTTTTCAGCTTTTCTGGCTATTCACCATCGAAAAACGCTTATGTCGCACTAGAAATTACACTCAGAATGTCACCAAATTTCGTTGGCAATATAAAGGCCTGTATATATCCGATACCAGAACTTGGTCCAAATTCTAGAACTGAGGAAAAGTTACTGATCGAAACTTGGATCGTGAACCCACTGAATTTGGATGCAAAACTGGTGTGTCCACGATCCAAGTTTCAGTAACTTTCCCTCGGCCCGAAAACTTGGACCAAGTTCTAGCATCGTAGGCACAGGCCTTCAGACGCAGTGGTAAACAAGTTTCTACGATAGATTTAAATTAGCAAAAAGCCTAGTGTCAAGTTTGCCGCGGTTTGCCGCGGTGTCGAGTTTGCCCTGTATAAAAGGATGATTTTTGTTGTATTCTTCAGAGAGATGTTACTGAGTCAACGAAGAAATTTATCGACAAAGAGCAGGTGACTAGCATGGTAGCACGGGATGTCGTCGACGACACCCGACTCGATGCCATCACCGACTCGGCACCCCGATCTCCAGCGGATTCCACGAGGAGACCGTCGCCGGAGCGGCCCGGTTATCCTCGTGGAATACCTGGACTCAGGGAAGACGATCGACCAAAATCGACACCAACCGCTGGGAAGCCCAGTCGACCTCCACACCGCGATAGAAGTCCTCAGCGGCCAGCAGAACGTAGCAGGTGAATGATAAATCAAGTCTTTTATTTTATTTTTGAATTATTCGTATTTTTTAAAGATATATGTAAACAGTGAGAAAAAATACGACTGCGACAATTTATAACTTGACGATATTGATTTTCGCAGACCTTCCGAAGTTCGGCCGAGGTCACCTGAAAAACTTCGGGATTACACATCGCCGACTAGGAAACCGCAGCCGGCGGCTGGCAAGCCGAGTCGACCCGAAGAAAGACTCGCAGCACCTAGAAAACCCGATAAAGGATCTGGACCCACGAAACCTACGGAGAAAAGGCCGACTGCGGAACCTAAATCTAGTCAGTTTGCCGAGAAGCCTGAAAAACCGAAGAAATCGGAACAGGACAAGCCTAAACGTGGGGATCAGAGTCCAGACTCTCTCGACGAGGACGTAGTCCATCCTAAACCAGTGCCGGTACCGGATATATTGTCGAAAATTCCTCTGAAGGAACAGTGCATTTGCGAGCTTTGCACTTGCGGGTGAGTCTTCCTTGCGGTCGAATATATTATCGACGAATATTATACATAGATAAAAGTACAAAATGAAAAAAAAAAATTAATATAATAATAAAATTTAGATTAGACTATATATAGACATTAGGTCGAAATTGAAATTCCACCGCATCGTCTAATTATTTCTGCACATGCATCAATCTTAATAATATATTGATAAACATTTCACAAGGAATATAATTAACAACTATAGAGCTCTAGCACGAGAGTACGATTTAATTTAACTTATCAGCACGTTCGCTGCAGAGAGGAACACGGTTGACCTACTTCTAAACATTATTAACAAGATCAGAATACAAAACTTGTCGGAGTCAAGATGCAAATTGAGGAGAGGAACAGGAGATTGTCTTCAAGGCCATATTTCCTATTCTATTAAATTCATTGCAGCAATTCATTCAAAGCCGCGGGTTTATTATGTACGAATCTATTTAATACGTTGCTTTAATGTTGTTCCAATACAAAATATATTACTTATTATTTTCTGCATATAATCATAATTTTGTTATGAAAAAGTTTTATCCTTTTCATAAAATTATATTTAATTATTAAGAACATGTTTATTTAATTAATTCAATTTTTGCTATGAAAAGATCAGTAACGTATATTTATTGATCTTTTAAGAAAGCAGCAGTATCACGCACGTAGATTTTTTTATTCAGAAAACATATATGTATATACATATATGTATGCATAATGTGCCAAAGTAGGACACGAGACAGATCCTTTTACGGCAAGTTGTTCTGGGTGGATGGCAAGTCATCGCACGATTCCTTCCTTATTCGAACTTTCCAACCTACGTAGCTCTGCATGGCGGTGACGAATCGTGCAAATTTACCATACAGCTTCAGTAATTGCGTTAGACATATCATCACTTTTTGAGAGTACTTATTATCACTTTCAAGGAAAGTGGCTGATTATGGAGATTAATGTGGCATTTAATTTCTTCTAAATGTCTTTTAAATTCTTTAATTTTTTTATTCAAAGTTTTTTTTAAATATTGTTAAAGGCGAGAAAATATCTCAGCAAATTAGCTTATATTTTTTTATTTTGGCTTTTAATTTGTGATTTTTTTCACAATAACGACCATGATTATGAAAATACATATATTATTATATATAATCGGTCTTGTCAGATCGAAAATCTTGACCCAGATAGAGACTTGTAGTGCAGATAGATTCGCGGACTCGGAGTATAAGTTCGTAGAAAATTAGTCGTGTCGTGGCCGTCTCAAGAAGTAATTGCGGTTCGTCTACTCGCAGGCGATTAGTCGTTGGAAATTTCTACGTAAGTCTGCTTAACTTTGAGGTCTGCTAAAACTTCTCTCTCTCTCTCTCTCTCTCTCTCTCTCTCTCTCTCTCTCTCTCTCTCTCTCTCTCTCTCTCTCTCTCTCTCTCTCTCTCTCTCTCTCTCTCTCTCTCTCTCTCTCCCGGTTTAACACGGCTCTAAAAGGATGTTCATAATGTGTCATGTAACATGGTTTTACTCAATAAAAAATACAAAAAATACGCCACTCGACTTTGACCAAAGTCTGGCTTTTACGGAATTGCGTTTCGTAACATCCAATGGCGAAGAAGAGGAGCGAAAAGGAACAATAAGAGCGCACTTTGACACTGCTTCATGTAGTCACACAGAAATTGGATATTTCGTAGGGAAACTTGTTGTCCAAAAATGAACCAAATTGTTTCGCATAAAATATTGGCAACGATATCGTGTTCTTTTTTTCCTCATATAATTTACGTTTAATTAACCGATATTGCCCATCGAAAACATCACCAACAGGATGCAATTCGTACCTTTCACAAAAAGGAGAAAGCTTTTTCCTATAATTAATACGATCAATGTCGAAAGGAACGTCATTCGTCGTTCAATAAAATCTTAAGTATGTACTCTGAGTTATATTAAATTATAACCGGAAGGTATCAAAAACTTTTAATGCAATTGCATTGTAAAGAACTTAATTGGTATTCTTGTAATCAAGCCGAAGAATGTTTAATTAATTGAATATGTACCAATAACAACTCGATTTATGCGAGATCGCATCTCGTTAATACGTACGCTGCGTCGCCTGACTAATAATGGCTTTCCCTACCGCGTCACGTGCATGAAACAAACTCGCATTATAGTAAATGTTTGGAGTTAATTAAATTAACTCACGCTGAACAAAACGCATAATTTATTCAGCTTACAATAGCTTATAAAGTTTGTTTTTAATTAATAATATATAATGTAATATTAAAGTAATCCGCGGATATGATATTTTAGAATGCCGTATTGAGTGAATCATCAGAGCGCAACAATACAATCACAATTTTGCCTTATATCCAATGCATATGCCCCGCAAATACCAACTCCGAGAGTAACAAGATATTAAAAATCACTACAAAACCTTTATACTTATTATAACAGGATTGATGCCCTTTTGCGTCATTTTTAAATCTTTATATGCGTCAAGTCTTTGTTATGCGCCAGCTTTACTCAAACGAATATGAAAGCGGATAACAAAACTTTTCTGTGCGCCCAAGCGCTTTTCCCCTTCCTTTATATATATATTTTTTATATTTTATATTTTTAATATCAAACAGGCATATATATATATATATATGTTGTATATGTAATAAGCATGTGGAGTTTCTTTTAATAAAATATATAGCATTATTACTTTTAAATATAAATAACGCAACTGTTCAGAAATAGCTGCTTTCTCTTAAATACGAGGATGCCTTTTAAAGCATATATTTATTCCTTACGCGATCTGTAAGATGTAATATCATGAACGCTGTATCTATTTCTGAATTCTAACAAATGATGATATTTCAGACGTCATCGTTGCCCGCACAATTTGCCCCAAGAACACTTGGAATTTCTTCATGAAGAACCGGTGCACACCGTGACTTCCTACCGTCAGGATTACGACGAAAAGCGCGTGGAGAAACAAACGAAATATTATCATGAAGATCACTTACGTACAGAAGGTGAATTTATCGGGCAGAGACGAACCGATTATGTGGCTACTAAGGGCGAGAGAGTGCCGGTCAGGAAGCCGCAAGACCATCTCAAGCCAGAGGGCGAATTTGTCAGAAGACCAAAGCAAGAGGCGCCTACGAGGGGTGAAAGGGCACCCGTGAAGAAGCCACAGGACAATCTTAGACCGGAGGGCGAGTTTGTTGGCAAACCTCGGGAAGAAGCTCCAAAGTATGGCGAACGAGCGCCGATCACGAAGCCGCAGGACAACTTGAAATTCGAAGGAGATTTTGACAGTAAGTTTTTTTTTCGATACTTGCTCGATGATTCCGCTCGCAAACTTATTGATAAATTTTTTGATTATAAATTGGATCTCAACAGATACCCTATAAGATTTATATACATATCAAAATAAATGTCTTTTCGTAAAATTGTCTACACTCGATGTAGAAAAAAGAATAAATGATTTTTTGTTATTTTCTAGCTACAACAACGACCGAGCTGGTTTTCACCGGCACTCCTGGCGAACGACCGATCCCGATACGTCGCAATACTTATACGAAAATAGAAGGTGATTTCATTGATGAAACAACAACGCGATCGCAATACATTGATCATCGCAGCATCCAACGAGCTGAGATAATTAAACGAACGGATAATCTCACCGTGGGAGAGGGTGAATTCACAGTTAGTAGTTTTAATAATAAAGCTTTTGAGTTTTGTTTTAATCAAAATATTTACAATTATTAAAGGAAAAACGAGAGCCAATAATCGAGCAAATAATATAGATGTCAAATTTAAAAGTTTATTTCAATTTCAACAATACATAAGTACTACGTCGATCCGAAAAAAACTTTAAATAATAATTTGACAACTACTATTTGCTCGATTATTGGCCCTTGTTATTCCTTTGTTGGCTTGAGACACACAGATCGAGATCCTTTTATTATTTACAATCATATATATGTGATTTCTGTTCCCTCATTTTTTTTTAAATTATTTTACAGGGTACCTCTCATATCAAGGAAGATTTCCAGACTCATATTATCGAGCGTGAACCTCAGTGGCGACCAAGATATCCTGAAGATACCGATCGATTTTACAGCAAAACAGATATCACTGACAGTACTACCACCACTCAGGAACAATTTCGAATGTTTGATCAGACAGATTATAAAAGTACTACTGTTATTAAAAGAGCTGACAATCTAAGACCCGAAGGACCCTTCGAAGCATTGCCTCACACAAAAAATGATTACGTTACACCGATATTATTGCCTAGGCCAGAACCACAGAAACCTAAAGATAATTTAAAACCTGAAGGACCGTTCCAAGGACGGCCTAAAGATGATTATTCACCTAAACGCGGCGAACGTTACGAAGTGAAACGGCCAGAGGATAATTTACGTCCTGAAGGACCATTCGAAGGACGACCTAAAGATGACTATAAGCCTACCAGAGGTGAACGGGCTGATGTCAAACGCCCTGAAGATAATTTAAGACCTGAAGGGCCATTCGAAGGACGATCTAAAGATGATTATTCACCTAAACGCGGCGAACGTCCTGAAGTGAAACGGCCAAAAGATAACTTACGTCCGGAAGGACCATTCGAAGGACGACCTAAAGATGATTATTCACCTAAACGCGGCGAACGTTATGAAATAAAACGGCCAGAAGATAACTTACGTCCTGAAGGACCATTCGAAGGACGACCCAAAGATGACTACAAGCCTACCAGAGGTGAACGGGCTGATGTCAAACGTCCTGAGGATAACTTACGTCCTGAAGGACCATTCGAAGGACGACCCAAAGATGACTACAAGCCTACCAAAGGTGAACGGGCTGATGTCAAACGCCCTGAGGATAACTTACGTCCTGAAGGACCATTCGAAGGCCGCCCTAAAGATGATTATCGGCCAACCAAAGGAGAGAGAGCTGATGTTAAAAGACCGCAAGATAACTTGAAACCAGAAGGACCGTTCCAAGGACGTCCTAAAGATGATTTTACTCCGAAGACAGCGGAACGTCCTGAAGTAAAGCGACCGAAAGATAATTTACGACCTGAAGGTGATTTCACACGTCGTCCAAAAGATCAATATACCCCCGGCGAGAAACGCACTCCAATTAGGCACACGGATAACTTGTACCCTGAAGGTGATTTTGAAAGACCTGAGCCAATACCTTATGGTCCCGGTGACCGAGCATCTATAGTTCGCCATCCGGATAATCTATTCCCTGAAGGTGATTTTACAGATCGTCCAAAAGATCAATTTACCCCCGGCGAGAAACGCACTCCAATCAGACACGCGGACAACTTGTACCCTGAAGGCGATTTTGAAAGGCCTGAGCGGATACCTTATGGTCCCGGTGACCGAGCATCTATAGTTCGCCATCCAGATCATTTATTCCCTGAAGGTGATTTTACAGATCGTCCAAAAGATCAATATACCCCCGGCGAGAAACGCACTCCAATCAGGCAAGCGGACAACTTGTATCCTGAAGGCGATTTTGAAAGGCCTGAGCGGATACCTTATGGTCCCGGTGACCGAGCATCTATAGTTCGCCATCCAGATAATCTATTCCCTGAAGGTGATTTTACAGATCGTCCAAAGGATCAATATACCCCCGGCGAGAAACGCACTCCAATCAGGCACGCGGATAACTTGTACCCTGAAGGCGATTTTGAAAGGCCTGAGCGGATACCTTATGGTCCCGGTGACCGAGCATCTATAGTTCGCCATCCAGATAATCTATTCCCTGAAGGTGATTTTACAGATCGTCCAAAAGATCAATATACCCCCGGCGAGAAACGCACTCCAATCAGGCACGCGGATAACTTGTACCCTGATGGTGATTTTGAAAGACCTGAGCGGATACCTTATGGTCCCGGTGACCGAGCATCTATAGTTCGCCATCCAGATAATCTATTTCCAGAAGGAGAATTTCCAGATAGAGAAGTCAAACCATTTAGACCGGCCGAACGTAGAACACCTATCAAACACGATGATAATCTTCGTCCAGAAGGTCATTTCGTAGTGAGGCCCAAAGACGATTACAGACCAACCAAAGGAGAACGTGCTGATGTTAGACGCCCTGAAGATAACTTGCGACCAGAAGGCCCGTTCGAGGGTCGTCCAAAAGATGATTACTCGCCGAAACGTGCCGAACGTCCTGAAGTAAAACGTCCCGAAGACAATTTACGTCCCGAAGGCGATTTTGAGAGACCGGCGAAAGCACCTATTGGTCCAGCGGAAAAACGCACTCCGATTAAACATCCGGATAATCTCAAATCCGAAGGCAAATTCGAGCGACCTCGTCACGAAGGTTATCGCCCGGCAGAGAAACCAGAAGTCAAAAAGCCAGTGGACAATTTGAGGCCCGAAGGTGAGTTTGAAAGACCACATCCTGGGAAATATGCTCCGGCCGAGAGACGAACGCCAGTTAAACATCCAGACAATCTCAAGCCAGAAGGTGAATTTATTGCTAAACCTAAGGAAGATTTCACGCCTACCAAAGGCGTTCGCGCAGACGTTAAGAAACCAGAAGATAATTTAAAGCCTTTCGATGGGCCTTTCGACGGACGACCGAAAGACGATTACTTACCTAAGCGTGCTGAACGTCCTGAAGTAAAACGACCGGAGGATAACTTACGGCCCGAAGGACCTTTCGAAATACGGCCAAGAGATGACTATAAACCAACGAAAGGAGAGCGCGCGGATATCAAGAAACCGGAAGATAACTTACGGCCAGAAGGACCATTTGAGGGTCGTCCAAAGGATGATTACTCGCCAAAGCGTGCCGAACGTCCGGAAGTAAAACGTCCGGAGGATAATCTACGTCCCGAAGGCAACTTTGAAAGACCAGAAAAGGCACCTATTGGTCCAGCAGAAAGACGCACTCCGATTAAACATCCGGATAATCTCAAACCCGAGGGCAAGTTCATTGGTAAACCGAAAGATGTTGTACCTACGAAAGGCGATCGCGCTGACGTTAAGAGACCGGTGGACAATCTAAGGCCAGAAGGCCCATTCGAAGGGCGACCAAAAGATGATTATCGACCGGTGCGCGGAGAACGCATGGACGTTGTTAAACGCACGGACAATTTGCGTATGGAAGGAGATATAGAAACATATAGATCCAGAGATGAATATACCGATTTCTTAATACGCGAAAGGACTGAAATTACTAAATATCAAGATAATTTACGCATGGAAGGTGAATTTATCGATATGAGAACACGAGACGATTTCAAAGTTGTTAAAGGCGAACGTATGGATGTCATTAAGCATCGTGACAATTTAAAGCCAGAAGGTCCATTCGAAGGCCGCCCGAAAGACGATTATTCGCCTAAAAAAGCAGAACGACCTGAAATCAAAAAGCCGGAAGATAATTTGAAACCGGAAGGTGATTTCGTACGTCGGCCTAAGCAAGAAGCGCCTAAAAAAGGTGAGAGAGCTGATGTGAAAAAGCCGAAAGATAATTTGCGACAGGAGGGTGATTTTGAAAGACCAGAGAAAAAACCGATTGGCCCCGCTGAACGACGTACTCCGATTAAACATTCTGACAATTTGAAGCCAGAGGGTAAATTCGAAAGACCGAAACCTGAAGAATTTAGGCCTGCCGAAAGACCAGTTGTAAAGAAACCTCACGATAACTTGAAGCCGGAAGGCGAGTTCGTATCTAGGCCGAAAGAAGAGGCGCCGAAGAAGGGTGAAAGAGCCGATATCAGAAAGCCGCAAGATAATTTGCGACAGGAGGGCGATTTTGAAAGACCAGAGAAGAAACCGATTGGCCCCTCTGAACGACGTACTCCGATTAAACATTCTGACAACTTAAGACCAGAGGGTAAATTCGAAAGACCGAAACCTGAAGAATTTAGGCCTGCCGAAAGACCAGTTGTAAAGAAACCGCACGATAACTTGAAGCCGGAAGGCGAGTTCGTATCTAGGCCAAAAGAAGAGGCGCCGAAGAAGGGTGAAAGAGCCGATATCAGAAAGCCGCAAGATAATTTGCGACAGGAAGGCGATTTTGAAAGACCAGAGAAGAAACCGATTGGCCCCTCTGAACGACGTACTCCGATTAAACATTCTGACAATTTAAAGCCAGAGGGTGAATTTGAAAGACCTAAACCTGAAGAATTTAGGCCTGCCGAAAGACCAGTTGTAAATAAACCGCACGATAACTTGAAACCGGAAGGCGAGTTTGTATCTAGGCCGAAAGAAGAGGCGCCGAAGAAGGGTGAAAGAGCCGATATCAGAAAGCCGCAAGATAATTTGCGACAGGAGGGCGATTTTGAAAGACCAGAGAAGAAACCGATTGGCCCCTCTGAACGACGTACTCCGATTAAACATTCTGACAATTTAAAGCCAGAGGGTGAATTTGAAAGACCTAAACCTGAAGAATTTAGACCTGCCGAAAGACCAGTTGTAAAGAAACCGCACGATAACTTGAAACCGGTAGGCGAGTTTGTATCTAGGCCGAAAGAAGAGGCGCCGAAGAAGGGTGAAAGAGCCGATATCAGAAAGCCGCAAGATAATTTGCGACAGGAGGGCAATTTTGAAAGACCAGAGAAGAAACCAATTGGTCCAGCGGAAAGAAGAACTCCTATCAAACATGCGGACAATTTGCATTCGGATGGTGAATTCGTTGGTCGACCGAAAGATGATTTTACTCCCAAGCGCGTTGATCGACCAATTCAAATGAAACCTAAAGATAATTTGAAGCCTGAGGGAGAATTCATAGGAAAGCCCAAGGACGATTACAAACCAACTAAAGGCGAGAGAACTGAGGTTGTGGTGCATAGAGACAATTTGAAGATGGAGGGCGATATAGATGTCTATCGATCTCGAGATGATTACGTGACCACGTCTAAACGCGAGCGTGTGGATATTGTTCATCACGAGGATAATCTGAAGATTGAGGGCGAATTCGTTGATATTCATCGGCGCGACGATTATCGAGCTACTCGTGGTGAGCGCAGTGAAATTATCAGGCATGAAGACAATCTTTATCCCGAGGGTGATTTTGAACGGCCGGAGAAAGAGAGAACACCGGTAGGTCCTGCAGAGAGAAGATCTCCCATTAAACATCCTGATAATTTGAAGCCAGAAGGCAACTTCATGCAACGGCCGAAGGAAACCGCGCCTATTAAGGGTGACCGAGCAATTGTCAAGAAGCCGAAGGATAACTTGAAGCCCGAAGGGGAGTTTACGAAACGTTCTACGAAGAAGGTGGAACCGGCCGAGCGAAGAACTCCGATCAAGCACCAGGATAATCTTCATCCCGAAGGAGATTTCTACATGGTGCCTAAGGACGATTTTACTCCAAAGAGAGGAGATCGATCGCCGGTTAAGAAACCTCAGGACAACCTTCGTCCCGAAGGTGAAATGGAAGTATCTCCGAAGGACGATTATAAATATGTAAATGGAGAACGCGTGGAAGTACGTCGGCACGAGGATCACCTCCGCATGGAGGGACAAATGGACATTCACCGTTCGAGAGATGACTATAAGAAAATAACGAGAGTGGAGAAAGTGGATGTCAAGAGACACGAAGATAATTTGAAAATGGAAGGCGAATTTATCGACGTGCGTCGCAAGGATGATTACGTGTACACGGTTGGCGAACGTGTACCGATCAAAAAGCATCCGGACAATCTGCGTCCGGATGGAGATTTCGACAGACCTCAGAAGACCGTGATTGGCCCCGCGGAGAGAAGATCGCCGATCAAGCACCCGGACAATCTGAAGCCGGAGGGTGCTTTCGAGCGTAGAACTCCGGATAAGATTGGTCCCGGTGAGCGACGGTCACCGATTCGTCACGCCGATAATTTGAAGCCGGAAGGTGACTTTAGCAGACGCCCACGCGACGACTTCATTCCCAAGAGAGCGGAGAGAGCCGAAGTCGTGAAAAGAGAGGACAATCTTAAGATGACGGGCGATTTCGAAAACACAACGTCTCACAAGTCGACCTACACGGTGGTTCGTGGCGAGCGAGCGGACGTTAGGTCGCACGAAGATAACTTGAAGATCAGCACCGACACTATGGAAACTAAGACGACCAGCAGAGATACTTATACACCTTCCAAATATGAACCTTCTCCCGCTGGCAAACCGGTAAATCGTCGAAGGCATATGGAATCGTCCATCTCGCTCGGTGACGATACCACCGTGATGACCACGACGAATCAACGTAACTACAATACGTACACGAAGCGTACAGGAAAAGATATCGCCGGCAAGATGAGCCACGTGGACTCTGACACTAGAAAAACCGTGGAATCGCAAACTTTGGCTGATGGAACTGTCGTTACGACCGTGAGACGTACAACAACTTCCGATCAGAGAGCCGCCAACGCCCAGACTGTCACTCATCATCAACAGGCGCAACATGTCACGGACCGTCGTGCCACTCAATCGATCGATGATTCGCGAAGGACAGCCTCCCAATTAGTGTCCAATCAGCATCACGAGCAGCATCAGAGAACTCAATTGAACGAACAACATTTCCGATCGCAGAACACGCAGAGTCGTCGAACAATCGATGATAGATCGATCACGGAAGGGCTAAATCATCGTGGACAAATGCGAGGAGAGGATACATCTCGTTACGCGATCGACTCACACAGCGAGCTCCATAAGCAGCAGCAACAGCAGCAGCAGCATCACGTCGAGCGTCATCATCAGGAAATGACCAAGCGCGATTACGTGAACACGCACCATGTGGAAAGTCGGCAGAGATCCGCGACGAAGCAGCACGAGCAGCACACAATCTCCAGTCAGGCGCGATATAATTCGAGCAGCCCGGAATTCCGGCAGTCGCTCAACGGGCAAACGACCGTGGAACGATCGCAGGTGGACTCGGCCACCAAGTATGGTCACCACCGCAAGAACGTGATATCCTCATCGTCGGCTGACGTCAGTAACGCGGTGCTCCATCGACGCGGCGCCGCTTCCTCCACCGAGGCGCTACACACAATCTCGTCGACGGCGGCGGACCAGCGCAAGAGCATCTCAAATCTGGCCGAGAGCGGGCAGTACATCAGTAATTCGACGCAGAGCAATGACAGACGTAGCTTGACCTCGCTGCATCGCAGCTCTAAAGAGGTCAATCCCTGGGCCTCTTCCAGCTACGAACGCCCGCAGAGAATCGTTCGGCAGGACAACCTGACTGTCGGCGGCAAGTTCTACTCGCAGAGCGAGGCGAAGAGCTACGGCAATTTCTCGCAGAGTACTCAGAAAGTGGAGAGGGTTCAGAGGCAGGCGAACGCGTCCCACATTAATTTGGGCGACGGTAGTACTGTCAGTTCTAGCATGTACAAACGAGAATACGTTCCTAGGCAGAGGGGACCGTGTCCAGCTGCTCTTCTGGAAGCGAAACAGGCGCCTTTCAAACACACCAGGGACACGCAGAAGCACAAGTTTTACATGCCCGTTGTGTCCAACTAAATTGGCCATATCAAATATAATGTTTTACTCATTTCTTCAGCAATTATGCTGAATGATAGATGCTTGAAGTATTAAAATCAAAATTTTACTCTACGGAGATGATTAAAACTGTACGCGGCACATTTATTATCGCGTATAATACTCTGCAAGTTATATTCTGTTATATATCTATTGACCATTCAGTAAAAATATTTATATAACAATTAATAATAATTAATTATGCGTATAATTAATATTAATTAATTATCATATGATTGCAATCGGTTATGATAATAATTAATTATATTTCTAATTAAAATTATACCTAATTAATTATTATTGCTATTCATTATGAATTATAATCATTAGAAGTATAAAAAATCGTACGTATCATTTATAGTGATTTCTATTTTTCAAAATACTCGAATTCTGCCAAGATTAAACAATTAGAAAAGAATTTTCTCAATAATGCTGTGATGATCTCGCGCTGTTGAAAAGTTAATTTATATTTTATATCCAATATAAAAAATCATTTTGAGCAAAAACGATTATACTATAATCGTTTCTAAATTACGACGGATGATATTTGATCTATCGTGATATAAATGTCTCTTGTATAGCAATATATACTTAATATACGCCGTTTCTTTTTAGGATGCAGTCGTGAATGAAAATAATTAATTATATAGTCGATATATATAAGTGTATCGATTGCCACTAACTTTTATCTGCCGACGAGCAGGTAGCCACCCGTTATGTATTTCTTTCTTCTTAAAACACGTGTATACAAAGCAATAACTAGAGCTTAAATCCATGATACGGTCGGACCTAATGAAACATTAGTTTCGTCCGATAATTAGGATAGTAGGCGCATTATTATGTTATTCTATTTCGCTGACTCTATACTATAATACGAAGTTTTTATATAGCGGTGAGTTTCTCGCTTATGTTTTATTTAATTTTCAGCTTATTTTATTGTCGCATTTATTTAGCATCATGTTCTAGGAATATACTTTCAGCAAAATATCAAATAGAATGTAATTTTCTTTCTTTTTCGTTGATTATTACCTATTACAGATAGGTAATTCAATCCCTGGATGTTGGTTTATTTGCTTTATATATCGAACATTTATTTTAATTGAATAAAACCATTTTGTAATTATTTGTGCATGAGTTTTATTTGTCACCATTATATTTATTTTATTAATGTGTCACGCGATCACAAACAACGCACATGATAGAAAAATACTCAGTATTGTTATTTGTTGTTCGTACGATACAATGTGCTTCTGTACATTCGATGTATAGCTATCACAGAGATTAATTAATTGATAAAATTATTAATTGATAAAAAAATTATAAATAAATCGAGTCAAAAGCGATTAGAAATTACGATTTAAGATTTTCATCCAAAATATAGAGAGTTTTGGTGTCAATATTAAATAAATTAAGCCAAAGGATCTGCCATTAAAAAATAACGCAATAGGAATGTATGTATGTATATTGAGATTTAAGATGACAATCAGATCCTTTTTATCAATACCGTTAGCATGGCCATAAGCTGTTCGCAAACAATGTGAATGAATCAAGCTTTATCGGCCCCATTGCTGATATGAAAAAAAGATCTCGTTTATGTTCCTAGTTCTTTCTTAAACTTGGCTGCATAGACAATAATGGCTCTGGTGTGTATACTAGATTTTACGCACCTTAGAGGTATGTAAAATAAAATATATCGAGAGATATCAAAAAACGTTATTTTTTTACTGTATTTTTACTAGATTGTAAAGTATATATAATATATATGGCAGTTTCTCTTTAAAATATATATGTATTTCAAGTCGAATCCAGATCAAGCGAACGAATGCGAACAGACATGAATGGACAACTTGTTGCGCCGTTTGTATTCACTGGAGCAAGTTGTTCATTCGCACTTGTTTGTACTCGTTCGCTTGATTTGGATCTGGCTTAAAATAATAACTTTTGATCAAACAGATTTAATAACATAAAATCTATTATAATTCGCGCAATGCGATTGATATTTTACATGTATCGGTCGTTGCCGATGTAGATGGATATATAAGTAGGAAAATATATATAGTATAAAAATGTATATGATTGTACATTTAGATAAACAACACAATAAAAAAATAGTATATTTTACATTCTTTGAATTTTTGGACGTTGGAAAATTTTGCATACTAATAGATTTTTATTAAAATTGTATTCTTCGTGATCGTAAATATAAATTAATTCATTTATATGCTATTCTTACAAGCTAAGCAATTAAAATGGATTACAATTAAAAGGATTGAAGAAATATATATAAATATATATTTCCTATGTATTGCAGAACGATGTGTTTCTTATCAATAAATTATTAATATTGGGTTTCCTAACTCAAGAAGTATTATACCAATAGAGAAAGACGATAATTAGACTAACAAGTAGAAATCTCATGTTACTTGCTGGACTTCAGGAACGCTCTTAAGTGCATATGTACACTTATTAATTGTTAATATAAGGAAGACCAGGTCGCGGGAGTCGTCACTACAATTATCTCGAAATCTATATGTTGTGTGAACTCGCCATTAATATTGTAGGCACTACTTATGGTGCCCATGTGACCAAAGGAGTTTAGTGAAATTATACGCCATGTTATGATTTTCATTAAGGCAAATGTGTTTTCGGAGATCAAAAGCAAAATTTGTTGCGCATCGAAAACTTTAAAGATTTTAAATATTATTTTCTCTCCGAAGCTCGAGATAAGCGATTCTGAAGAGTAATGCATGCTTGCATGCTAAACACGAATCCAGTGAAATTTTTTTATTTTCGTTGATTTCTAATATTTCATGAGCGATCAAACTTAAAATCTGTGTCCGGGGCGAAGTCGTCACCAAGCCATATCATGGAAGCTTCGAGCAAAAATCAAAGTCAAAGAAGCAGCAGTTGTCGGATTCCGGCGAGGACTTGGATAATATGTGCTGCGTATGCTCAGAGATGACAGAATAGAGCTGACGAGAAACAGTGCATTTCGTGCGACCGTAGGGCACATAAGTGTGTGCGCTTTTCTTGTAATTATTTTTCGCCATCGTGTTTTTAATTAATGTTTCTATTTTTCTATTCAAAAATAATTAATAAAATGTATCCTATCATTTTTCATGATCGGAATTATGAATTTTCATTTAAAATTCAGTCTGAGAATGGAGTGACGACTCCGCCCCCGCAATTTTGGCATTTCAATTTTTGCACCTTTGTCGTTTTCTATTAGTACTTAATGTCTATTAGTACTACAATACATTTTACTAAAATTATTTGTTTTGTTGTTAAAAATCGGCATCGAAAAAACAGTAACGACTTCGCCCCGGTCTCCGCTATACATATATACACGAAAAAAAAGATTTATTAACAGCATTAACCAACAACAATCTAATTAAAAATCTTGTTAATTCAATAACAATATTAATGGAACAAATACGTACCGTCATGCTTTTGTTTTAATAAAGTGTTATTTGTTGCATTAATATTGTTTTTATAATTAATTAAATAACAGTATTAATATTAATATTAATATTAATACTGTTGTAATACTTTTTATTTAATTAACAAGATTATTTTCAATATTAAACTGTTATTAGTTAATGCTGTTAGTAATCATTTTTTCCGTGTACATATGTGTATAAATTGTGATTATATTAATTCTTTCAGAACATATATTGCGCGAAGAGCGCGAGATAGACGTCGAATATTCCCCATATATCGACGAGACAAAATATTAATTACTTATTTCAACGGCCGGGGTATATATGTATATGCGAGATAAAACAAGACGGTTTGAAGCTGCGGTACCGTTACTACCTGTTCCTCGGAGCATCTCGTTCTTCCCGTCTCCTTCTGCTTCGTCGTCACGCTCTCGGCGACGACTCAAGAGAGAGGAACAAGTATGGTCCGGCGCCCGTGGGCGACTCGGCGTCTCACGCTTTTTCCCCTTCCCACCCTCTCGCGTATATTTTTATACCGCGCGCCTCGGCGCCTCGTGAAATCTCAGGGTTGTTAACCCTCGATAACGAGGTTGTCGAAAATTCAGCGGGATGGAGATTTCACTCCGGGCAACTTTCATGTCTTTCTCTCTCACGAAAATTATAGGCTGCCTCTCTAATTACTCGATCTCGCTCGAATTCGTTCAGCTCAGCGAACTTTTGATGCGACCGATCGGAAGGAGCGTTTTATTCCGACGATCAACGTCGTTGAAACTTTCTTTGCGCCGATGGACCGGTGTGCGTATAAGGATCGTAAGAAGTAATATTCCGAACGATCATTTTCATGGATAAAAAATACAAAATTTGCCATTATGCGCATCTTTCAAGAAATTCCAAGTGCAACGGTATTGATATTCTATTCATCCTTTTGCTTCATTACTTTTTTTTATATTACTAGTTCTAGTTACGAGTTTTAGCAAAACAAATATTTTTCTCGATATTGAATAATAATTTTTGCTCTATCCATCGCTAATTACATAACGTATACATGCAATTAATGCAGCATCGAACCGTTACCGGCGTTTCTTTTACGTTTCATTGCTGTTACATAAATAATTAAGACCAGGCGGTCTAGTTACGCGCGAGTCGAACGATTAAGATGCCGGCCTATTAACCGCTAATCGACGTCGATCGTAATTACGCGGCGCGTCCGAAGTGGCACGATTCTAAGGAAGCGGCTCTTGAGATCGTTGCCCTCTTTTCTCGGCCTTTCGCGACCTCGCTCGGTCTATATCGCGAGCAAAAACAAACGGGGAAAAATTTCTACAAAATCGAAAGAATAATATTATCGCACGCGATTACAGTTAATCCAAGCGTGCAAAAGATGTATACGTTATATACAAGTCGGGACAAGTGTCGGGCGATATAACTCGTCTACGCTTCCGCGAATATGTAACGCGCGATTACATACGGGCTCGAAACAGTAGAAGTACAAAAGAAGTACGGCGACCTATTAACCGAAATGTCGTCGTCGTCGTTGTCTAGGTCCGCCGAAGTGGTACGATTCGGAATGGCCAGACACGCCGAGAGCGTTGTCCTCTTTCGCGCGAATCGTTCACTATACCTGCAGGCGAGCGTATAAAGTCACCTGCCGCATCGCCTGCCTGCCTCGCCGCGGCAGGCCGGAGGCGATCGCTGGTCCTTTTACCCCTTTCTCTCTCCTTCTTTCTTTCCGTTGCCACTATCGCGAAAAAAACATTCGCTTTCACGAAAGTCCAGGTCTCCGGTAAGCCTCTCCTTCGTTTACCCGATGCACGAAGTGCTGCGCGAGAAAAGATGTACCGCACGCGAGGGACCCGCGGTGAAATCCGCGGTTTCTGCCGGCGTTTCTTCCGCAGGGAGACATACACGCGCTGCAGAACGGGCACAGTAAAGTCTGACATTCGCTCCAAGCCTGCGGGATTTGCGATCTCTCCATTAAGATGTAAATACTCTTCTCGATCTCACGTCGTTGTGAAATTTTTGACATACATTTGTCTTTTCATAGATACCGATGAAGGATATTTCTCGAGGAATGGATTAGTATCGTTGCCGATTGGAATCACACAGGTAGCGGAAAAAAAGTAGACGAACCAGTCTCCGCTTAGGACTTCGCTCTTGTAATTCTTTCTACCGGCCGGCCGTTCGTTTCGTGGCACGACGATGATGCGCTTTCTCAGGTACTTCTGTCGGCGAAAAGTTATCGGACGAAATTCTTGGCACGCGACCTCGTTGCACCGTTGTTCGCGCCGATTACCGCCTTCGTGTATATACGCACGGCTCGTCGCGTCCCTCGTTACGAGAACGACGTCGCCGATCTGCGGCTCCGTCGAATAGTTTTCCCGGTAGAATTGCGATCATCATGGTCGTTGGCCGTTAAACGACCGAATTTGACACGCTCGCGACCATGCACCGCCCGATCAAAGCCGCCGATTTTCTATTACGCCGATTTCACGCGCTCGTGCGTGAACGCATGTTGCCGTGCGTTGCGATTTTGCGGTCACGAGACTGCTCATTAGCGTTTCCCTTATTTGTAGAGCAGGCAGTCTTTTTCGTTGCATCATATATGAATTTCACCGTTTCTCTTCTATTACAACGTAACAATATGTTAAATTTCAAAGTAGCTCAAAATAATATCCAAATAATTTTTAAGCACCTTTTAAGAAATTGTATAAAAACAAATCGTATTAAAAAAAAATAGTGTTTATTTTACGTAAACTACGAAATATACACTCAAAATGATACAGTCTTAAAAACACTATATAACTTGTAAAGAAGTTAATTATTATCTTATTGTTTGTATCGCTTTGTAAATTACAAATTCAAATTTAAAATCTTTCGTTAAGTTACGAATAGCCAGTCTGGCCATGATAGCAGGAAGTTTAGTTGACGATGACAGCAGTGTTTTGTTCTTCAGAGAAAAAAAAACTGTTTGTCTGTCATTTTATTACATAATACACAATTATATAAATAAACATCAAAGAAAGTATTATTTTAGTATAGGTGGACCAATATTAAAATATTGAGAGCAGTTTGGCTACTGTACAAGTATGTGTGACAATTTGCCAGAATTGTTGCTGTTTTTTATACATTGAAACTATATCTTGAAGCAAAAGTTTCTGATTTTTCTTGAATCAAGGAATGCAAATTGCATTATTATTTTACTAAAACCCCATTTGATCGCTTGCCTTGCAGAGCTCATTTTTAGGGCAAAGATCTAGTGCTCGGGAGTCAATACTTTACTCGTGTATAGTCTAAGCGATAGTTCGAGGATAGGATAAGCAAAATCTCCATACAAGACAAAATTAGTATCTGGATATGACGCACACCTTTCTAATTGAGTATAGGTATAAAAGCGAGTCTCTAAATATGCCCGCAAAGAAAATTTAACATATTATTGACCGTATATGCCACAATATTAAATCAGCTACATTTATAGACATATCTGCATCATGTTGTCTATCAGAATATAGTCCATGAAGACTAACTATTATACCACCTGGACATAGTACAGATTAATACTTGATAGAATAATATTCTTGTTGATTCACAGATGGATTCTACATATTGCTCGCGCTGTTCCGTCAATAAAGCCCCAGGAATTCCGGACAGATGCTCCTTTTGCTAAAACAGCCTTTTAAAAAATAATAAATAAATTTCTTAAAATAACTTATTATTGCAACTAAAAACATTTAAGATGTTTCTGAACGTTAGAGACCTCTCACCTGTGAATAATATTGGAGCTTATTTCTGTTAAGCTGAACAGAAACTGGCGTAAAGGATTTTCTAGCCGGTGCGATGTTCAGCTGTTCACGCTCGGTGCATAGAAACTAAAGAAAAACGCCGTTCTAGGCTGTAATTTTATTGTCGGCGCGAGAAACCAAAACGTATACGTGTTTGCAACGGCGGCGCTCGTTCCAGCAACCCAGATCTCCGCGCGATGGAAATATACCGTTAAAACGTGCCACAGCAGGCTTGCAGCCGTTACTCCACGTTCGACGAATCGTTGACTGGCAGGAATCTCCTTAGCTTCACTTGGTTCCTCTCATTCCGGCTTTCGCGATCGCGGCCCGCCCACAGATCGTTTCGCTGCACAATTTCGTGAGGAAGCATATCCGGAATTTCTATATGCGTGAACGATATGATCTATCGAGATAGATCCCATCGAGATCTCAACGATTTTACAGATCATTGAAAATGTGATTAGCGTGCGCCAAATAGTAAGATATAACATTGAGAAGGCGTATTTTGTTAACAGCAATTTTTTCACGTTAAAATAAAAGGGCCGGTTGCCCCAACCGTTGGTAAGCTAACTATATAATAGTTAGCTCATATGTCTATCTTTGTCTAATTCGAAGGAAAAACAAAGACATATATATGATTCAACTATTAGTTAGTTTACAAACAGGTTGGAACAACCGGCCCTAAGTAAGAGACGTTGCACGTTTCACGTCAACTGTGGCCAGCGTTTTCTTCCTCCTCTCAAATCTGGTTCTATCCCGCAGTATATGGCGTACATGCATCGTGTGCTACACTAGCAAATTGGCGGCATACTTACTGCCTTCACGCCCGCATATTTGTGGCGCTTGCACGATCCTACGAGCGAAAGTACTTTTAGCACGGCGAATTATCGGCGCGGGGTACGCTGACGGTGGGAAAGAGGATGGCATTCAATGACTCCCGCCGCGTCTGACAGATTCACTCGTTCTACTTCTCCGTTACCCGAGTTCTGCGGTTTCGCGAAGCAAGGCATTACCGCATGTCCGGCGAATTTGACGAGATTATACCCACGGAGGTGCAGTATCGGTGAGAAACGCGTCATTTTGACGTAACCGGAATAAATTTTTTTTCCTGCTCTCTCTAGCGTTAATTCTCACGTGACTTCGGTGTCGCGTCATCGTATATATGCATCGCAGGCAATACAATATCGTCTGCAATTTCATTTTAGAATCGTACAAATGCAACTTTCGCTCAAACGCTCGACCGCGCGAAATCAGCAACGAGTCACGTATATAAGGTGCGTGCCGGTATTTTTGCACAAGGTGCACCTCGCTCGAGACTATACTATCGTAACGTCTCGTTGCTGCGAGAGAGCCCGCTACGTTATATTTACAGCAAAAGTACATGGGAATCAAAGCCGGTCGTTATCGTTTCCCGCGGAGCGATGGTCCGTGCGGTATGTTGGAGGCGTTTATGGGCGCGATTACCGCTTGCACGATATATCGCGCTCAAATACGTACTGACGTAACTGGAGTAGCCTTCTTTCTTTTCCTGTTAGCTCTCTCTTCGCGATCGAACGGCCGCGGAAGCGGCTGTCCGCATCTCTATATCTTATAACCGGTTATTGTTCCAAAAACCGATGTGAATCAAAATTCAAGTGCAAAGTGGACATACGGGCACAGATTGTTAAAAAAACGTATTCACTTTTTAAATTTTAATAATTTGTTACTAATAGAGTTATAAACGGCGTTAGTAACTTGTTAGAAATAGGTTTCCTAAAGCATGCATCGGTGAAATATTTTCCAGTTACGATCTAATATCGCGAGGCTTGTAATTTTCCGGAAGGAGTCGGCAACTCCTGACATTTACTCTGAGAGTTCATGGAAATCTTTAACGGAATACAAATGAGGACGTAAGAACTCGTATTAAACTGGAGAAGAGTAGATTTACATACGTTCTCATATACGGGCGAAACGCACGCGGGAGACGAGATTTATTAGTCGCGTCTCGAGGGAACCGTCAGCGCGTCTGCTAACGTGTCCAGGCTGAAGAAAGACGATTCCATGACGAAGTATATAGGAAAAGTATAATATACGCGATACGGAGAGAAGGCGTATCGAGAGAGGAGCTCGCTGCCGCCGGCACTTTTCTCCTGGGCTAATCGTTATGGAAAGTCTGCGGATAATATGGGACGTTGTGCACCGCGCGGAATCTCGTGTGGAATCGAAGCCGCCCGACGTCGATGTTGCCGAAGCGAGGTAAATTACACGTGCAAGCCGGGATGAGGGCACGAGAGAGTTTATCAGTCGAATAAAAACGCGTCCTCGAAATGTCGTTTCTACGTTAAAATTCGCATATAACAGACAAATGAGATGAGCAGAGATAAAAGATATCGAGTCGAAGATTATATATTGTCGCGTGGTTCGCAGTCGGAAGGAGATGGAATTTCCCCGACCACCAACGATTCCTTTTAGCTTAATCTTCTCGTTAAAAATCTCTCGCGGATAATATAGGACGCCGGTGGAGAATCTCGTAGGATTGCTTCGACAACATTGCTGAAGGAAAGGAGTGGTACACCCGAAGCGAGAGGATGGAAGAACGGTCGCTGCTGCCAGTGTAAAGGAGATTGGCGACCTAACGGGGAGAAAGAGCCGGGTGCGGGAGGAAACGAGAGCGAGAGAAGGGAATGTGCGCGAGCGAGAGCGGGATGGACGGGAGTCCGGTGGGTGAGACGGAGAACGACGAGTAGCGCGGTGCACGGAGCGAACGAGAGAAGAAGAGGGAAACGGCGTTCGTAATCAAAGGGGCAACCCGCGGCGCGGCTGCGGCGTGGAAGAAAGTCAAGTCGGCCTACCGAGCGGCTCATCAGTCCGGCACGGTGCGGTGTCCCGAATGCACGTCGAACCATCGATTTTTCGTGTTCCCGTCACGTGATTCCGCTCACGAGCATCGCCGCAGCGTCGCACGGACACGTTTGTTCACCGGGTACCGAGCGGAACCCACCGGCCGACTCCGATTAACTTCGGTGTATCGCTCGATCGGATCGGTGCAGCGCGGCGACGTGTGCGACGCGGCGAGATAGCGGTGTCTATCGCGTCCATTGGACATCCGCATTTCCGATAGAATCTGTATAGTCTGAACAGTACGAATATTCGAGAGAATTTTACTGGGGGAAAAAAAAAGAAACGCGCGTATCTCTCAACTGTGGGCGGAGGGATAAAAAAAAAAATCAAGTGGATTCGAGATCGATCTGCACGGAGTGTTACACGGACCGTGGCCAACGATCGGAAGGATTTAGCAATGCTCATGAATGGTACGTATCCGGGTTGATACTCATCTGAAAAATTGCGAAGAAATGGGAGAAGAGATCGTCGCGATCTCAAGGATATTGCTTTCTGTTCATTCTCATGTGCGGCTTGTTAGCGGTGCTAACTGCACTTTGAAGAAAATGCGATGCGTTGCGAAAAAAACAGACACGAGTGAAATATAAAACGATAGCCAGGCAAAATCCAGAGGGACACTCAGAACGGTACAGTACATATTATTTAAACGTCAAACGTTCTTTAATGTCACGTTCGTAATAATTCTACGTTCACGATACGTTTTGCAATTTATCAGTTTTGACAGATTTTGAAATCATATATTCTATTAAATACTGTCCAAAATTTATATATATATATAGCGCACGCTATTCGGTATCAAAGGAATGTTCGTTTAATCCGTTTAGTAATATTCTATATGCATTACATTGTATGGCTTCCGTACGCGTCATAGGAGATATTACACAAACATCTTCAACAGTTTTACCTTTACCGACTTCCTTCAAGAATAGCAAATTCCAAATTAGTTAAAGAATATTTAGATAAAAATAGCGCTATCTTATTGCTTTTTTGCCAAACTGATAAATAAGAGATCGGTTCCAAATTTTGATTAATTGAGAAGCTATCTCTCGTGAAACCAATTTCAAATATAAGTTTACTACACTGAGAAAAAAATATTTAGATCCAAAAAAATATTCGTTAGGTGACTCCTAACAGCTTATTTACTTAAATATAATACACATATCTTGGAATTAGATATTTTTACTTAATTTAAATAAAAATATCTCGTTTTAAATATTTTTTATATTTTTTTCCTCGGTGTATAAATATGATATAAAGTTAAATACAATGACACTCTCGTGATTTTCTACCGGCGAAGTATTCCCTTATTCATAAATAATTATTCCCAATCCCGTGAAAGTTTTAGCACGTGCATAGTGCATATGCTACGTTTCAGGTAGGAAGCGTTCGTTGCAAAAAAAAAGAAATTGTTATGCATGCGCTGAACGTGATTATCTACCGATCGAAGTACGCGGGAAGGGAAGTTAGTGTTTCAACACCAAGGCAAGAGGCAATTACCATTTCTTACGGATAATGAACACGAAAGAAGATATTAAAAATAATATAATTTCATGTCAAATTATTAATTTTCTCGCACCAAAGATATTTTTACGAGATGGCGTCGACGACGTCGTTAAAATATTTATCGAACACATCGCGAAAATCAGTGCAAAACGTTCCCGTATACAATAAGATATCGCTTAATTATCCAGCGATCGCGCATTTTTTTCTCACAATTAAACCGTCGGCTCTCGTAAACACACGTCTTCCCACACGCGTGTTACAGTAACACACAAATCGACAGTGTTGTATTTTTCGCGTCGTCTCGAGATCGAAATACCGTTTTTCCCGAACAGCTGGAATTGTCGACGAGGTTTAAATAATGAATGGAACACGTTGTCACAAAATCCACGAAGCGTGTCGGCGAGCGCCACAGTCGTTGCATAACGCGGCGCATTACGGCATTTATGGCTGGGAAAACGCGGAATTCCGAAGGCTCTCGTACAACAATCCCATTTAGCCCGAGCGCGCGCAGGCATTTCCGCGCGTATAGGTATAGCAGTCGTGGAATAACATTGATGGCCATCCGATGGATTTCAGTGGCTTCATAGACGTACCAATTTGTATTCGTTAGAAGATTAGAACATTCGGCTTCGTGCCTTCTCCTCGCGCCTAATTACCTCAATTATTCCATTCGGGTATTAGTACGATGCGGCCGACGCGTCGACGTTGCACGCGAGCGCGGTTCAAATTTGTACGACATATTAATCTCGTCTATCACAGTTGGTTTTACATTTGCATCCGATCCATCGTACGAGACCTGCCGGGTAGCCGTAACGGTTACAGTTACATGCAAAAACCCTTTCCCACGCGAGCAAACGCAATGTATTAATTAAACGAGGAAAGCGCGATTCATTCCGCCCATCTCTCGTAGAATTCTCCGAAATTATCCGAATATCGAGGGGGGGGGGGGAGCTAGTTGGAATACGTTCAAGTATTCCAAGTATAGAGCAAAGGATTAAATCGACGTAACTGCGAAGCCTGATTCGTCCTCGAACGTATACGTGTTCGGGAATCGCGGTTGGTTCAGCTTCGCGTATATTTTTACGAGGTTTCGGTGTGCCCACGCTCGTTCGAGAACCAACGCGGCATATCGAGAATGTGGTGATCGGCCTGCGGCTACGAATTCCGTTACACGCACTTGTACGAGCTCCCTGGATCTCCCCTGGACTCTGGTCACGACGAGATTTTTATGCTCCATCTGTCTTGAGATTTTCGACACCGATTTAACGATCGTCGTCTATTCCGTTTTGGCGTCAAGTGAAAATGTTCAAATGATCAAATACGCATCTTATTTGACGCGCACGTAATATAGCGAAAAATTTACCGTAGATCACCTGTATAATAATCGATGAAAGATGTGAAGCGTATGTATGTCGACGCCCGCGGTGGTTCTTCCACGGTCGCTGCGCGCATTTGCAGGTACAAGATCAATGAACAAATATTTCATAAAAGCAAATCACGTTCGCGCTTCCGACAAGAAAATTAATTCTGGAGTTGCACGCGACACGGAGAATATCATATTGCCGATGCACTCGATTAGTTTGAATCACTGGCGTAGAAAATTCCTTTGCAGATCTCGTATATAATCAATTAATGAGGATCTTGAATTCTTTGAATGCAAATACTGTTACTGTATATATGCAATAACGTTTTATCAGTAATGGATAATTGTGTGTTCGACATCCGCGCTGTTAAATGTCATGCGATTATATCAGGACGTGAATTCTACTGTTTGAAAAAAAATAATAATGAGAGACATAAGGTAAATGTACCAATGCCGGGACACTTCTCTGGGAAAAAAAGACGGTTAAGCAACCCACTTTTGGGGCCCACGATTAGTAATCAAATTATTTGTAACCCTATAATAAACCCTGCGTAACTAAAAATCGTAATTAGCTATTCTTATAGCTGTTTCAAAGATTTTTAAGTTATATTAGTACATTTTTAAGTTATACTAATCAATTCTCTCAATTAGTTCTGTCGATATTCAGTTGAGCAAAGATAATTTTCACTTAAGGGGCACTAACCAAAATGTTAAGTTGCTGCGGGAAAACCGATCAAAATTTCTCCCCGAGTTGAGACCTATGTCTGGACACCTTTATCATCTTAGTTTATATAAATAAGTATAACGCGAATTAAAATAAACAAAGATAAAACTACAATACAAGAAAAATATTTTTATTAAAGGACTAAAATGATAAAAATGTCCAGACACAGGTACGTGTCCAGGCATTGGTACATTTACCTTAATATGCAAAAAAAAATAGAATCGAATCTAGAATGCATTTGGCGATCGTCGTCGGAACCTTCGCGATCAGCTGACTGCTCGACAGTGACCCCGGGGGTCAATCTACTTTCTACTTCTCACATTCTGCCGAGATCAGAGGTGATACTGGCGACGGGGGGGAGGGGGGGCTGTGCACGATGCCTTCGAGTGGAAGCGGACATACTTTCACGACGACGGACGGTATACGTATCGTTAAATTATCGAGATGCTGATGGGTGAAAACGGATGGAGGCGGTGCGCGTTGTTCACCTGCCCGCGAGGGAAAAATAAGAAGGAAGATTTATTAGTCGGAATGTCTTGGAGAGTCTCCACGGCTCGGAGGAATGTTTATGACAACCGGGGAGCCGCGTCGCGAAAAGTTCGCGACATGGAAAATTTATCTTTGTAATTTGCCGACGCTCGAGGTATCTAATAGTGCGATGAAAGTAAGCAATAAAAAAAACATATTCGATCGAAGCCATTCGAGATTTCCAAGAATTCCTGTCTTTAAATATTCAAAGTAATATAAAACTTTAGGGCGATTGAATTGCGATGAAAACCTGCAAGAAGGAGAGAATGAAAGAGAGACACTCGAACGGCCATCACTAATCGCATAACGTTGATGCAGATGTAATTTTCGGAGCGCTCGTCGTCGAAAAACGGTGGAATAAAATTCCACTCGAGCGGAGGTCAATCGTGACGAAACAAATCTCAAGTATAACAGAATACGAGTTACAGTTAGCGCTTCACCGAGTATAGACACAAATGTCTCGCGTCCGAATGTAATTTATATCGACACGTGCTTTGTTTGTTTATAATTCGTCCCGCCGCTATCTATGTGTAATAGCGTAATCGGTAAAACGAGCAGGTACGACGAGAACATGAAAGTTCCATATTAAGTTGGTCACGCGTCACGCGACTACACCGGTATGCAGTCAAGATCGCTTAATGATCGTTCGCGAGATCCTCGTGGCACTATGTGACACGGTTCGTCTACCGGCAGCGCGGCGTCTGTGTTCACTGATTCCGCATTACGAGTAAATGGACGGGATTAGAAAATAACCATCTGGCAGCGACGAGAAACATTACAAATTTTCATAGACAAACGCTCAAATTTCCGGCTTTGTCGCGATCTGCGAATGATGGTCGATTGGGGTGCGGAGCGTTTTGTTGATTTCTGCTCCGAGACATGTCATAAATAATTCTTTACGATTCTGAACAGGTTTACGCCCCGATAAGAACCTGTCTCCCGATTACGCCACAGACTATCACAGAATTGTCCAACAATGATTTGATTTATTTTCAGGGAGTGGCCAGTATTCCAGTGGAGCGTAAAGATCAACGAACTTGCCATGAATTAAGATCAATCCGAAAAATGGACGTCGCCAAGGGCACAACGGAGGACTTTGTGACGGTGGTCAGCGTCGGCAGTCAGCCGACGTCGGAAAATTTCGTCACCGTCCTGTCGATCGGCAATCGGAAGAAAGACGATGAACAATCGTCTGCGGCGGCGAGCAAGAGCGCGTCGAACGGTATGGAGGGGCATCTCGAGGAAGAAGTCGAGGTTTTCAGATTGCCCGGGGAACGTTTGGGCTTCGGACTCAAATTCGAAGGCGGTAACAAGACCGCCGAGAGAGTCAGAAGACTGTTCGTGCAGAGCTGCGCGGAGCAAAGTCCAGCCAGCAGAGCGAAATGTTCGTGGGGCACCTTAGGCGAGGGAGACGAGGTAATGACGATACTCCGAAATGCTAAGAATTCTGCATACCTCTGGCTAGCCACACTTATTTTTGAATCTTTAATTCGCCACACTCCGGTCCGTGAGACCGCTCGACTTTGTCGCATTGTCATTTTCATTCTAATTAATATTTTAAGCTTGTAATGTAGGAATTGGAAATATAGAGCCTGAAATAAGATGTTTGTGATAATATCATTTTTATTTTAATTAATATTTTAAGCTTATTGTGTGTAACGTAGGAATTGGAAATACAGAGTCTGAATGAGATGTTTGCGATAAAATATCAAGTGAAAAAAGTGATTTTAGTTTAAACTGAACTTATTATGAGCAAACGAGAAAATTACGTTGTTATAAGCTAGGGTTAAGATTTTCTTTAGATTTTAGATTTTCTCGAGAAAAAAATGCACGCGAGTGATAATTGCTTTCTTGATTTCGTTTCCCGTGCGTTAACACGAGTTTAATAACATTTCTGCTTTCGCTGACATGATATTTTGTGCTGTAATGCGCACGATAGTTTCAAGAAAGTAACATTCATGAACATGTATGATTTCATTCAGTCTTGACGGCACGTGAAATCTTTCGCGCGTCGTTACGAGTCGCTTTCAGTTACGGAACCGAACAGGTTTCTTTCTGTAATGGATAAAGATTACAATGGTCGAACGGTAGATTCCTATATTGATATTCAATGTCGGTGTAATGACTGACATATAATTATTTGCACGCATCGATCCGCGACGTTTGCATCTGTAATGTCGGCGTATAATGTCGGCAGTTGAATGAACGAGGGGGGAAAAAAGAGAGAAGCAGCAGAGATCTCTCTCGCATATATTTGAATTCAATACGACGACGTATATATTCAACATCACCGCTGAAGAAAAGTCAACTTTAAATTTATCAGAGTGTTTGCCAATAAAATGAAAATCGTGAGTTGCGAGACAGCGATATTGATGTGTACAGCGTAATATTTTTATGTCGTGGAACAGCTGCAAAATAAGACGGCGCAGACGCACTCTCTTTGGCTCCCACGGTGCACTTCGCCGTCTATGATTTTCAAGACCTACTTCCTCCCTAATGATCCCTCAAGAAAGGTTTCTTCTCACCTCCGCGTTGCTTG
The DNA here is from genome assembly GCF_048541705.1 of Temnothorax americanus. Taxonomy (NCBI): domain Eukaryota; kingdom Metazoa; phylum Arthropoda; class Insecta; order Hymenoptera; family Formicidae; genus Temnothorax; species Temnothorax americanus. The sequence goes on from NW_027509475.1 coordinate 1,888,023, forward strand.
TTTACTCGACAATTCACGTTACATCTCTTGCAGGTACTTTCGATCGACGGTATACCAGTAACACACATGACCCGATTGGATTGCGTGAGAAGATTGAAGGAGTCGCAATTGGTCATCAGGCTGATGGTCAGGTGTCGCGGCGCTCTGAGACCGGAAGTGGTGAGCGCCGAGAGAAAGATCGAGAGAAGCAAAGTGCCTCCGGAATTGCCCGCGGCACCGCCGCCTGTACCGCCGAGGAAGCTGAGACAGCCCCGAGGACCCGCGGACGGCGAGGCGAATCCCAGTCCTATCAAGAAATTATGGGACAATTCGAAATTGCAGAACGGATTGCAGAATGGATCGCAAAATGGCGCGCAAAACGGCTCGATTTCCCAAGTCGGATTGCAGTGCGTGACCAAGATAAGCTCGTACGAGAATTGCGAGTCCTCGCCGAGAAGCGTCAACGGATCGAGTCAGGAAAGCCCGAAGGAATCGCCGAAGGACCGCTCGCCGGAGTTCGCCAAGTCCAAGCAGGTTGTAATCGTGATAGGGGAAAAAAAGTAGATTGAAAATATTTAAAAATTCCATTCCGAATTTTAAAAGCTCGGACTGAAACGAGACCTCTTTATGTTTGTAGGAACCGCCGGAAGCGATGGTTTATCTGGATGCGCGATCGCAATGCGGCTCTACGCATGGCAGCACGTCCGACGATACCGGTAGCTCAATGTCCACCGTGGTGGACAGATTCTCGACGTCCGATCGCGTGTCAACCATCTCGACGACGTCGACGGCGTCGACCGCCGGGTCCGAGCAGCCGAGCGACGCCTCGGGCATCGAGCGGGACCCGGACCGATCGTCCGATCGTGACGTGCTGCTGTCTCGGGCGATCTGCCCGCTCGAGCATCTCGAGCGGGACTTTACGAATCCGCCCGATTACCTGCTCCGCCGTCTCGCCAGTTCCGAGGCGGTGACGCACGTGGAGTCGCGGGGCGAAGTCGAGCGGATTACGGCGGTCGTTGCACCGAACACGGTGCTGATCGAGGAAACGATCACTCTACAGCCGCCGCTCAGCTTTCAGGACGCCCCGCTGAGTTACGGACACGAGGCCAGGCCGGATCTCTTCTACACCGCCGACCTGGCCGCCGACTCGACGACGCATTTCAGGCCAATTAAGGACGACGTGGAGCTCGTGGAACGCGTCAACGGCAACCACGAGGAATTCCGCGACGCGACTCTGTGCGTTTCCGGCACCGGGAGAAACAGCGGCGACAGCTCGTCCCCGCCGCCGTTGCCGGCTAGAAATCACGTTAATAGGATCTGCGTGAACCAGACGCAGACGAGCGAATCGGGAAACGAGGCGCGTCCTCCGCGAATCCCCGCAACGGTACCTGATGTCTCCGTCGAAAGGGAACTTTCGGAAGCTCCTCTGTTACCGCCAAAACCGTTGCCGCGAAAAGACGTTAAGGCCAGACGGAAGAGACCTCCGCCGCCTCCGCCGCCGATTATAATACCACGAAGAGAAATTAAACCTTCGACGCCGATCGACTCTAATCATGTAACGGAAAAAGAAAACGAGAATCTTTCGCAAGTTAAAAGCACCGAATGCGTTCGATCAGAAGTGTGCGATTTGTCACCGAATAAAAATAACATCCTTGACGAAAAGAGTCGAAGAATCGAAAGTACAGATGGAAGTCTCGGTAAAGAATCTGACACGAAGAACGTTTCTTTCGATAACGAGAAAGACAAAGCTGCAAGTTTGGAAGAAAACGCGCAAACGAACAAAGTCTTTGAGATTATCGAAATCAGAGTGGCCAAAGGTTTGCAGGCTGATCAAAAGGAGGAAGTTGGAAAAAATAAATCGAATAATGCAACAGAAACTATAAATAGCAAACAAATTAAAGTTAAAGATGAAGTAACTGATAGAAACGAACAAGATCAACCTGCGAATAATTCGAGCAAAGTTCCACCGGAGCATCAAAACTCGAACTTAGACTCAACCGATAAACAAATTGACGAATCAAACAATGAAAAGGAAAGACAGAAAAACTCGGAAAGTTGTTATCAAGAAGTAACTAGGACAAATCAGGATACTATTGAGGAAGTGTTTTCACCGAACGAGGAAAGTGCCTCACCGATTAATAACACTACGACGCAAGAAAGCGAGGACGACGAGACTTATCAGTCGCTTGACGTGATAAACGACGACATAAAGAATCCGGAAATGAATCAAATGATAGAGAACGAGGAAATTATGGAGGAAGAAGACACCACCGACGAAAGCGACGACGGCGACTATTACTGGCAAAGTAATCTCGCTACCATCGGCGAGGAGGAGGAAACTTCCTTGGAATACGTAAATGCGTAAGTTTACAATTGTACATTTCAACAGTAACAAGGATATTATTATTCAACAGGGGCTGCAGTCATTAAAAGAGATTTTGATAACGGAGGAATTTAGTGATTTACGCCCACTTTCACTACTTCGCATTTCAATTCTTACGTCTCGAAATGCAATTTATTGCGTATCGCTAATTTATTACGCAATTAAACAGCAATTATATAATATATTGTGTAAAATTAATTATAATGACTCTGCTTATTCCGAATAAGGTATGCAATTAGCCGCGAGATAAAACCGCTTGGGAATTGTGTCGAGGAACAGATTATACTATAGAACTCGAGTTGATGCAGTATGCGCGCCACGCAACAAATGAACTTTAAAAAGAAATTAATTCACTTTCTTTATGGATATGGGTTACCTGCCGTGCGCGCGGCACACGGAGAAAAGGTTAATTGACCGTTCTAAGAATAGAAAAGAGGGTTGTCGATTTTACTGAGAATCGAACAGTCGTTCGACTCGGCCGTCCCACGAGGTGAACGCCTCCATGCAAATGCTCGACATTTGCTTATTGCTTTGAAAAGCGATCTCTCCTTCTTTGCATGACGCTGCAATCGCCTCTCAAACCATTCGAACAGCGATTGCCGTTTATTAAATCTTTTAATAGGTTTTCGTTGAAACGCGTGTAACAAGTTATATAATTACTTAATTATTTAGGTATCTAAAATTTATTTTTACACTTTTTTTACATCACAATCAGTGATAAGACAAAAAGACGCAGCTATTTCTCTTTCAAGCAACCAGGAAAAAATATCTTCTCTGACCTGTTACAGCAACGCGGATATGAATAATTCCAGCGAGCTGACGGTGGAGCCGGAAGAATCGCCATCGCCTCCTGCGATCAAGAAAAATGCGTTCGTTAAAAACGGTAAGCCCGCTTAATACGCTAATTAAACTTTTAATTAAATCTCATAATACGATTTGAATCAATAAAGCCGCAATTTATCCAATTAACGGAAGAATGCGAGGCCGGCGCAGAACGATTAGAGATCCGTTCGCTAATAGCAAAAACCAACAAATCAGGCATTTGCGCCCATTAAGGCTAACTGCGTGAAAAAAATTTGCATCGTCGCCAACCGGAGCAACGTTGAGTCGCGAATTAATTGACTTTGCTTTCGATAGCGTCATCAATGTCTCCGCTTTTCCGGCGACCGATCCGTCGCGTCGGTCGGCGACAAATGTTCACCGATCGTTCGACTCGCCAAATATGCGGGAAACTATTCAACTATCGTGGAAAAAAAGAAGAAAAAAAACTCCGAAAAAAATGCTGCGAGTGCGCAACGTCGCGGAGGACACCCGGTGTACACGCCCACGCTACCGGTGGCACGTCACACCGCGTCGAGTTTTATAAAGGTTACGCATTAATCACCTTGCGTTACGCGCCCATGCATCAGCTCTCCGGTTTCGCGCGCGGGCGCGAAAGCATTCAAAACGGAGGCAGGTCGCGAATCGAGACAAAGGCGTGTTGCGCGGCGCGGCGCGCCTTCCTCGCGCCGGGAGAAATTCTTATTCACCGACGTGCATTCTGTGGTATTTTCGCGCGGATGACTAGATGTTTGCGTTTTCTCTTCGCAACCGCGTTATTATGCGCGAGATCTTAATCGGAACCTTTTTGATACCTGCTCGCTCTCTTTCTCTCTCTCTCTCTCTCTCTCTCTCTCTCTCTCTAGCTACGCTCGAGGAGAGATCGTTCATCGCGACGCTCCTATCTATATAGCTTCTATTCTCTATCTCTTAGATCTCTCTCTCTCTCTCTCTTTCTCTTCTCCTCTCTCTCTCTCTCTCTCCTCTCCTCTCTTCTCTCATCGGTTCTACGGTCTCTCTCTCTCTCTCTGCCTATGGAGGTTCATGCATGTTGGTTCATGTCCCTTATAATTTATTTCTATCGCAAACACCACGTCAGGAAAGCTCTCTACCATTTTCTGTAAACACGAAAGCACTTGTCTTCAATGAGATACCTATTTGCGTAATACATACTCTTCCAGAAAACTAATATTTAAAGAAAGATACGTTATCACATGCTCGTCTTCTCTGGCCGCGATCGAGAAAACAGTAATCTCGCCACAGAAATACCGGAAATCGAGCCGGTGATAATAATTCGCGAATGATCGAACACGCTCGATGAGGTATATTATCGAAAACGATTCAGCATTCGCGATATAATATTTCTTCACGTGTCCTTTTTTTTTCAATTTAATGAACACAGCCATCGGAAAAAGTCCGAAGGAAAAAGATAATTTATATAATAGAAGGGATTACAAGGTTGGACAATAAGAAATAATAAGCGTTCGTACAATAAAATTAATTTGCACAGTACTTTTTCAGAAATGCACCGATCACGCTAGACGCTGCATAATGTTAGAAGCGACGTGTAATTTTCTAATGACCGAAGTCCTTTTGCTTCCCGCGCGATTTCGACATCGCGCGCGTCTTTGCCGCGTCCATTTCCTTTTTCATTCTTTTTTTTTCCTCTCCTGCAACGCGAACGGCGCGATTCCTGAAGCGAATAGCACGATAAGGAGTGTATCGGCGGATCTTCACCCGAGAACTTTACCGTAGCTGGACGCGCTCTGCGCTCTGCGCAAAAGCGGGGAAATAAGGAAATTCCGTCGACGCGGTCTCTAATCGGCACGGTCAGCGCGGCGCGGCGTGTTAGTTCCTCCGCTTCGAATGTGGATTCCCGGCCGCCGGCCAGGTGGGTGTGAGAACAAAACCGTTAAGAATAATTCGAGAATCGCCTGGCAGCGAGCGGCATCGGCGTCGGCGGCGATGCTCGCGCGAATTGCTAACGAAACAATCGGAGCTGCCGTCCGCGCGAAGGTCCGTATTATAAACGTACGTCAAACTTTACGGTCAGGCGCCTTCGGATTGCCGGGTGCCGCGGCAACGTTTTAAACCGGTCATTTTTCCAACGAGCCGACGGACGTTCGTCCCCCCCCCCCGTGTTAAATATGAAGTCATAAAAATTCTCACGATATCCATTACACCCGCCGTTTATTCGCCGCGCGCGAATCCAAGTAGTGAAAATACATTGCGTCATTTTACGTCGACTTGGGAATCTTTTATCTCGCGCCGCTATAATATAGGTATGCTGGAAGGCTTTGCAGGCAATAACATTTTAAGCTGCATATTAGGAAACAAGTTTGCTAAAGCCGTAATTTTTGTGAAGCTGAATGAGATTAGCTTTATGCAGCTTTTGCGAATTTGGATCTCTCGGAATTTCTGCAACGCTAACAATTTGATAGCGGCGCTTTATTCAAGCGTCACAGCGTTTCGCGATGTGTGATCGCATCCGGGATAGAATAGGCAAACGAATAGAACGCGTCTATTGTTTAGCGCTGCAGTTCGACGATTGCCAAGTCTTCCGTTAATTATCATGTATAACTTATATTGTTTCGCGACATTTACGATCGATCCGGCGCCGCGGCGCCGCGGCCGCGAGCAGCGCACACTCGCCCGTTGGCGAGCTGGCGGATATGGTGGATGGCCGATCGGGGGTCCGCGGCAAAGCTTACTAGTCACAACAATATGGCGCGATCCCCGCGTCCCAAGACCCGCGGTCTTCAGCCACCGAAGCTCTCTTCCAGTGGCTGACCGCGCTCAAGGTCCCATTCCCCCTTAATCGCCTTCCTTTTCGAGATCTTTCACTTGGTTCACTTCCAATCGAAGAGACGGCGATCTCTGACGCATACTTGCGTACTGACGTGCGCCTGTATGTACGTGCGCGATCGCAGAAGACGGCATTCCAGCCGCGCCGCCGGCCGCCAGCGCGGGGCCTCCGTATAGTGCGTATAGTATAGTGACCCAAAGATAACAAATGTCACGCAGCCAACACCTATATACGAATTCAACTGGATTGGCATCGATAGCTCTTTCTCTAAGGCAACACTTTCAAGAGTCTTTTCAAAGCTGAAATCTGTCCTGATCTGTCTCGGCAGATCTCACGTGGGCAGTTTATGGTTGTTGCAAACGGTTTTCCATCAATATTCCCTTGGGACAGAGTATCGGGATATCTGTCCACTTGAATTTATTCAACCATTAGTAAATAGTCGGCACAAATGTTTAAGATAGATCGATTTTGTGATTTTACGTCGCTTCGAGTATTGAGAGATAAGTAATGAAAAATAGCGATCCTTAATGTAACATGCCACTGTGCGTTCCCCACGTTCCAGATCTTCATCGCAATCCCGGTCCGGGATGAAGCGACTCGGAAGATTCGTTTGCCTACGTCGCACAATTATGCGACTTAAAAATACCCAAACGAAAAGCGCATTCCATAATTTCAACCGAATCGCGCATTAACGACCGGCTCTTAAGGAGATCGACCTTTCCCAGGCAATCTGACGCCCGCTTTAATTTGCGATTGCAAAGGGCGATGATTAGTCTTGACCTCCCTGAGAGGAAGCTTTCGACGTCCGATCAATTAGTAGATATTGATACTGAATACTTTCTATTAAATGTTAATGCGCATAAATTCCAGGCAACATTTTATTCGGGCTAATCTCGGGGTCTCATAGAAAATTATTCGCTATTCAGAACTCGGTGGAACATTCGCGGATATGCGTGTTTAAAAAAAGACTACAATCGGATTATTAATACCGAATAACGGATCCGAATAAGATATTTGCATAAGATCTTGAAACGCAAGGCATTGCAATATCTCATTTTGCATTTTGCTAAAATTTGTATTTCCTTATTATATAAATTTTACGATATAAATTTACATGCGTATAAAAATTAATTCTCCTTGTTTCTTTGAAGAATTGGCGAGTAAAGAATGCGACACATTTCTCGAAACATTTCAGTTCGACTTGAAATCTGCATTCGCGTATAAGGGAAACCGGGTCACGTTTTGTCACGTTCGCGTGCCGAAAGAATCGCATTCGATCTGACTCGCAAAGTACGCTTAATGCATCCGATCGGAGCGGGCTGCATTCCATCGCGCCAGCTCGAACGGTGCACGCAGTAAAACCGCCTAAAGATGACTCGCCCGGTTTCAAGATCGACCGGTATCAACGAATTTCACAAAGTGCGCGGTCGTCGAACGAAAGATTACGATCGGCACACACTTGAAATGGAAACCGGTCAGGAATTACGTTACGCGCATTTACTAGAAGCAAATAGGCATTGCCGTTCTACATACGGGTCGCGCGCTTATGAATCGCGCACGAACGCGCTCGAGAAAATCGATGTCGAAGAGCCAGATATTGTTATTCGTTTAGCGAGATCGGCCGAGAGAAGGACGGACACTTGGTTGGTCTCGAGTCGGGTCGAGCCGCGCTTGAAAGGATCCACTATATGTGTCCACGTAGGCATATCGGATGCAAGATCCGAGATCCGCGAGACGACATTCCGTTGCGGCAACCCGGAAGCGCTTCGCTCCGTGCACCAACGTCAATATAATTAGTTACGATGCATCATACTTAAGATGCAGATCGATCTGCGAAGTTGACGAACGAGCGGATTACTTCCACGCCACGGGAGAAGCTTTAATCGCTCGCTCGGATAATATATATAAATAAACGTGAAATTACATCTTCTTCCCGCGGTATATCTCGAGTGTTGATGACCGTTTGTGTAACATCCAGTTTACACGCCGCTTTATGCAAGCCGGTGTGAACCGTTCCCATAGTATTTCTGCCGCACGGCTATGAATCGCAATCATCGCGACAACGATTCACCGCGAAATTGTCAGGCAACGTTACGAATGATGAAGAAGTTGACCTTTCTAGTTTTCTGTTTCTCTTATTACTCTGTACCAGTTTATTAGGTTGGGGCAGAAATAATTGTAGGTTTTAATCTTCAACTTCAAATGATAAATATCTCAGCTCAATGAATGGTCTATGTTAAGTATTTGTGCAACTTCTCTAGTGGTTTTCAGTGAATCCGCATTGATAACGGCTCTTAATTAATTATTAATTAATCAGACCTTTTACGACCCGCTTCATCTTCTATAAGCTTTCGTCTGCGCTACGGAATTTGTGGAACCAATGCTAAACTATACGTCCCTTAGTTGATATTACGTAGTTTCCGAAGCTTTATGATCCAATTTGAACTCATATGAGAAAATCGTATAAATTTGTCTCTTTTCCATCTTTAATTTTATAATTTACAATAACTTCATATACACGATAGGAAGGATAGCACTGGCATGAATGAATAGAGGAAAGTCGGAACTTTACAGTGGTATATACTATACGTAACGATTAAACACAATTAAACACAACTTTATATCGAAGTACAGTACCGAAATTAAAAATGATGAAAATTATTTTTGCAATTATTTTTGAAAATATCGCGATTATTCGAGCGTAGCTGCGACTCGACTTGTCGCTGACCCGACTGTAACCTGAGTTTTGCGAATCAAGTTGAGACGCTAAAACACATATCCAAGAAACGAGCGCAGAATTTAACCCATCAAGGTCCGACGTCGGCGCTTTAGAGCGCGGTGCAGCGCGGCTTTGCTGAGCAATCAGGACGAATTTTTATCCGATTGTAACTCGCGTCGTTTGAGCAAATGCCACCACGCGATAAAAGCAGGTTTTCTTTCATTCCTCTTAAATAAAACGATAAAGATCGCAGCGCGACCCGATCTTACCGCAACCAGCAGCGGAACGCACGGAGATATTCATAAAAAGTTTCATAATGGACAGTCTTTCAATGAACATTACGACCACTCACATAACGTGCTTTTTTGTTGCTAATCAAAAATGATTACTATAGATAAACTAGATCCTAGTCCGTGATGCGTTGCCGAAATAGCTCTTGTTCTTGTCATTGAACTGTATAGGTATCGATCGTATCGACGAACAACTTTAAGTCATCGCACGAGAAGGAGTAGACCTTGACGAGCGTAAATCTAATATTATTATTGTCACGTTCGTCATTGTCCGGGATGCCGGTCTACTTCGCACGTTAGGCATGCAAATATTTCCCCGAGTAGCGGTAACGCCGGTAACTCCTCACGTGTCACATGTGTTGACAAATAATGGGAAAATGCAATGTCTAGCGTTAAATGTCTAATACTGAATGGATTTGAAAGCCCTTTCGACATTCGACCATGAGACTCACACTCGTTTTATGGAAATTTTTGATTTCGCAAAGAGAGCGAGACTTCCGCTTTTCGCTTCGCAGAAACGCTTAATGAATTCCAGCTGATATTACGCGATATTACGTTGCGTCCAACGTATTAAAATATATAATCCAATACGTTGTTACGTAACATTATAACATTACGATGCGGTCAACGAATTTTTGGTATCTCTGCGCGCGTCGAACGGTACGCGCAATTTCCCCGTTAAATTATCAAGAATAATCTATAAACTTCTAAATCTGATAAAGTCACACTTCCGCGTCGGATCATACCTTTCGTTCATATCGCACGGTGAAACAAGAAATAACCGAGCGTGGCGATGAGCTTTCGTTAAAGTGCGCTTCAGCTAGCTCTTTCACGTTTTACGACAAACCAAAACGGACGATCTTCGACTCGGGGAAATTTGAACCTGCATAAAGGCCGGTTAACTTCTTTTTATCCGCTCGATTTCCATGCCTTATGGCGATCCTTGTACGGCGAAACGATCGACGCTCGAACGAGCAAAAGGTCTTTTGTGAGATATACGCTAAACCGCCTACGGATTTTGTACGACGTGTCACGGTAAAAAAAAATGACTTCTACTTTCCTTTTTCGGAAACGCTTCGTATTCTGCAGAGTAACGTTAAGGATTCGGAACGCAAGCAAAACGTAATAAGATAAAATGACTTTTTCCTAAACCGGAAAGGCAGCGCGGAAGTGTCGTACTCGGCTGGACAACGAAAATTCTCCGACGTAAAGGCGCAATCTGTCTTTGAGCAATTTGACTCGTATTGTGCGCGCGCGAGACTCCCCACGGATCACAAAACGATTTATCAACGTTTGATCTTCGATTTCGAAATGTAGCGCACAGTGAAAAGAGGCGGCCTTTTGTTCGGCAGAAATCGTACGTAGCGAGCATATTTCTAAATCGTTCCGACACGAATCTCACTCGTGTCAGGAATTCGATGGATAGATCGTCACTACGTCGTCACGCAATGTATCCAGTAATTATTCTCAATTATTGAATTATATATTCCAAAGTGGAATTATAATACTGCGCAAGAATAGAATTGAATTAATATTTGTAAATACAATGGCAATATTTTTATAACAATGTTTATGATCGCTATGTCGTCATGTAATGTATCCGGAAGTTACTCAATTATTAAATTATATATTCCAAAGTGGAAGTACACTGCGCGAGAATAGAACTGAATTGAATTAATATTTATAAACACCGTGGTAATATTTCTGTAACAATGTTTACGTTCCGATATTATTCTGTGTGTCATTCGAGGCACGTATAGATAAATATAGGATCATTAATGAATGGCCGCGAGAAATACGAAATATTTTCAACGAATCGTTACATACGACGAATCTCGTGTTCTGGCATATAACGGGCTAACGCGAAAGTGTCGCGACTTTTCTTCGAGATGAAATTTCGAAGAAGGTGACAGCGTCTGCGAGCAACGTATACGCGTCGCATGAACGGCCAGTGCACTACCCGGGGTCAGCCGCCGTGTTAATTAACGACGAAATGCCGGGCTTCTCGCAATCTTGGCGAATTTATCGGAACAATTTACACGCGTGCGCGCATTTATGGTGCGCTATCGAGTTATCTCGAAGGTAACCTATCGGGAGTAAAGGCACCTCTCCTCGAGAGACCGGTAAGGAAGCGTCGCCTCCCGCACGGTGGAAAGGGATGCCCGGCGCGACGTCTCGAGCTGAGGCAGAAGGCGTTTGCCAGTCTCCCGTCGACTCTCAAGTCAAAACGTTCCGAGAGGACTTTCACGTGTGCGTGCTCCGCCTCGCGTGTTAGGTATATGCTCGCCATAATTCGCCTATGCTCGAATCGGGTGCTCCTCTTCGCGAATTCCGAGACCGTTTGAGTGTGACTCCTTCCTCGATTCGGCATACCTCCTCTTACGATTTTTTCGCAAATTCTACGGTTACGATACGGAGTCTGTAAAGCTTCGAATGATTTTCCAAAGGACTTTCAGACCGCTGATGCCAAAATTACTATTTAACCAATATCTGAGCACGAATTGGAGCATAAACCAGTTTGGAATTTCAAGAGCGTAACGAAGAAAGCTCTGCTCGGCTTTCATTTATTACGAATTCGAAAAAATATATATTCTTCGTGTTCGGTGTAGCGTAGATATATTTTTTCATGGTTCACCTAAGAAGTAATCGTTTACAGTGTTCCGTTTTCGAGCGCGAACATGTGCTTCCGTAACGGAGTGCGAAACGTATAATCGGTCCGCGAAGCTTGAGGAGGACTATATATAGCACGAACCGTATATAGAGATTTTGACCACGCAGCGAAAGGAAAATATTTGTTTCTCGAAACGGTAAGATATATTTACGAACATTTGTCGATTCAATTTAATTGCGAACCCACTGTGTTAACACACTATCGCAAATTTACAATTAAGTCTTCTTTTTCCTCTATTCCGCGAACAATGCTCGATTGGTTACACGAAGGATGCGGAAAAGTATCGCTAAGCGTATCTCCTGTCGCGGTGTACACAAGAAAAGTGCTCTAATGCCGAAGGAAGGCCGATTTTACGGCGCTAATAGAACCAGGTTGATTCGCGAAGCGCCTCGACTCCGAACGTTCATTAGACCGTAGCGCAATGAGGTAACAATTGATCTTCGTGAATCGCTTTAAAAAAAAAAAACGAGGCACGATCTCAGTTAATGTCAGCGGTGAATTATACTGTCTTTAAATGGGCTAAACATGTCGTTTCCATGCAGATTTCAAAACCGAATTTTAAATTGCGATTCGCTGCAACCAGGTGCAAGCGGCAGTTTCCTACGTATTTCGCGATTAAATCGCAATCAATTCTTGGTTTAATCGCGCGGTAATAACGTAACCGCCGTTTAACGGTTCAGATAAAAACCGTCGTCGCACCGGATCTCCTCCGATTTGACAGATGAGTGCACATTGATCGAACATGCGCGGAATAAATAATTGTTCAAAAGATTTAAATTGTTTATAATCTTATATTAATAATCTTATATTTATAATATTATATTGTATCGGGCTTAATAACTATGTCAATGTATAACTTTGACGACACAGCATTAATTGCAGTAACAAATTTAAAAAAGAGCAACACATTCACAAACAAGTTTAACGAAATATAAAATATTAGACATTCTGGCAGTGTATCGTAGTTTCCTGCAGATAAAAAAAGATTCCCTCCCGGATCGGGCCGGATATTTCTTGGTTCAAAGAATCTAAAAAAATCTTGAAGGGTGAAGAAACTTTCTTTCCTCTAATACATTCGTCTCTATAATCGTTTAAACGTTTAAATATTACTATATATGATTGATAGAAATGAACGCTAGTTCTCATTGAAATCTTATATATAATTATCGCATTGGAATATTTTCACACGGTTGTATCTCCAGCTTAAGATGAAATAGAATGAAATTTATATCCGGCGTCGACCTCGAAGACTCACTTTCACTGGTCGCCACCCACAGAAAAATGCAGCAGCTGTTACGCATACGCCGTGATATTTTCTGAACTTCGAGGGTAAAGCACGTTAAGGGCTCCATAAGAGGCAGCTGCAGGCGTCGCGGATGGACTACACCTGCCTAAATGTGTATTTGTCGACTCGTTCAGTTTTTTTTTCTTTCAGCGATCACGTTTAGGCTCAGTTGCGCTCAAATAGGACTGCGAAACGTGCCGCCGCGCCGTTTAAAATGGGGCAATCAGGGAACAACGCGATACATTTATTAAGACCTAGGCCCGTATTCGTACTTGAACCAATCACAGAGCCGTATTAGCATTTTAAGACATTACTTAAGATGGTCTTGAAATAAGGACCGACTGTGAATACCGACCCTAAAGAATAATTTTATAATATCTCCATTTAATTTTTCCGCGAACGTTCAATTATCGTTTACTTAAAGCGACCGTCTTTCTTACGATATTGCGCTATGATTTTTCGAGCGACAGCCGGCAAGTGCGCGCATACGTCATTCACGCGGCGGAAAAGAGATAAAAGAGACGACGGGTCTCTCGCTCATCAGAAAGCACAATTAGCTCATTCATCGTCCGCCGTCTCTAGTGTCAGCGTACGCTAGCGAGCGTATACGTATATTAAAACGTGCCGTGCACGGCCGACACAATCGTGCACGAGAGTACGAGAGCCCGGGGAAGTTGGTTTATCGGTGCAGGCGCCAAGTAGTCAGTCACTGTGACTCGCAAGATACATTCTGTTAGACCATGCCGCGGCGTTCAAGAGAGTTTATTATTACACCAACAGCGCGCCTTATACATCGCGTGCATCGCGGAGATACACGTGTAAGTATTCGCGAAGACGGCGGAAGATCGCCGCGTGTAGAAGTGATGCGCGGGCCGGCTCTTCTTTAGATACATCGTTCGCGGTTTCTGGTACTTAGCTAAAATAAACACACGCCATAACGAAATAAAAAGAAAACGGCGAAGCGATTTGAAAAATGCGCGCTCGTACGTCGACACCGCAACGGGGGGCTGTCGTTGAGATTTCCTCTCTCGAGATGCGCTACCAGAAATAGGATATCTCGGATCGGACGGTAAAACCGTCGTTTCCACCTCGGCAATTTCATCGGTTATTTTTATTTGAGATCATTTTTGGGGTCTAAAAAGGGCGAGCAGCCCGCGGCGTCGCGGCATCGAAAACCGGCCTGGGCCTGGACACACGATCAAGCGAACTTCATCGCTCCGCGCGGGGATGCGAGAGGCTCGATCGCAGCCGCGGGGCTAAATTCCCGAATGCAACGCGTAATTCACTAGGTCGAGGTCGTTACCTAATCGAAATCGATGCACCTTTCAATCGTTTGCATTCGTTACGTGGCGTTTAGAATAAAATGAGATACAATGCGAATTATATGATGCGATCCAGAAATAGTTTACCGTTCTGAGATATCTCTAAAAAATATATGCAATACGAAAAAAAATTGCGATAAAAATATTTTAGAAGAATACTTGAAATTGTTTTTAGGACGATAAAAGTTAAAATTCTATTTATATTAGCTGTTTTGTACGGGTTGCGATATGAAATACACTTGTTCTACCATGCAATTAATCAGTTAAGTGTTAAGATTCTTCAACAGGAGATTATCCAGACCCATGAGAGAAATCTCGACGTAAAGCTTGACGATGCGAGCACAGTTATTTCGTTCGCGAAGAAATTAAAAGCGCTGATAAGAGTTAATAAAGCACGCGTTCTTTCGCCATGTGCAACGTGTCTTCCCACCTCACCGACACGTCACGCGGGCGCGAGAATGGATACGCCTATTATCGCGAGATTAGAGCAATTTATAGTATCGTCTGAGAGTAGCGACCCACACGGCGAATACCGCACTTCCGGCCGAGCGCATATTATAGCGATTTCGTTTGGTTATTCTTGACGCCACTCCATATTTCAAAACGAAACCACGCTAAAGAGAATGTAGAAGGCGAAGAGAGAGAGAGACGATTCTCGACGCTTGGTCAATAAATTCGTGAGAAAAAAGAAACCGAACGTTTCCCCTGTTGGCACGCCAAGTAACGTTAAACGCGTTTATTCCGCCGATACACGTCGCGGGCCAGGGCCCGCGCGCGCGGACCCGCTTCTTTCTCTCGCCTCCTCTCTGCTCGCCACAATGCTGTTTTCAGTGGCAGGCCTCAATTTGCCGTAATTATTATGTTTATCTTCCTCATTCACTTAAGTTCGCACACCGACTTCGACGATCCGGTCCTTCGTGTCCCGGTCGTTCGGCGCGGCAACACCGAAACGCCGCGCGCCGGCCGCTGTAAACGCCAGGTATCGTCGTGCCTTCTTTCACGTGTGATTTACAGCACAGATATTGACACTTTTTTTTTGTTCGTTCAATAGAATTGAAATTCTCCACCCATCGGTTATAATTGTGAAAGATTTATCGTTTTTTACATTAAAAAAAAAAATGAAAAAGACGGAGCCTATTTTTTAAAAGAACATTATACGAGTCGCTCTCGTAATTATTCGCCGCGATAATCAGAAAGAGAAATTTTAGATTCAATGCCGACGAGTGAAACGTTCGTCTATGCATGTGCACAATCGGCTGCATCCGCGTTCGCGAGCGCTATATGCGTGGCCGCGCAGCCACGCGCCAATCATTACATCCTGGAAGGGGTGGGTCTACCACCGATCCACTATGTCAAATCCAATTTGCGTGATTCTTTTCCTCGGAAACGACACGAAATCCTCGTCACGCCCGGCAATTTGCAGCGCTCGGCTCGGCTCGGCGCGGCGCGGCGCGGCGTGCCGACTGCACTTTCGACGAGCGTGAGAAGCGAGTGTCGGAATGTTGCACCTATGAAGAAAATAACACGACTTAGCGCGCTTCTCGATCACCACGGCTAGACACGGCCGCGTGTACAGAACACGCATTAAATCGTTTTACAAAATCCACCTCGGGCGTTACAACTTTATCCGATCGCGCGCTCTGGAAATATTCCTCTCTCTCGCCGGCTTGCGCGATCGCGCGCGATGCTGCAGAGCGCGAGGATGCTCGTGCAGTAAACGTCCGGTTCCTTACGTGCGCTCCACGTATAGCCACGCGCCGATCATTACGCTCGCGAGAAGGCGGTAACTACCGCCGTCGATCCAGTTTGTCAAACGCAATTTGCGTGATCCTGCCCCGCCGCGGAAACGACACGCGGAATCGGCTCGGCAACACGCCCGATAATTTACGGTTTTTGTATATACGCGACCTTGGCGTGGCGCGTGCGATAATGAAAGCAGCGCGATTACGACTGACGCGGCCTTTTTATTTTCCGAAGGCGATTAGATTAAATAGGATGGGACGATGTATACTCGTACTTTGAACGAGCGTTCGGACAGGAGAAATCGTTTCCCGCTGTGTCATCGTCCGACATATCTTCTGTAAAGATGGATGTTTAGATTGTGGATCGAATTGTATGCAGTGCCTCATGCATTTCTCCAAGTCGAAAAAAAAACTTGAGGACTTTTCTCGGTACGACTGGCCCTTGACTTCTCGGTACCGCGACGTTGGTGCATTCACCACGTCCCGTCCGTCGGTTCGGCCGAGGCCGGAGTTAGCACGAATGGATTGTTTCTGCGGCCGAGCGAAGGCCTTTAGGAAAGTGTAAAGAGCGTCTAAAGCGGGAAAGAGAGAACAAGAAGGGCAGGAGAAGAGAGAGAGAGAGAGAGAGAGAGAGAGAGAGAGAGAGAGAAGGAGAAGGAGTGACAAAGTAACTCTGGCGAGCCGGATGGGACGTAAGGAAGAGAGAAAGAACGAGGATGGAGCGAAAGATGAGAGCGTAGGGAGAAGAAAGGAGGAAAAGGTTGGCGAGGAGAGAAGAGAGATGGGAGATGGGAGATGGTGGAGGAGAGAAGGACGGTTCAAGGAGTTAAGAAGAAGAAGAAGAAGAAGTTAAGATGGTCCAGCGCAGGCAGCATCACCACACCGCAGCCGGAGGTGATGACCTGCTCAAGGCCACCCGCTCCCAACCTCTCGGACCGAAGAGGGGAACCACTCTTCTTATTTTTCCTTACTCCCTTTTCTCTCTTTCAGCTCCTTACAGCTCCTCGATCTCTCTCGTTCCTTCTGTTTCCTTCCTTCTGCCTCTCTCTCCTTTTCGCACTCGCTCAGTTTCCGTGCATCTGCCTTTCTTGGGCTCGCTGAACTTTGCATGGTCCTTTCTTTCCTTCCCTCTGTATCTATCTCGCTCTCTCCCTTCTATCTTTCTTCGTATATTTCTGGATTTGTCCGATAACTCGGAAAATAATTGACTATTGCGAAAAATATTACGAGATGTAGAAAGTAATCCAAAGACCGCAAGCTGTTAACTTTGGATTTTCCAGCTTGAAATTAATTACGTCTAAATGTATGTACATTGGATAAAAGGCCATCGTGTATCACAAGTTTCAGTTCACGATCTTTCTAATTTTGAATACTTGTGTTTTTTAACAATGCTGTGTTTTTAATGCACATTTTTCATTCGGTGGCTAGTAACAGTAGTAACGAATGGTTATGCGCGGCATTCTTTAAAGTAAATCCACATTAGGATGTCAACGAAAACGATTCGAGCAAAACTCACGATGAGTCTAAGCTCGTATGAACAGAAGAAAAATCGACCACAATACAAGAAGTCGTAAACCGACTGAGATCGCGCGACTAATCCGCTTGCCGCCGCGATAGTGTTCACCGACGAAGAATGCGATGCATCGTCGACGCAATGCAAAAAAAATCAGGTTTTCCTAACTGTTCAATTCGACCGGCGACTTTTCGCAAATGCGATCATTCGAACATGCGAGATATGCATGCGCAAATTACAGCTCTTGTAGAATTGCAAATCAAATAAAGTTTCCTATATTAGTTTATTAGTTACAACAAAAATTGATTATAGGACGAAATTATTATTTTGGAGATAAAGAGTCGTGTCATCGAAATTTTTGATGAAAACGCTTTATGTGTTATATGAAAAAAAAATTTTTTATGAAAACTTCGCACTTTGGTGCACATTCACAGTTTGGTGTATCTGGTATTTAATAAGCGCGGGTCAACTGGAGTCAACGGGGTGCAGCTGTGTTTACCGACGCAAACTATTACCTCGATTCATTATCAGTGACCTCTTTATGCACGTCTCTTATTTCGTAGGAGTCCTCTGTGCCGCCCGCCGTTTAACTTTTCTTAATTGAAATGTCATCCATATACATATATAGAGCAGTCCCACTGGTTGCACAATTGCAAACGCGTTTATAAAAATATATTTTACAAATACGACTCGAAGATACGCGTGATTTAAAAAAATACGGATTATTATGCATTTTAATCTGATTCTTTTCTTCCACTTGTCGCCTTCGGGTAATCGGTTATACTTTCGTTATTTCGACAGAATGACAGTGATTTCTCGCACGATCGTAGCTACGGGGCCAGTGAACGAAGTTATATACCCTTTCGCGCGCAAACATGCTATGCTTAAAGGTTGATACGATAATGGTTAGACACACACACACCGTGTACAATAAATAAATAATACGCGCATTTGTTGCAGCGCGAGATGACGAAGCAGACCGCGTGAGCAGGATTGCAGAATACACGGAGGAGAGAAGCAAGAACCCGAACAAAGGTAGAGAAATATAGAAATTATTAAAAAACCTATAAAGTATCAAAGATTTATGAAACGGGCTTAAATGGTAAAAACGCGCAATTTTTTGTTCGCGATCGGCGAACAATGCGGGACCGCAAAAACTAGAATCAAGCGTATTACTTTCCTGAACGATCTTATCGCGGAGACATTAAGGTATGACTCGACAATTTCGACAATACTATTGCGTCTATGTGCAGTGGGGCTGTAGATTGTATTCACGGTCTCAGGTAACGAATATTCCGAGTTACGGCGTCGTGTCCGAAGTCACTCCTTCGCGAAATGAAGCGAAAATGTCAGGCGGACATGCGACGTACGGTCAGCGTACCGGATCGGCCTGATCGATAACAATAGATATTATCAAGCTACGTGAATACTTTGCAGTTTACGCCGATCTCTCGTCCTTCGGCGCGGTGAAAGTCCGCCAGGAATTCGCCCTCGATCGTGTTGCGAACTTCACATTGAGATCCTCCTGACATGTCACGATCTCGCTCGAGAAACCAGTAACGCTGAATAACGAACACCTCACGTTGCCTTGTAAAATAGCAACGAGCAACGCCGATCGTGCAGCCGTTGCCCACCCCAAGTCACGATTTTTAATCAAAATAGAAAGAAATGCTTAAAATTTGTAATTTACAGCCTAAAATTGAATAGTCAACAAAGTTATCCCGATATATTAAAATGCTGACTGCTGCTTTTGCAAGAAGAAATTAAGAAAAAATTAAGAGTGGTCCCATAATGCGCGCGACGCGCGACGATGGAAAGATTAAAGTGCGACAAGAAATTGAGGCATCTTAATCATGCAGTTTTTTTCCGATATATAAATTTAAAAGCGTTTGTTAGCGCAGTCGCTAGACTCGTGGAGAATCGTGGATAATAACGAATGCCTCTCTCCTCGTCTTTTATCTTCGCAGGTACGCAGATACGTATATCCGCGTAGTTTTGTCCCGACACGCGGTAGTTCCGCGAGTAGATGCAACGAACGGTCGCTATCAGTCTTTTACCTTTTTTCCGTAAAAAATTAATTGGATAGGATTCTCGTGGAGTGATTCGCTTCCTACTCGTTTTACAGCCCGCTCCCACGACGCAGGCACGAGCGAATGTCGGCGATGGTAAGCGTCATCGGCCTCTCGAAGCACGTACACATCGGGCCCGCCGCGTTTAATGCCAATGTTTCCGCATTCTGGAATCTTATTTCTGAACGGGGAATATTCGCTGTCTAGCCGGTGCGGTGGCAAAAATGTATTGCCGACTGCTCATGCCGTGTCAAATCCTCTCGGTGAACCCGCGCGCGAACATCAGCCGGACGCGCCGCGCCGCGCCGCACCGTGTCGAGATTTTATGGTCCGCATACATACTCGAATGCATACGCCGGGTAGTCCGAGATTCGTTCGAGAGGATTGCCGATTTTATCGTAGATAGATATCGCAGATAGAATTAATCGTCATCGCGACGCGGCACTTCCGCGATGTAACATTTTATTTCTGTCCACGAAACGTCGGGCTGGCACCTAACGGCGAAAATATGACGCCAAACTCGTTTGAGTCTTTCAGCATTACGTTAGAAACTGGAGATTTTACTCTTGTGGATCAAATAGAAAAGGAATATTCCTGAAATTCCAACCGATTTCTCTCATGCCTCCGATGAGAAGTTCAAGCGCGTTGGGAAATATATAGCTCTCTCTCGGTATCCCTTCTTACGAAATGTGGGAATTAATCCGCGACATTCGGAACGTTAAATGAATCTCTCGCGATATGACACTTCTCACTTCCGCGCGAGAGTGTCAGAAGTTAAATGTGATAAATATGGACACTATGCCCGTGTCGGCACGGTGTAACGCGAGTCCACGTCTTATTTAAGAAACTTTTAAGCATTCGCGCGACAGCGCCAATATCATGGAAAAGGTAGAAAGGTGATGTAACGCGTGAATCAGAGTGTGAGATTACCGAGCAAAACCATTAGATTTCACAACCAGAATCGGCCGCATCGGCTGTCCTTTTATTCAAGTTCGTCTTTCGGACGACACAGCGCGCCGTGAGGCCGAATGAAACTTCGTGTTTCAAAAAAGCTGTATACAGTCTCGAAATTTGAACCGATTTTGATGTATACTTTCTTTTTAACAAAGCTAGTAAAATTTCGGACTTTGTCGAGTTAAATTTTAGTTTTTTTATTTCCCTTTTTTTAAATCAGACATAAATAAGTAAACAGTAGATATCTCATCTAATTTAGTTAGGCGCGGATATTAATATTAAACTTAAATATTCAAACCTTGATTAGCTTGAAAAAGTTTGAAAAAACTTTATTGACCAGATTGACATAGTCTCACTAAATCTTACCCCTTACCTTAACAAACAAGATTAATTAAAATAGTACATACTTAATTTTATGCTCAAAAGGCTCAAGAGGCACGCAATAAAGATTTTAAACATTTTAGAGAATTTAATACACGAAAATATAATGGATTGGTACATATATAACAAACAAAGATATTATATAAGTAAGCTTTTGATCTCTTCAGATCAAACCTTATATGTAAGTATACTTTTCGCACTGACAATGAGTGGAAGCATTCTCCAACTCCGATATACGCGGAAGCTCGAAACTTGTTAATGACTTAAACTTTATTAACAATAATTAACAATAACCTTATTAACAATAATTGAGAAAAAAAATTGATTATATAATAGAAATAATTTAATCTTACTTTGTTCAATAGTTTTTATCTACTAAAATTAGATATTATTTCAATTAAGCTTACTTATTAAGATAAGGTAAGATTTAGTGAAACTATGTAAGGTTTTTTCAAGCCTAATCAGGGTTTGAATATTTAAGTTCAATATCAATATCTGGACCCCTATTCTGTAACTCTAACGACAGTGTCGGCATCGTTATATCGTCGTTGCGCAGCTTTTTTTCCATATAGTATATACCTGCGCAACGACAACGTAACGATATCGACACTGTCGTTACGAGTTACAGAATAGGGGTCTTGTTTGATGTTAAATTAGATAATATCTACTTTGATTATAAAAACTTTCTGAATTAATAAAGAAAAGAAGCAAAACAAAAATCTGACTCGACAAAGTGGTTCGAAATTCTATTAGTTTTTATTTAAAAAAAAAAGCATCGAAATCGGTTCAAAAGGACCCCGCACAAAACCAATGAAAAAGTAGCCCCAGTCAAATTGGCTGAAGTTTCAGTACGATGAAGTTCAGACTGTCCTGATCAAAAGTCTCAAAGGCTGCAAATTCAGAAAATGCCCAGTTTCCAAGATACTTCGAAAACAGGGCTTTTTTATTCGTGAACTGTCATCGTCGATTTCAACACTTTGAGACCAAGTATCTCGGAAACTAGGCATTTTCTGAACTTGCGGCCATTGAGACTTTTGATTAGGACTTTTCCGTTGGTTTTGTGCGGGAGATCCTTTCGAGACTGTAGCCTTTTTTAAAGCATGAATTTTCATTTGGACCCACGTGTGGCGGCGGTTGGTACAGATTATATCTAATATCTGCACGGTATTACGCGTTGAATGTTATCGAACATTTCTTTTCGTGTAATTTTGTGAGTGCTTGTTGAACGCGAGCGAACTCGTGTGTACAAAAAATTAAATTGCAAAAATTAGAATGTTGAATTGCGAAGCTGTTACTGATACGAATAATCTGTACAAGATAACGATCTGACAAGTATTACGTGACGAAATGTAAGTAGGAAGGAATACGAAATCGTTTCTAAATGTCCGCAACTCGAGATAAATTCTTTAATGTTCGGTGTATTAAGTTGCTCTACCCAACCTGAGCCACGATCTAAAAAGAGGCTGACTTTTCCGAAAGCGATAAGTTACGTACATGACGAGACGAAGTATGCTGGAAGATATATAAAGTATGTTGAAAGATACATAAAATTTGGTAAAATGTGTGCAACGGTACGATACAGTGATGTTCACTGTTCTAAACATGTGTGTATGTTTCGTTGGAGAATCAACGAACGTCGAACACAAAGAACGTCGCGCGCTTCAGTCGGCATCTGAAAATAAATGATTTAGCCGCTGTAACACGCGGATTTATTGCTAAATACATTGCTTCACATCGGACGATATATCGTTTAGGATGTTTAACGACCCGAATGTCACATGATCGCCATATATCGGCCGATGAGACAAAAAAGGGAGACCATTATTAGAGGAGATAAATATAACAATTATTAATCGTGTGTTACAAGGTTCCACACCTCCGTACACTGACGCAACGCGAACGATTCGGATCTCGGTGCCAAGGACAAGTGGGCTTTTAGTGACGGCATTGATTTTGCGGCCTGCCTCTTTTCTTTTTCAAAACAGTATTCCGGGCGAAGAAAGCCGCTCGCCGCCCATTGCGACAGACATAATTCTCGCTTTCAGAAACTATATGCGCGATGATGTAATTTATAACCGCAATTTACGTACGGTATAACCACTATTATCATACCTGCACGGCATCAGAATACAATATGAGCATGCATAAAGAATGATTTTAGTCGCGATAAGTAAAACAATTGCATCCTTAATATTCATTGATCAATATTATTTCTACGTCAAGAATTCTTGTAATTATAATTCCTACACTGCAAATTCAAATGTGTTATTTTAACACGATTGAACGTATTAACTTTTATTTTAATAGGATTAAACGTGAAAGAGCTTCTGTCTAATATGTCATTTCTAGACGTTTATGCGTGTAAAAATAACACATTTGGATTTGCAGTGTATTGCAGTTATAATTGCAATTTTCAGGATAGAAAAAACATTAGATAGGATAGATGTACAAATTTGCATCATCGTGTTTCAGATTTATAAATTTCACGCTTATGTTAAGTACACGTCAGTTTTTAATTTTAATGTGCAAATTGATACGTTCTCTAGTTTCTATTGATGAATCATTTAATCGCCCAAGGAATTACTAAGCGACGTAACTCAGTGGCATGACAAAATCGTCGTCTCATCTCGAAATCGATTATATCGCATAGCGGTATTCCAGCTCAGCATAGATTCTTCCGGTACGCGTCCTATACGACTTTTCTCTGGCGAGCGAACGGTTTCGTTTCGTTGACACATTCCGCAAGATTAATCGACTCGTATAGCTGGCGTTCAAGCGACGTCCCGCGAACTAGTACACGAGACACGGAAATCTACACATTCCAAGAGAGCCTGTCGTGTCTCGTGCAGCTAATTTATAACGTATGTGTTGCTGTTTTGCTGTCATCTCGATGGATTAGAAATAAATCTCGAATATCCGCGAATATGAAGTGTATATATGTAATGAGAAGCGACGCGCGCTTGGATGGCATCCAACGATCCAATGCGGATCAAAGAAGAAGTTGAAGAGGGAAACACACGGGCCGCGGGTAATGAGGGTGAAGAACGAAGTGATACGCGCGAATACACGCGGATTTTTTCGCTCACGGTATAATGCCTGCAAAGAATGTAATTCCGAGCAGCAGAAGTTAAAAGCGTGGCCGCCGCGGTGGCACACTGAAAACTAGCGAGACTATCCCTTCTCTCGGTGCCACGAAAGCGCTTTGTGATGTCGGCGCAAACCGCGGAAGCTGGCCTCGACGAGCAATGTCGCCCAGTCTTACGACAGCCTTCTTGCCAGTACGTACGAGAACTTCGGCCCCGTTGTTTTCTCCTTCATCTCGACGATACACGTCAACGTTCTTCGGAGAATCGTTCCGCGCCGACCGGAGCTCAGAAACTCGCGCAAAACGCGCGCGATGCACTTCTTCCACGTGAAAGTTTGCCATAACCGCGAGTCGAGTTATGTGCTCTTCGATGATTGAAATTAATTGCCTGTCAAACTTAATGCTCGCAAAGTGGTTGTAAAACAGGACTGGTCCTCGCGAATTCTGGCTGGTTGTAATCGCGCCGTGTCTAATCAGGTATATTATCCGGTATGCTGTCTGTTTTTGTGTGTGTGATCGGTTACTTTCAACTTAATGCATCAGTAAATGCCGAGCGCACGTTATTCAGCCTCAAGCCTTCATATATTTGTCTACTAGTTTTATTAGCTTTCTCACTAATCTATTGTACAATAATAGCTAGTTTAAAGAATAACAGATAAGATCTTAATTTACTTTTAACAATTTGTTTCACTGATTGGTTATAATGATATGATAATTATAACTTCACCACAAGTTCGTAATCAAATATTTGCCAAGATGGAAATATGTTACGACGCCCGACACTTGCGATGTTTTTTTTTCTACTACATTGTTATTTCGAGACAGCACAATTTAAGAAGCAATTTCTATTTCGAAAAATTATTCATCTCTTCATTTAGTCAAATCGAATATTACTCCGTTTTTTTAATGTAAATTTATATTTATTGTCATATATATTTGCATCACTTATTGAGAACTTTTATTATTGAATATTGTGTATAGATCGGTTTTTGTAGTTAATTATCAAAAATAAATTCTACAATTGTACAGAGTAGGTAACAAGTGGATTAAACTCATGCATACACATACGCAAAATTCACGCATACTCGAACGCACATTTACGCACACGACGACACGCGCGGTGTCTCCTGATCACCGGTACAAATATGGTGCGATCGTCTGGATGGTGCATCGAAAACCATCGAGCACCGCGAAAGTTGCATCTGTTGCGCGTGCATATTATACGATCGACGATTAGTTACGTCGTACTGCACTGCGCCAGGAATGTTAATCAGTAGTTTAGCGCGGCGCGCTTTATTAACTGTGAATTAAAGTTAGTCAGTGTTTCGCGGTATGACGGCATACGTAAGCGTTCGGCAATGCGACAGCATATATGCACCGATGATATGCAATTTACGAGCGGCTGAATATTTTAAGAATTCTATGCTCGTGCACATTTCAAAGCTCGTAGATAGATAAGGAGAGTCCGAAATAAAACTTAACATTTCGATACCCATTGCGAAGAGTCATAGTCATGCACCGTAAACTTGCTCGATTTAAATATTTCTGCTTAGACTAGATAACGTACATGCAAATGTTTTGTCAATAGATTTGCTTTAGAATGTGAAAATCCTTGAGGTCATGCAAATCTATATAAGACAAATGATCCGCACCTTCAAATTGAGCGACAAGAAATTCGGAGTAAATCTTACATAAAGTACGGTAAGAAATTAGAAATAAAAATCCGGAATAAAATAAAAATTAAAGTAAAATAATAAATTGTTCAAAATGAAATAAAAATATTTAAAGTAACACAAAAATTCGGAATAAATCTTAAAAACGAGATTGATATGAGAGATAAGGTTTTTTTCTTAAAAAATCACATTTTATGAATGAAAAGCAAAGCTTTAAAATTCGATAGAGATTGAACTCTCTTTCAGGGGTACATTGAATTCATTGACAAAAGTGAAAGATCGCAAAATTGTGCGCTCGCTTGATTCGTCAGACGAAGAGCATGGAAAATCGAAGAGATGATGTCATTTTTTAAACGATAATACGTTCACTGTGCGATGTACAATGTGTTGATATATGCGCGATGAATCATTCGAGTGGTTTGCTGGTTCGCTATTTAATGGTGCAAATATTTTTACCGATGCAATACACTTCCTTTCCGCAAAAATTCTTAAAGCATAACATAATACTTAACAGTACATATTACATTAAAACAAATGAATGCTAAAATAAATTTTACAAGGTGTACAAGGTTACAGAAGAACTCTTAATGGAGAGACATTTTTCGTCATAAATATACATATAAATTCAGAAATGCCGTACAAAGAATAAAAAATATTTCCAAATCTCTTTGACTATAAGCAACGAGGATAGTGCTATTTAAATTTCAGCCTTACCTTGAATTTGCTACCTTATTAGAAAATGAAACAGATCCGATATTCTATACAATAGCTTGTTAAAATGTAATTGAAATAGCATTATACATTCTATTATTTTATTTCTTTTATCACATTTAGGAAGAAATTACATTAAAAAATCGTATTATGTTGTATTATACTTTAACAAATTTTTATCGTCCAAATTTCACATCTACAAATTCTGTATAGCTTTAATAAACATTAAAATATTTCAATTGCCATATTATAATCTCAAAATTCAAACTTTTATATCAATATCGAGGATGTATTCGGGAATGCTGTTGCAGACACGGTAAATGGTAAGATGGAGAACTGCGGAGGCGGCCAGCGCCTGCCCCCGGACGGGGACGAATTTCCAGCGGCGTACCAAGAATTCAGCAACAGTAGCAACCAGCCACCGTACAGATATATCGCCGCGACAAGGACAGCGACGATAACCACGAATGGCGGTGGATTGTGCAACGAGAACGAGCCGTTCCGTGCCGGCGAGACTCTTAAAATGCTCGCGAACGACAGCAACGTTGTCGGTTCGAGGAGCATTATTCTACCCGATAGCAAGATGACGTTCGCAGGCGCTGAAAACGTGAGGCAGGATATAAACAAAGCCGCTCTGGCAAATATGGAGAGCGTCCGGTCCGAGATGGGCAAGGCTACGTCGGCCAATATGGATAATATATGTCAAGACGTGGAGTCCACCGAGGTGACTAACGAAGAGAGAAAATCATCTTATCATATCTCGGAAGATATCGCGAAGAAAAACGCTCCCGTCGTCTCAGCAGCGAATTCTCTTTATTCTTGTCAGACGACGACTAACAGCAATTTAATGACGAGCGAGAAGAAAATGGAGATCGCCGGATATTATCAGAAGGACGTAACGACGATCGAACAAGTGCCAAGCCACGTGAAAAAGGACACGCCTGTCGATATGCCACCGCCTCTACCATTGACAGGTACTCATTACTTACCTAGCTTCGAATTAATCCTCTCCTCCGTCCTTTTTCTCCAAGAAGCAACGTTAACATACCAGAAATATATTGTTAAATTATTTAATTCAATACTTCCGAGAAGATTGATTTCTTCTTCCTTTGAAATCATCTCGAAGCACATTGCATTTTTACATCATCTTCGCGTTTCTTACATCGTTATACCTCTTGTAAAAGTACATTGCATTATTCGCAGGTCCGCCAAAAATCGAGCAAACAGTTTTGCACGCGAGAAACGTTCCTACGACAGAATCGCCGCAGAGAAAGTTTTCCTTGAACGGCGATCTCTGGCGACAAGACGATAAGTCTGAGCGATCTGTTCGAGACAAAATTGCCATGTTCTCGTCGCAGAGTAGCCTTGACGCGCCTCTATTTCCTAATACCATGACAGCGGCAGCAGCCACGAGTAACAGCAAACAACGCCTCTCCAAGTACAAGTCTTCCGAAGATGTTTGCTGCAATGACAAGAGCAACGGACAGAAAGACCGACCGTCTTTCTTCCCCGACAGGACGCAGAGTTCTTTCGATCTGACCGATTCGGCCAAAACTATAACGGGGGATGATTCCGCGAAGAAATATAGCCAGAGGTCGCCCAGTTTGTCTCAGACTATTCAACCTGCTCTGTTGAGTTCAATCGCGCAAACTACGCGAGTCCCGAAGACGCTACCAATCGTTTCGCCGAAAACCACATCACTGCCAAGTACGTCCTCGTACGACAAGCAGAATTTCTTAAGCACAACGACGAAGAATTATTGCGCAAGCACCGCTGAAAGCGGCAATTTGCAGAACGCCGTGTATTCGAGTAAAACTGTGGGTTCTTGTAGCAATTCTAGCAACTCGGTCAAGACAACGAGCACGCCTTCATTAGCGCGAGCTACCAGCTTCTCAAGCCCGACACCCTTCACGCAAAATCGAGATTCTCTGACAACCGATTCCATCAGTAACTCACAAATTTCAAGGACGAATTCCTTGGGGTCCACGTTTAGACGACCCGGAGAAGATGTAAGAAAAAACAGCTTAAATCAGCTGATCGAACAGAGACGAAGATCGATATCGAAGCTACGTGGTCTGGTTATACCGGAAAAAGATACCGTGCCGATCGAGCAACCTATCGTCGATCTACCGGAAATCAAATCACGAGATTCGATATTATTGCATCAGGTAAGATTTGAAGTATAATGCAATTCACCAAATTTTTACAAAATTTATCATCTATTATTTTGAGAAATCAATTTTTATGATTAGACATTGGATTTTTTATATACAGACTAGACACTACAGACGCGCGCTTCGCGCGCGCTATTTAGCTTTAACATTATGCTATTACTATTAGACTATTAACCCCATGATACACACAACTGTCAAAATATACAATGACAGCTGCAAATGAAGTAAGCGCAGCAAGAGAACCAATCGGCATCGCGGAAAAGTGACAACAATACCTATGACATGCCCTTTTTAGAAGAGGATTGGTGGAAAGAAGCGATTAATA
The DNA here is from genome assembly GCF_048541705.1 of Temnothorax americanus. Taxonomy (NCBI): domain Eukaryota; kingdom Metazoa; phylum Arthropoda; class Insecta; order Hymenoptera; family Formicidae; genus Temnothorax; species Temnothorax americanus. The sequence goes on from NW_027509475.1 coordinate 1,916,924, forward strand.
ACTAAGATTATGTTATTTATAATATCCAACATCTTTATATACTGCAACATATGTTAGGTATAAATATGTTGGACATTACAAATAACGTAATCTTAGTTATTAATTGGTTTTTTCCAGCAATCTGCATATAAAAAATCCGATGTCTATTTACGAATAACGCCTTTCTATATTTTACGCATGCAGAAATGTTCAAAATAATGCTACGTTGAATATACGTTTTCTTTTTCCAGATACCAAAGGCAAACATTCAGGACAAGTGGGGGTCTCAAAGTTCCTTAACCAGCAACGCCAGCACGGCGAGTCAGCCCTTGAAAGCTACAACGTCCTTCAAGATGCCGGCGCCTCAGATCCACTCCAAGTACTCCCCGGCTTTCAAGAGAAAGTCTCTCACGGTTTATGGCACTTCAGTGACAACGAGCTCCGCGATGAACGGCAGCAGTCCGATGAAAAGTTCACAATCAACCGCGATGCCCACGTTTTCGGAGCCGCCGAAAAGCCTGGAGAGTATTTGCAGCCCGACGAGAAGCGATTACAGCTTCGAGTTTGCCTCGACAACTAGTTCACCGGATGGCACGCGTACTAGACCGAGGACGATGCAGAGGAAAGCTCGCTTGGATTACGATGACTCCGATAACGATTCGGCCGTGAGCAGCTCTCAGAGCAGCATATCTCGCGGCTTTAGTCCGCCGATATCTCCGGTACCATCGGAAAGATCCACCGTCTCATCGGAGAGATCTTACGTCTCCGCGGAACTGAACTGCCAACGACGACCCTTGATCGCGGACGGTTTGAGTAGAATCGTAGTCGCGCGGGATATCAGAGATCCAATTGTTGCATCCGAAAAAGATCAATTTGCCTCCAGGATAGGTGTTCTCGGTGAACGGACCTACCTGGTCGAGAGATCGTCATCCAGCAGCAGCGGATCGAATCCGCGGTCGCCACAGCCGAACGAGCTCGTGTCGAGGAGCTCGCAGATCCCTCAGCGACAACTAAGGCGGTCGAACAGCACCGATACAAATTGCAGCACGTCCTCGACGCTCACGTCCGGATCTCAAGCCAGCGCCGAGTCCCTATCCCGAAGAGTACTGAAGCCGCAAAGCGTGGAGGCGATAAATCGAAAGAACATCCTAGCGAGTGCCAGATGCCGAAGTGGCAGGGATCTGAACGGATCGCCGCTAATCCAGCGAAAGTTCTCGGACGACGAAGATGCCGCGAAAGGAGCCGTCGAGAACGGTGGGGTTATTCATCAGATGAGCAACAACTCAGGGAATGATCTCGCGAGGAAACAAGAGGTCAAGATCGCCTACATAGAAGTTACGGATCCCTTTGCGGAGGATGAAAGATCGTTTTCGAAGAAGGCGGAGAAACCTAAATTGCCGCCTAAAATGAGTTTCCCGCCGCCGGCTGTTAGACCGCCCAAATCCGAATTGTTGGAGCCGTCGAACGATCTCAAAATGTGGGTTCGAGCGGAAGTGAAGACTTTGGCTCGATCGATGGAAGAAACCTCGAACAGCAAATACGACAAGATTCCATCCGTCGCGACTCAAAATTTGGAAACGAGAAATAATCGTGGGTCCGTATTTAACGAACCTGTTATTAAAGCATCCAACGACGCTTTGTTTTCGAAGACCAGAACTGCGGTGAGCGATACGAAGGTGGCCGCGGTGGAAATGTCGAAACCGCAAAGTAGAGCGAGTTTAACTCCCAGAAAAAGCATGGAAGACCAAAACGATCTCCTGACGATCTTAACGACTAAGAGCCGCTCCAGATCAGCCATACATGTCGACGAAGGGACTTTTGGTAGATCGAAGAGCCAAATGAGCCTGGAGGATATACTTGGCGCTAAGCAGGATTTAAAATTGCTCCGTGCGCAAAATACGGAGTCGAAAATCGAGAACGGTGCGATGACAAGCTCGCCGGTGAAATCTGCTTGGGAAATATCAAAGGAAAATCGATACGGTAGAAGAGGCTCCACTACTTCGAACGAGTCCTGGTCGGAAGACAAACCCTTTGTTTCCAAAATACCCACCTTAGGGAGACCCAAAGCCGCCGACAGCGGTGACGAAACGTCGGAAAGCGTCGAAAGAATAAAAAGCACGACGGTGTCGAAGATTCCGACATCCCGTGGCCTGAATCGACGCAGCGCCAGCGTGACGGACATGAAGAAAGCCCTGGAGAAAATTGACACGAGTCCCGCGCACGGCCAGCTACAGCAGAGCGCCAGCAGCACTCACAATCGATTTCCAAGTCTGGACAGCAGCGTGGACGAGAACATCGGGACGGAAATGGACACCGACAGATGCTACGGCGAACAATTCGGCAGTATCAGTTCGCTGGCTAGCAGCACCAGTCTGATCTCGCAACAAGAACTGGCGCAGCTCGTCGAGGAGGCGAGCTTGGAGGAGGCACGCGGAGCGCACGACGTCATAGTCGTTCTTCTCCACAAGGAGAATCCGACCGGCAGCGTTGGCATCACCTTGGCCGGCGGCGCGGACTGCGAGGTGAAGGAGATCACGGTTCACCGAGTGCTGACACACTCCATCGCGGACAAAGACGGTCGGGTGCAACGGAGCGATAGGATTCTCAGCATAAACGGTCGGAGCACGCGAGGCCTCACGCACCGGGAGAGCATGGCGGTACTGAAGCAGCCGAGATCGGAGGTCGTGCTGGTCGTGTCGAGGGTCAGGATGGAGGAGGGCGGTAAACTGAGATCGCGGACCGCGAGTGTCGAAACCATCGTCGAAGGTAAAAATAAGGATATGCGTTTCTCACGTGAGAGAACTCTCACGATCCGTATTGACGATAACGGAATCGGTGTAAATAAGAGAACTCGGATTCGCACAGGGTTAGAGACGAATGGAAACGTTGAGGACACAGCGTGGGGACCACCGTCGACCGTGGCGGTTTACAAGGACGGAGCTGGCCTGGGATTCAGCCTGGAAGGCGGCAGGGATAGTCCCCTCGGGGATAGACCTCTAATCATCAAGAAGATATTCACCGGTAAATTTTATAGCAGATCTTTGTGTATAGTACATTTGCAATCGTAATATTACGTAAAGAGTAATGTAGTCCTTTGCACGTGTATAATGATCGTTACATTAAAATGATAAAAATAAGAATAATGATTGTTTATTTGACCCAATTGGCCACCTTTATTTAATACAGTTGTCGCGACGTTTTAACTATTGATTTTGGCCCTTTCATAAAGGTTTTTTTTTTACTGATTTCATGACTTAGGTTTACATTTGAAAAGGACCAAAATTAAACGTCGTGACAACTATATTAAAGATGGCCAGCTGGGTCGAGTAAAAAATCACTATTATTAATTTACTACTGGCGAAGCAAAGTTTCATATTTGGTTTGATAAAAATAAGATAATAGGAATGATATAATATGGTATCTCAACTTTATCTTTTACGACAGGAGGTGCTGCCGAGAAAACGGGTGCCTTAAAAGCCGGGGACCAACTGCTCGAAGTAAACGGTAACGACGTTACGCGAATGTCGAGAATAGAAGCGTGGTCTTTAATGAAGAAGCTACACGACGGTGAAGTGAATCTCCTAGTCAGGCATCCTGCCACCAAATCCTCGTGAAGGAATACGAAATCCCGATCGCACGATGCAAACGGAACGTAGAAATGTGCCAAGCAAGCGACTGGATAATTTTTCGATCGATATTTGTTACGTAAGCATAATGGTTTATAAGGTATGTTATTGATTTGTTTTGTTCGAGAGATTTTAGATGTGAATCGATATTACGCGAGAGGCTTTTTCTATCGTGTTTGTAAATTTAAATAATATCGCTGTTTAGTCAAAAATCGAAAGCTCAATCTCGCCGATTTATAAAAAGAAATGAACTATTTCTAGAAGCGCTTAAATGAATCGATTATAGATTTACTGTTCTAATTATTACATAGTCATCTATTATAAATTTAATGGACAATTTGTTAATTAACAAAAAAAAAGAAAAAAATAGCAAGCCTGTGTAATTTGCTAATTTATTTTGCTTTTTGATCAGACGTCTCGTAGATTAAACGTACATACGTCTTGTGCATGCAAATAGCAATAAAATAGTACAGTAAATGTACTTTTTAAATATACAATGCAAATTTGCGGTGCAATGCAATGGTCTCGATAGTTTCACCGCAATAGGGAATCAGTATCGCGAAAAGAGACTTAACTGCTGCAAATTTCCAATCTAAATCAACAATGCAAAGTGCAATATCATAATCAGCATAATCAGCAATGATTAAACGTGGAATGATATTTTCGTTTTGTGGATTTCAACGAGAAGTAGCGATACAGCATCTTAATATAGCAATATGTGTTTTGACAACGAAGTATATATATATATATGGGAATTTCGATGTATGCCATACGCAAGCGAATCGTAATGTTACTGGAATGAAGTATAGGTAGGCATGTCAATTAATCATTTAATTAAGGCGATGCGTCTCGTTGATACGAATCGCTCGTACGACATTAATTCCATAGTGCCGGCCGTGCAGTAATAGTTCGAATTAAGAATTTGCGACAAGCAAAATAGCTGGGTAGATAGTTAATAATATGAGCCTGATTGTAGATATCGCCTATTTCTAATCGATTTTACCGTAGTCACCCCGTCGCCTTACCATAGTGGTTCCTGTTACGTTAGGATACGAACGATAGTATATTTTTGTACGAAACGGTGGTCAGAGCCGATGTGTTGTGGCGTTGTGGCAACGTGAGAGAAAGTAACGCGAGAGATCGTTTCAGTTTTCTAACTTTTAAAATGACTTCGATTAAACTTTAATTAACTTAATTAGCGATTAACTCAACTGGCAGAATCGCTTGCAGTTTCAACATTTCTAACAATATAAATTGTTGTTCTTAATCGAATTTTTCTTTCTATGTATTAAACAACAAAAAATCAACTATTCCATCCACGTTAACAAAATAGTACTGCTTGATGAGATAATCGTTAATCATCTCAATCGGAGATTGATCGAAGTTTCTTAACGCAATAAAATCACGTGCGCAATAGGTTTATACTAAAAAGTAGATCGAGTTTTTCAAGTAAGAATTTGGATCACTTTCAAGTTAACTATGGTGCGCTTTTCAAAAATGTTTAAATCAGTTTAGTTAAACTGGGAGTCGATTATATGTGTATCTTAAAACCAAGTGAAAATTACAGAAGTGAGAAAATTTACTAGAGATTTACTAGAGTAAATCTGTTCGCGATTTGTAATTTTTACTTTGTTTCAAGATACATAATCGATCCCCTGATGTAGTTCATTAATAAAAAAAAGAATTTAATTTAATAGTAGTCATATGTATAATACAGTATGTATATGTATATACAAACAAACTGCGGAAGCATATTCTACAAGTAAAAATAAGAAAAAATGTTATATATGAAGTTTGGCTAGAAATACTTTATTACAAAGTTATAAACAAATATTGGAGCGGAACATGAAATAGGTAAAAACGGTCCTCTGACTTCTGAGATCTCCAGATTTAACGCCTCTTGATTTTTACTTATGGGGAACTTCAAAAAACACGATTCACAGTACAGAAGTGATCATATTGACGAGAAATATTGAAATGAAAATATATAGGTAACAATGGATTTTCCATTATACGGAATATGAATAAAACAAAAATCAATCAAAAATTGTCTAAATTGTCGGGGTTCAAATTCTTACTAGAGAAACTTTACTTTAAAAAAGGCCATTTTGACGCAATCTTGTTATTCGGAGTAAAGAATAATTTTAAATTTTCTCGCGGCATGAAGAAAGCGCCGACCGCTATAATGAAATCTACAATCAAATCGCGCCAATTAAATCTCGCACGATTTTTTTCAATAGCTTCCATGAAAGCATTCACGAGATCGTGCATTTCCTGATCATCTCGATAAAGCCAATGCACCGGTAGCGGCATAATAATATGCTCCATCACGCGGAGATACCGCATCGCCGCATACGTGAATAAAATAATACCGCTCGCAGCGTGCGTATGTCGAGATATTATCAGAAATTGTATTATCGCGAGGCGCGACGCTTTGCGCGATTAGTCGTTTCGCAGGTGTAATAAGGATATAACGGGACGAAACGGAAGGTAATTATTTCAGACGAGGGAAAGGAAGATGGCGAACGGCTGACGTTAAAGACGATTCTCATTGCCGCGCGCGCGCTTCATTTCCCGATCGTCCTCACCTGTTGTATCCTTATTAAGAAAATGCAGCGCTATATATAAAGTTCGACTCACCGATCTCGACGAAGAGCACCCGGAAGCACGAGGCACGAGGAGAAAACGGCACTTCGCGTAAACGCGCGCTTAATCAGCGCGGCGATGGCTCATATCTCCTCAATACTCCTCATCAAACTGACCCGACTGACCGTCAAATCGCCGGCCGGACTGCGTGAAGCGTGAAGTGTGCCCAATGCCCATAGACGGATCCATATATCGATCTATCGAAATCTACATTTTGTAATTCACCGATCCGTTCTATTTGATTTGAATTCTGAGAATTGAGATGTTCGAATGTTAAATCGAAACTCGCCTTTCGTATTTCAATCCTCGAAATACCGTTTCGTCTTCTCCCCTGCTTGCCGTCCATATGGCCATAAATTTTTAAATTGACATTGAAACGCGGACCGATCGATCGTTATAGTTGAATCTCAATCGCAATCGGAATTACAAATGCGCCGAGTTAAAAGGGAAAAAGTGTCATACATAACAGGATTATTAATATAAAAGAATATATCGGAATATATATTTAAATGTAATACAAAGCGTTTCGGGATCGATTTGCATTTATTAAAATTTTGTGCTGTGATATATGTGAGAATGACACGATTTAGTATAAAACAAACAACTATTGATTGAGATACTAATCAATATTACTACGTATTTTAATCCAATGTAAATTCGTTATATATATAAAACACTGAATTGTTCGTTTTTTTTTTATTGTTTAATGTTACACAAATGCTCTTTTTATATATATTGCGTATTTCCTATACAAACCATTGCAAACGGGGACACTTTATAATATAGCTCTTGGTAAAGATAATATAGAGCTTTTGGTAAAGAATCTCAATATAAAAAAAGAAAGTTATAATTCATATTGGAAAATGTAATTTCCGCGCACTTTTTTCATTTAAAAAGATTGCGAGATGGAAGGTTTCTTGAGTTATATTAAAAAATATGTTTTCATCCCTTTTTTTGTTCGCTTAATATATTTATTAAATACTATAATTGTACATATATTGTGAAAATAACAGCGAATTGTATATAACAATGATTAATACCAATAAAATTTCTTTGGAACACGATCTTCCTCGATACCCATTTCATCCATGATATCCATTTCGAAGGTTTTCAATGCCGGCTGCAAACAAAAAAGATGAATCTAATATTTTATTTCAGACATTTCTACGCAAAATTTGTTTATGTCGCTTTAAACGTTACAGTGAAATTTTCGTTTATTAAAAAAAATATATATATATAACTTTTCAGTATAACGAATTCTACACATAAAAAAAACGCGGATAAATTCACACACACACACACACAAAATATTTTATATTTTACATACTGCAAAAGTTATTTTTTCCACGTCATCTTTAGTTGTATCTTTTGCCTGCTCTAGATATAACCGAGGAATCTTGTAATCTATCGTCTCTTTACTCGAGATAGGAATGGGAATTAGTCTACCAGTTCTCACGGATACGCGTACACGTTGGCCATCCTCCGTGTATCGCCATTCTACTGGAGTTCCTTGCCTGCAACGAATCAAGTTGCACTGTGCTATGAAATATCGGTAATATATGTTCATCTTCGTAAAATGAATTCTTTAAAGAGATACTCACATATCTGAAGGGTCGACCAACTGTACCTGCGAGGTCACCAATAGCGGCTGTTCCTGCTGCAAGTATACACCAGGAAAACTTTTACTCTTCATAGTGCTTATCAGCTTTGTGTTAAGTCCTTCGACAATTATCCAATTCCTTTCTTGATAAATCTCTTTTACAATCCCTTGCTTTCCTTTATCTTTTCCTACTAAAACCTCTACCTAGACAAAAAATATATAAATCTGTACAAATAATGTAATAATTATATATTAAAATAATATTACCGACATCTCTCTCTCTCTCTCTCTCTCTCTCTCTCTCTCTCTCTCTCTCTCATCTCCTTTATTTTTTATAAAAATTCTACCAGCAAATAAACGTACTCTATCACCCCGGAAGAAGCTCCAATCCTTAATAGGTTCCACGTGAACAAACTTATGGTATGCCCCAGGCGCATTCTGACGATGAAATTCATGAGTCCACGGACGATGTATAGAGAAACGAAATCGTTTTCTTTCAATCGTGCGTGGTAAATAATTCGGCTTGTTAGGTGTCTTCCAGTAAACCTTGTTATGACAATAAATTATAAATGTTAAAATTAATAAATAACAAGATAAAAAACTGTTAGTAGAATTAATCGTCGATTAAGTTAATTGATATCACTTTTAAATATTGCGAGCCCAACATAGCAGTTTTTTTTTTTTTTTTTTTTTTTTTTTTCATCTGACAATTGTGCAGTGTGCAGACCTGTGCCATAGCTCGTTCTATGTAGCTGTCCGGTAAATTTGAGTATTTCTTCGACCATTCTGCCATGCGTCTTAACAAGCTGGACGTAAATCTCATGTCTACTTCCTCGAACTGCACCAAAATTATTTTTACCCTTGAACACGATTTTCTTGCGTTATTTTTAAAATACCAATATATGCCAAACGTGCAACCTCTTTTTGGTTATGTTCACGCGCATAGAATAAGCGCAACTGTGACGCGCGCGCGTTAGGGAATTTTCAACTATTAAAAAATGATGCTTTCAAGAAAAATATATTGTTCCCTAATCTTCTTCTTATCAATAATTTTCCACATTCTAATTTTATTTACTGACAATATCCAAGACATTTTTTTTTATCTAAAAACGAACGTGAGGTTTATAGTAACTTTTTTTTACGCAATCAGCGACCGGCGCCAATTACAAAGATCTTTAAATTAAACGGTCGCTGAACAATAAACAATATTTTGCGAAAAACGTTGCAAAGTTTATTTGTGCGTTTAACGTCATCGGTAGCGATGCGTCGTAGATAATTTCAAATTAATCTCCGCAAATTTATCGCGGACGCGAACAGTCTTCGGCGTTTCGGAAGATAGGTTAGAAAAACATCGCGCGCTCCGTGATTTTGTTGTTGCTCGTAGAAGATTTTTGTCCGTTATCGCATGCGAGTAACGATGTTGGTCCCGGCAAGGAGCGTGCCGTGCAATCTGCGACGAATCGCCGCATGTGTCACTTATAGAAACGAAATGCGAACAAAGATCGCGCGGCAGGGTGACGGGTCGAATTTGCTGTCCGCCTCGTGCTCGTCCCCGAGTATCGCCGCCTGCAGAGTTTACAGCACCGAGTCGGATTCCGAGCCGCGGGTCTCCCTGCCCGCGCTCGTGGACGGCGCCGAGATGTTCAATCCGTCTCTTATACTGCCGTTTCGCTTTTTCTTCCTGTCTTTCTTTCAGATTCCGCGCATAGATAAAGAGTTTCTTCTATCCGAGACCCTCAACGGAACAAAATATGTATGAGACTTTCTATGACTGATTAGAAATATATATGTGTGTGTGTGTGTTGGATACTGATAAGTGCATTCTTACGTTTCTAGGCAATAACAGTAATATCCAAGGCTTTAGCGAATGAAGACTACGATTCCTTAGAAGGTCTTGTGGCAGAAGATATGATAGAAGTTTTAAGGACAAAGATCGAGACCCTTAGCTCTGGACAAAGATGGTTAATTGCGGTAAACGAGGAAGATATTGTGTTTAATGTCTTGGGTGGTATTGCAGTTACGACAGGTAAGAGAATTATTAAGCTGATACCAGTACCCTACAGATATATGTATACGTATATCTCTTATTTACAGACGAGGAGCATTCCATTGAAATTAAAACGATCTGTCACTACATCCCAGAAAAAGCCAAGAAACAACAGAGGCTACAGACAGTGACAGATATCTTAAAATTAGAGGACTTGGTAATGTGTAATTATACATTTACCCGTAAATATGTAAATAATATTGGTGGTCCATGGATTGCAACTTTTGTAAATCACTACAGTATTAATACATAAAGTAGTAGATACATTTGCAGAACAGTTTGAAATAAAATTCGCGTTAATCTGTTTATTCATTTGTTGTCACTGTAGAAAATAAGTGCTACTAGCCCTCTTAGACGTAACATTTCTTTATATTTTTTTAATAAAAAGATATCAGTGCGATACAAGGTTATTTACAAATTTACATTATATTATATTTCATATATGTATATATAATATAAATCATATTTTATTCACAATTGAAGTATATCAATTAAGTTTGTATATTCTGTACATGTTAGCTGATCTTTTTTAATACTAATGGAATATAATTTTTAATGTCCAACTTTATTCCGTCAATAAGCGCTCCGTTTTTGTTAACGGATACAATCAAATGTCCCTGTAAAATAAAATAAAATATTCTGTAATGTGAATACATTTACACATGAACATATTTACCGCGTGCGATGAAATTTACGCGTTTAAAGTACCTGATAGATTTGTGGATTATGTATCCAACATACTTTGGAGTTTGCAGTTTGGAACAACTTATTCTGTTTTGTATACACAGAGTTAAAAAAATTTACTTCCAAATCGTCTAAATTACACACTGAAATCTTAATTATATTTAAATAAGGCTCCATAAATAACGAGATATCAACTTTGGCAGAAATACCAGCTTGATTGAGGTTTATTTCAAAAGATTTACTTGGAAAAGCTATTAATTTATTTAAACACTTCAACGCGGGCGATAGATCTCCTGTAATAATATAAATGGAGGGGTAAAAACCACAGTGGTGTGTCAAATTTTTTTAAATAATTTCTCGTATGCATAGATGCAATCTGTACAATATATAAATTGCATCTATGCACACGAGAAAATATTTTTAAAAATTTGACTTACACCACTGTGGTTGTTACCCTTCCAAATGTCATATATATATATATAACGTTAAACATATTTAATGTATAAATTAAGACGTAAGATTTTTATCTAATTACTTTTGCAAATTGGATCAGTGAGACGAAAAGGTTTAGTAATGTTAAAGGAAAACATTGGAATTTGGTTACGTTCTTTTCCCTTTAACAATTTATCTAGTGCTGCAAACACAAATTAATTAATTACCAATTAGGAAATATTGGAATTATATTGGAATTATAAATTCTTTCGTGTCTTACATTTCCCTACTTCTTCAAATACTTTGGTGACTGGGATATTTTTACTGATATATTGACTCAGGTGCATCGTATATAATCCATACTTGCTTTTTGCTCTTTCATAACTAGGACAATGGCTAGATGTGGAATATGCTCGTACTAAATTTCGTAGATGTTTCTCACTCTTATATTCCTCGACTTTAGGTATTTCATTATGAATATCAGGATTACATTCTCTGGAAAAAAAATTATATATCTGAATATTTGATCGTATTATCCATTTTTATATCCTCAAATTCTCAATATTTATATAAGAATAGATAATGAATGGAAGGATGAATGATTAAGGCTATTTGTAAACCAAGTCCACTTCTTGGCTATGTGTAGCTGAAGTTAACAATAAATATATAAGAATAGATAATTATAAAATTCCTTACTTTGGTGGTACTGTTTGACACATGTCCAGTATCGTTACTAAAAGAGCAGGTTCCTTTTTTAATGATATAGCTAGCAATTCGCTCTCGCAAATCGCGTCTTTTCTTAAATAAGATGCTGGCGCGTCGACAGCAAGCATATAACTTTCTTGCATTTTAAAACCATGCCCAGCATAGTAGACCAATCCTATATTGATATAAATTTTAATAAGTGATTGCTATATTTCCGCGTGTATATATATATATATATATATATATATATATATATATATATAGTGTATTTATAACTTACCATAAACTCCTTCCATTAAAAATTCCCCAAATGTCTTTATAGCATTCTTCATCTGTTCAAGTGACAAGTTTACACAGCCGATTACTTTAAAATCCATCCCCTTTAATAGTTCACCAATTATTGCAGCATCATTTTTAGGTGTCTCTAGACACCTGTGATTTTCATAATCGTAATTTGCAATGATCAAAGCTATTTTTGCAATTGCCTTTTCACGAGGAAAATCGAGCTATATCACGATTGATATACGAATATCAACCGTATAAATATGTGTATTATCATAACAGTTTTATAACAAAACTTTTATTTAATCTCTTTACTCAGAATTCTCATAAAATAATGCGTTACGAAATGTAATTCTTACCATTACGAGACTTTTTTGAGTGATTACCTCATTCACATCATTGCTTATGAAGCAATGATATTTTCCTTCATGCTTAGAGCCAAACCGTTTTATCTAGAATATTATTTTTCTTTTTTCGTTACAAAATTTTACCTTATCTAATGTTAACATTACATATACTTATTACATTACATATAATATTACATTACGTATACTTACGTGCAATACATTAGATGTTTCTCCTTCTAGTCTTGTATTATCTCTGAACCACTGATAACGTGGTTCAGGATGACCACGCGCTACACATTTGATTAAAAAATCTTCATCTTCCTTAAGCTCTAAGAAAGCGGGCGGTTGCTGCTGTATAACCACAGGCACGGGAGATATATTTACAAAAACTGATCTCGTTAGCAATACTGCTCCTTCATCATCGGTGACTTGTGAGATTTTGCAGTTATACTCTCCAGCTTGATCGGGGCTATGAGAAATTATATGTAATAATCAATTGATTTGCCACACCACAAATGTAGACAATATTCTTACCTATTTATAACGATGTCAAGTTCGCAACTTTGTTGTTCGTGCAGCTCAACGTTATTGCAACACCATTGGTAACTCGGCGATGGTATACCTGTAGCTTTGCAAAAAAGACGAAGATGCTGGCCAAGGGATATTTCTAAAGTGTCACGTCCCGTATCATCGGAAGGATGTTTAACAATTACTGACTCCTCTAATAACAATTTCATTTAAAATCAGATTGTCGTGTGAAGTGTTTTGTCTACAGTTCTATTAATTCGACTAGAGTAAAGAGACGACATGTACCTGGATAATGTAAAACTGACAAAGCATCGCCGAGTTCGCAGTCTCTGAGCAACGTGCATAGTATTCCAACTGTGCACATTTTTACATTGAGCTCAAACAGTAGATTGTCCGCTGGTGTTTTCGTAGCACTGGTATTCCGTTCTAATGACTGTAGCCACGACTTCCTACACGTGACAAACATATAAAGATCTATTAAGGGCAGACGCTCGATTGATTTTGATCGGTTATCCGAATCGTCTCTCCTTACCAATAATATCCAAGTTGTTTGGCTACGTGACAAGCGAGTACCTGCCAGCTCGAGTTCTTGTTCAACTCGTGAATCAATTCGTTGTACACTGTTGACGGGATATGTTCTAGATACACGTCTTCGTTGATTTTTGCCATTCTTAATATAAATTATATTTATTGCTGTACAATTAAGGCGATTAAAGGACAATCGACGTTTCGATTTCCCTGCTGTCAAACTGACGCGTTACTCATCACTGCGCGTATTTTCCAGAAACCAGATTTTCCTCGATAGAAGGAAACTATAAGTAATGAATAAACGCATATTTTAGGAAAAATTGCATTTATTACAATTTTTTTTCTAAGTTCATCAGGAATGTAACGATATTTCATGAGAAATTACATCTAATTCTAATTTTATACACGATAAAATTTTATTTTCTTCGTGGGTGTTTTTTTCCGTACATACACACTCATGCATGCATGGTGAAACCATGGTGTAAGTAGACACTAATACGTTATCGCTATCGCCTATTGTGCAAGGAGCTTAAAGGCCATTGCACGTAACAAAGTTTTAGTTTTAAGTTTTAATCGTAAGGCCGTAAGAAAATAGACCAATCACACTCGATTATTCTTCAAGCGCGAGGAGAATAATCGACTGTGATTGGTCTATTTCCTTACGGCCTTACGATTACAACTAAAACTTTGTTACGTGCAATGGCTTTAAAGCTCGTATATATCAGACTACGGATTGGGAATATTGGGATTGATATTGAATTGAAATTTGACAAATAAGGACAAAGCTCATAAATTTAAGATTGGTTTTCTTTCTTCTGATTGGTTAAATTTCAATTCAATTTCAATCCCAATCTGTAGTCTGATACGGGCATAATAAAAATACCCAAGACTTGATGAAGAGGAGAGCACGGGAGGAGAGATTGCAGGCTGGGGACGTGTACTGTATGTACATACATACGTGTGAGTGTACCGTGAGTGTACGTATGTACCGTGTATGTATGTATGTTACGTATGAGTCCCGTGAGACGAAAGCGCAACCTTGCGGAGCATTAGTATACTACTACTTGATTCTTGACTCGGCATTCGCATGTTTTGACAATTTTTTCATGCCATTTCCTCCTTGTCTCTATTCTTCATGGTTTGCCAGGTTTGAAATCATGTCAAAATCGTCAAAATACTGCGCTGTACCTAATTGCAAAACAGGCTACAAAAGCCTGAAAATAAAAAGCTCTTTTTTTAGAGTGCCAACGAATAGCGAACGGCTCAAAAAATGGCAAGCAGCGATTCCTGGCAAGAAATTGATTCCATCGCATTTGGTTTGTGAGAAACACTTTGAAGAAAAATATATTTTCCGAAAGTACATCAAGCATGACGCGAACGGGAAAGTTATTGCAGAGGTAAGTTCCAGTTTCCTTAATTCATTCGGCAGTTTGTCGTATTCATGCCATTATCATATGGTACTTATCAATAAGATAAAAAAATATTGTTACATTTTTTTGTAATTTATTGCTCACAAAACTCAATGCTGTACGTTTTATTTTTGTTTCGCTGTTGAAGGTTATATATAAACGTCCTCGTCTACACGAATCAGCCGTTCCAACTATATTCGAAAGCAATGAGCCAATTTTCAAATCAATACAAAAAGAAGAGTTACACATCGTCGATACTTATTTAGAAAATGAAGTTGCAGCATCTCCAACGCACAATTCGTTCGATGTTACCGTTTCAATCAATGAATCGCCGATCGTGAAAGTCGAGCCAGAAACTGAGTTTATTCTGCCGGATCTGCCAAATGATGTTGCTGATGGTGCATATTGCATAGTACTTTATTTCCAATAAATCAACATTTTTATATTGTAATTTTATTACAGAAGAAGCAACCGATCTTGCGTTTACAAATATCACAAATGAGCCAATTGCTGCAGAAACTCCAGTCCTGGCAACTTGTGGCACAACTTTCAACAGTTCATCGGTTACCGTCACCGAAAGTAAGTTTTATGAAGAAGAAAAAAAAAGACAATACGTACCTTGAAACATTTTTTTAGTCAATACATAGCACATTTAGCACTATGTGAATTTTTCACAGCTACTGCTCGTGCGCAGTGCTTTATTTCCAATAAATCAACATTTTCATGTTGTAATTTTATTATAGAAGCAGCAACCGATCTTGCATTTACAAATATCACAAATGAGCCAATTGCTGCAGAAACTCCAGTCCTGGTAACAACTTGTGGCACAACTTACAACATTTCATCGGTCACTATCACCGAAAGTAAGTTTTATGAATAAGAAAAAAAAACTATATGTACCTTGAAACATTTTTTTTAGTCAATACATAGCACATTTAGCACTATGTGAATTTTCCATGACATATACTAGAATACTTGAGAACTACGGAAGAAACTTACCTTGGAGTCCTCGCGCCATCATCGCCGCGTTGTCCTTGCTAAAAATGTGTGACGCGACCGATTGTATTATTGCAGATAAATCAAGTGCACATCCCGACAACAGCGGAGGCTATCCCGTGACGCTACCTATGCCGTGGATTGTGTGTCAGTTATCAAATCAGTACCTGGTATTTTTGTATACAATAACGTTGAAGAGACAGAAAACCGACATTCCGATAACTCAAAGATGTGTAACCCTCGATGAGCAAAAAAATCTACGTTATTACATATATGGAAACCTCGTTAACACAGATGCAACGAATCTCGTGCAAAAATTGGACAACATAACAATGCTCCCAAGTATTTTGATCAACTTCCAATACAAGAGCCTGTGTTGTGGCATGGGCGATGTGAAAGTCCGTTTTATGCAAGCAGAGGATACATTCAAAAACTATGTTGATCAGTGGCATCACGGCGAATGTTCTCTGCTATGCTCAAGAAGAAGATGCGATTCTTGCACTAAGTTGAGGAGGAAGGTCCTGCAAAAGGAAAGAAGATCAATAAATCCGCATTATGGAATTCGTGGATGGAACAGTGGCTTGTCGAACCCAGTTGACAAATATAAATTACATGTGATTCGGAGAAAAATCAACATTTTGCGCAAGAGACGCGAGAAAAATCAAACAAAAGAAAATCGTCAAAATTAATAAATTCAATAAGTCATTATTATTTGCTACATTGTGCGCTGTTTTCGATTATTTGTACCTGCCGTTTTTCATTCACGATCGACACATGGAATTTTAAGGTATAGGCAGTAGTTTCTATAAAATTTGTCTTGGTCCGCACGAAATTATTTTTGTATGCAAAATATATATATTGTAAATATATTGTAGAAATTGTGAAAAATCTAAGGGCCATTCTACAATACCTCGCAAATGATGGCAACTGTTAGTTGAAAAGTGTTATTTTCGGTTGCGCTCGTCAATTGCGGTTGTCTCAAAAGAGAATCGGCGAACTTTTAACTTTTTTGGCGACAGCAATTGGCAATCAAAAATCAGAAATAACACTTTTTAACTAACAGTTGCCATCGTTTGCGACATTGTAGAATGGCCCTTACTTCGATCATCTCCGATTAGTCCATTTGGAAATGACCAACCGTGATTGGTCAATCTGCTTAAAGATGCAAATGCGATTGATCATTTTTAATGGTCTCTAATGGTCACGTGGTACTTTTAGTGCCGCATTGGCGATTGGCTGAGTTTGCGCAAGCGTAATGAGTGAGAATTGAGAAAGAGTGAGAACGACGTCGAGTAGCAAAGTTATCTAAAGTTATCTAAGATTATCTAAAGTTATCTTAGATAATTTTAAAGTTATCTTTAGATTTTTAAAAAATATAATTATATATATTTTTAATATATTAATTTAATTTTTAGACCACTTTAGATAATTTTAGATAACTTCGCTGCTCGACGTTGCTCTCACCCTTTCTCACTTTTATTCGTCCAAAATAAGAGTCAATTGCCAACGCGGTATCAAAAGTACCACGTGATTATAATTCTTTTCCTGCGAAGCGGCTTTACTCTTTTGCCCAAAGTAGGAGTGCTCCGTTTTCGTATTCCCATGTCCGTGATTGGTTAGTGCAGCGCTCTAGTGACAAATTATTACTGAACGCGCCCAAGCGCTTGGCGATTTTCGCGGCTCCTGCAGCGACCCTAGGAAAATAATGGTCAAAGTCCCTAAGCTTGTCGTTGCGGATACGGCCGCGGGGTGGCGCGACGATCGGTCATGGTCGGCCCGCGAAGTTGCAGCTCCTGCGCAATGCGCGTGGCGCGCTGCGCCGCATGATCTTGCGCGCGTATCAGTGTTCGCCAGTGCCATCCGGAAGGCGCACATCGGGTTACGCGGGTAAACGCAGCGCGATAATCGCGATCCGTGCGAGATTCCGTGCCGAGTGTTGGTGTGTCGTCAAATCAGGGAAGGGGGGGGGAGTAAAAAAAACCCAGGGAACGGTCGCGAGGGAGGCGGACGAAGGGTTCGTTCTTCGACACTAGGGTGGCTGGTGGTCGGCGGCGGTCGTCGGTCGTCGGTCGCTCGGTGGCGGCGGTAGTGGTGGTTGGTGGTGGTGGTGGCGACGGCGGCGGTGGTGGTGGTGGTGGATGCTCCGGGTTCCGCGAGTGTCCGCGAAAAACTAGTGCCGCGAGCCATCATGGCGAACCCACGGAAATTCAGTGAAAAGATCGCGCTGCTGAACCAGAAGGAGGCGCAGGACTCGGCGGCATTCGAGGCGATCATGAAGGAGGTCTCGAACGTTACGAGCAGAGTAAGGAATTATCCCAGTTATCGTTTCCTTTTCGGCGTGGGTGGCCTCGCCGTGCCGTGCCGCGCCGCGATCGCGCCGTGACCCGTCGTGCACCTCCCTCGGCTCTCAGATGTTAGAACGTAAACAACGGCTGTCCGCCCTCGCCCCCCGACCCCGCGGACCCTCCATCGCGTTCCCTCCTCTGCCCCTCACATTCTCTTGCCGTTCTCGTTTTCTCGTTCTCCCTCCGATTCCCCCGTCTCTTTTCGTACGCTTACCGCGCTGTCGGTTTCTCCGTGTGTGTGCGTGTGTGCGTACGTGCGTGTATGCGTGCGTGCGTCGTGCGTGCGAGCGTGCGTGTTGCCTGTTTCTGCCCTGCCTGTGGCTTGCCTGTGTATCGGCCGGGTTGCTCCGCGAGCGAGCGAGCGTGTGTGTATGTGTCGACTGCCGCGGCAAGTGCAACGCGCGCGCGGCACGCGTTGTACGTATGTACGTCGTACGTGCAACGCACCGCGAGCGACGCACATCCGCGCGCGCTCCGATATACGTCGCACGTCGCATGGATTGTCGTCGAGCGTGTGAGCGCGACGTTTACTCCCGCGCTTCTTCCGCGCGAGACTCGGCGAGACGCACGCCGCGCCGAAGACATACGAGAGATACGAATCGCGCGCGCGCGCGCGCGGCGCGGCGCGACGCTCCTCGGAGACGCTTATCGAGCCGCGATTACGCGTCGTGGATTAATTTCCCGCGGCCGCGAGCGTGATCGATCCCGCGCCGCCGGTCGATCCGCCACGCCACGCCACGCCGCGCGAAACTCACGTTGCGAAATTTTAACGCGAAACAAAACGAACGATTCCGCTCCAGTACTTATCTAGATATCTCCGAATTCGTTCCCGAATTTGTTGTTTGGCAATTCCGCGCGGAGTACTCGCGGAGTATTCGAACGGCGTGGCCGCCGCGCCGGATTTCGTATTTCGCTGAAAAATAACATCGAGAGCCAAGCGTCAACGTTTTTTCCCCCCTCGGGCGGTCTCGCGGGTGACGAGCGAGCAGCAGCTCGGCGGCGCGCGTTCGATTCGTTTCGATGCGCATGTAAACATTCCGCTCTCTCAATAGCATCGCGCCGGCGGCCCTCGAGGTATTTTCAACGGGAGCGTCGCGTCGCGTCGGCGAGGTTGGGTCGATGCATTTAGCGTCCTCGAGCGCACCTCCGCAAGCCCCCGTGCGGTTAAAACGGACCGCCGTGCTACGTCGCGCCGGGGAGCGTTCGCCAATCGCGTCGAAAAGATAAGGACGTCTCGCGGGACCGCGTTCGACGCTATCCGAGCATCTCGGATAGCGAGGGCCCTCCGGAACAAAACGAGACGCGATCGGGTCTCCGCGTCTCTCCCGTAGAAAGAAGATTGCTTGGAATTTTATTTTAGACGTCAAATCGTTTGGGACAGGGGTCGGCAAACTGCTCCGTTTATTTCTGTACGGCCCGCGTAATTATTGCTGTTGTATCCTGAATCTTTCATTGATAATAAATTGGTTTTCTACCTTGTTACACAGAGTGTTTTCTAAGGAAGTACAAAAGATTGATGGGGATATTCCGTGGGTTATTTTAGGAAGAAACGGTCCTATAAACATATGCCCTAAACTGCTTTGTTTTCAAAATACAATGTGTCAAGAAAAAAAATGAAAATTTCGAAAATGTGGAAAACGTTTAAAGATATTTTATTCAAATTTGGTATGGCTACGTGTGGTATTAAGAACCATTTTCAGTACTGGTTTTAAAACTGGACCTAAAAACATTTTCAGGTTCACCAGAGGTGTGCGTCTTTGACACCCTGTATTTTTAAAACGAAGCAGTTTAGGTTACATGTTTATAGTACCTTTTCTTCTTAAAATAAGCCACGAAATATTTCCTTCAATTTTTTTTACTTGGGAAACACCCCGCAGTGGCTACATAATGCTAATCTTGACCCGCAAAGCCTAAAATATTTACTACCTGGCACGGAAAGAATAAGCTTGCCGACTCTTGGTTTAGGATGAAAAATGCTTAAACGATTGACTCTCAAGTATCAATTGTCGTCCCGTTACCTGGCAGCTCTCAAATCGTCATTTGTCACGTCTCGTCTATCGACAAAACCGAATTCCATTAGATTTTACAATATCCGTATGTATATATAGGGTTGAAATTTGTTCGCTCCCGGAGCGTTGCTGTTTAAAGTACCGGCATTCTGATCGGCAATCGGAGAATGGAATCCGCTACGGAGATAAGAACCAGTTTATCGGAGCGTGGTCCACGGGAGGGCCGATATTGCGCCGCGAAGCCAACGTTTACGATCGGAAAAAGGAAACCGAAGAGATCTCGGGCACTTTCGCGACCATAGAACTATTAGAACTAACGTTCCGTTACGTCACCCGAATGGTAACGAGGGTGGCAGGACGTATACGACGAATCCCCAGTCCCCTGACTCCGTGAGTCTCGCAACGGGGAGGAGAAAACCAGCTGGTTTAGCCTGCGGGTAATGTCTCGCAAATGTTTGAGTTTTCGTTCCGAAGGCGGCAAAGATCGCTTACGACCGTTTGATGTTTTTTTTGCGGTGGCCATGGTTGTCAATGACCGGACCTGTACAGGTGGCCTCGGCGAGCAGCTCGGTGGGTGCTAGTCCCACGGGATCCGGCGTTCCGGAGACCCCGCTGTCCGTCAAGAGTGCCGGCGCCAGTCCACCGCAGTCCAGCGGCAAGCATCTGCACATTAACCTGGGAAATCAGTTCAGGGCGGGTGGCTCGCTGCCGAACGTTAACAACAATGTCAATTGCGGCAACGACGCGAAAGAGCATTCCTCGCCGCATCCCGGCGCGATCCACTCGATCGACCTTAAGGTCTGTACCGCTCATTCCCCGAACGAAAATACATCCCACAGTTGTTGTTGCCCCGGCTTGTTGTCTCCTGAACGTTTCGTTGCACCCACCCCCTCTCTCTCTCTCTCTCCCTCTCTCTCTCTCTCTCTCTTTCGAACGCACCCTCATCTCGTTCCACGGAGAAAAATTTATTCCAAGTCGCGTCAATTCGTTTCGGAGATTATTGGTTCAGGCACGCGTTGCCTCAGGCTTATTCGAAAAGATCTCGGCGATCGAAAGAGTCAATTTTTGGCCAGGCTTTATGATATTTAGACTCGAAACGCAAAGGTTTAAATTATCACGTTTAAATTGTCAGAGCTCAACAAAGTTCGATTTGGAGTTCCACATTATTATAAAGTAATAATTTTGTCATGCGTTTCGCGTTGAGACTCATCTATCATCATTTCGAAAAGTTCTCTAATGAGAGCTTCTTTTAACAAAATGAAAAACTTTTCTCCGTGTTTTCAAGGGTCGTTCCGTACTGCAGAACACCTTGCGATTCGCTTTGTTTCGCACCAGATTCCAGTGTGATTACGAAACTTATTTCGAATAGCGCATAATGTAATGTCTTGCTGTTTATTTCGTTCGCGCGCGTATATGAAGTAGGAAATGTTTGTATTGGCAAATATCGATCACACCCGGTGCACCCTGCACCGAACGCAGTAGGAGTTGTGTCGACCGTAGCAATTTCCTTTTCGTAGTGATCTTCCCCTCCCTTTTTTTTCTTTTTGCAATGTCCTCGCACAGCAATGGAGTTGCATGGCACGTTACGCAATAGCACGAATTACAAATGTTCCCGATACTGCATTGGGCACACCACCGTAAATGTATTTGTGTAGTCGGTTATTTTTAGCAACAATTAAATTGATGTGCCTGCGGCGACGAGCGAAATAGCTAAAGCGGCGAAATAATTAGAATTATAACAACGCGCGCGGTTTATGGTTAATTCGAGATGCGACTACCTATGCCATATCGCGCCGATGCAGGATGTACATGATGCGTATAATATTTTCGCTCGTGTTACGCCAAAAAGAACGACCGAAGGTTTTATCGTGCGCGTTTTGAACTCTCTGTGACCTTTGGATCATGTCTGCATCGTATGCAGCGTCGCGTATTCGATTAACAATGCAGAAAATATTTTAATTAAGCTGCGCAAACCAGAGCGCAAATATTTCATGTAAAAAAGTACCTTTTTAAAATGTAACAGTACCTTTTAAATGTAACAAAGGTCAGTTATCGTATCTATGCATAATTATTGTTATATTCATGCAAATATCTCCTTCCGAAGGATTTATGGGATGACGTAGAAAGTCACGAAATCGCGACGACCTTATCCCGCGGGAAAAGTTTTAACGAACGTAAACTAAACCGTCAAATTTCAAGCAGCTTAGGAAACTTATAATGGATTTATTAGCAAACTAATTAAAGATTCATATGGCCAGATCCAGCGAAGTGCTTTGAAAAAAATATTGCGCGGAAAAATTTGCAAAATAATGTCATTTAGTCTTGAGACATTGTTTCCAAGTCAACAGCAAAATGTACTTAATGCATTTAGCAATTGTGCATTATTCGAAGCAATAATTAAATTACCTGGATCAAGTTTTCTCGTGCCCAGGTGGACTGAGAAAATTACGCGATGCCATTTCAGATACGCGATCCAATGATGAAATGACACAATATTTTTTCCGCATTTGATGCTATACACCGGTCGCCGTACCGTGAAATCACAAAGTGTGTAGGAAATTTTACGGCAAGAAGAAAAACCGCAATTATGTGTGCCGCCACGTGTAAACAAGTAATTATTTTACATGCAAAGTTTTCGGAAGTATACGTGGAAAGGAACGATTGTTATAAGTATTAACGTGACATTAAGCTAATAACAGTCTAATTGACTATAATCCTGTTAATGCCTTAATGAGACAAATATCATTAGAAGCATGACGTATTCATTAATACTGTTACTGAATTAACAAGATTATTTGTAGTTAGAATTAGCTGTTAATTGATATTGTTAATACAACGTTATTTTTTTCCGTGCAGATTATTATATAAAATACTTGCGTATATATAAAATATATGATTGTCGAAATTATGGCGTTGTTCGACGAGGGAGATTCTTATCTCGTACATAATTGAAGGATTCTAATATATACCAGACGTAATTCTCAAGTTCGTAATTTGTTAAGTCGACTTTACGTATAAAGTCGTTTCTGAAATAGACTTACAAATTACGGACTTACCTCATTTTTCTATTGGTAATTTCAATTTCAATCGAGATACAATCCTACAGCTCTATAGATTTCCTTTTGATGTTTTACACACTTCACGTTTTTTTCTTTAATAAATCTTTTCTCTCGAAGCGCGCGCGCGCGCGCTACCGTATCTAATTAACTTTTGCTATGTAATTTACTCTTTCTTCTTAATTCCTTTTAATTAATTTGACACACCCCGTTTCACGCTACACGCGACATTCCGCGAACATCGAGAAAGTCAAATGGTACTGGAATCAAAGGCGAATAAAATCATAAAAAATTATTTAATTAAACATGGACTCATAAATAGCTCGTAATTATGCATCGATATCTCACACCTCCCCTTTAATTTGCTACTACGCTCGAATCTGATTTAGTTTCAATGCATATTTATATAGCTTAGCCAATATTTTAATATCAAACATAAACATTTTCTACAAATTTTATTCATGTTAGGCGCCGCATGGCGTGTTCATAATAATTACTTACTATTATTGTTATTACACAAATCACATTTTTTAAATTTACGTATTTCGTATCCCTATAGGCTACTTTTTTGTTCCTTATTTTTCTTGACGAAGCAAGTTGTTTTACTTTGTTACGCGCGGGATATGTTGGAGAATGGTCGTCGCATGGTTGTGGAGCAAATTCTTCTCCCATGCGTCGAATTAAACCATAAACCACAGCTGTAACAATACATTTAAACGTATTAATTAACGGAAGAAAATGTGTAAAAGACATTTCACCGATCAATATGGATTTAATCGCATAAAAATGTATGCTAATAAGCAATAATAACAATATTAATAATAATAATAATAATAATAATAATAATAATAATGATAATAATGATAATAATGATAATGATAAATAATAATAATAATAATCTCGAGTTAAAGAATAAAGCTCTTAGCTACGATCTCATCAAGAATTATTAAAATAAGTTTATTTACCTCTGGTACTGTTTCTTGGACGCATTTCGCCACTTCGAAGATCTTTTCGCACGGATCCGCGCCGTCTGAAACATCGATCGAATCAGAGAACGAGAAGTTCGAATAAAATAATAATAGAGTAACAATACACAGAAAATTCGTGTAAAATGCATTTCGTTCACAACGTACCTTGCTTAGCGCATTTGTTCAAAATCTTGGTACCTATTTCCAGAAATTGCTCCGGGATAACGCTGAGCAGCATCTCAACTTCCAAATTACCTTCTTCGTCGACCTAATCGGCGAAACGTTATCGTTACGATATCAGTGTTGCATTTGACTCGTCGCGCGTAATAAGCTAGGGTGATATTTCGAAGAACATTACCAAACTGAAGGCGTCGAGGAGGCAGTTCATGTAGCACGTTATACTCCGGTCATTCGTGAGCTTCCCATCGTTAACTTCGTCGATCAGTGCTGTATCGCGGAATTGAAATATACCCGTTATAATTGCGAAGAGACGAGAACTTTGATATCGAGTGGTGGGGGGGGGGTGAAGGGACTTTAAAGTTTAGCGCGGGACTTTTATTGGCCAAATGTTGATCGCGCTATATTACTTAAATCGCGCGCGGAGCTCGCACCTTGAGACGTTCCGTGTTCGGCCATGCACCGTTTCTTGTCAGCTTGAACCATCTCCAACATTTCCGGGGGTATCCAGTCAGGTGGCTACGCAAAATCAGAATTTATTACGAGCGCGTCGGACAGCGGGTAGGTATTCTCCTCGCGTGTCTCGGACTTTAGCACTATTCTCGACAAGTCGCGCGCGCTCGTCGAATCGGCACATCACAATGGGTTATATACAGCAGTGGGTCACTGCCGATTTATCGTCGCGTTGTTCCCTATCGAGCGGGGCATGGATCTGTTCCGCGGTTTAAACGAAAGTAAGCTGAAGGGCGCTTACCCCGGCGGACACGTAAATCGCCTGTAGCAACACTACGCCGAGGATCACCGACACGTGCATCGTTATTGCTTGATCGCTCGCTTGGCACCTCGATATGTCACTTTTCTACGGCAAAATGTACCAACCGCGCCGGTCGTCGGCGGTTTTTATAACGCCGCGACAACGGGATGTGGGCGTGCTCGATAGAGGGCTAATGCCATATCCTTCGCTTACCGATTGTGGCTCTTCGCCGTTAAATCGCCGATTAAACCCCCGGCTAATTTTCGACTCTTAACGGAAGCGGTGCAGCGCGCAATTACGTGCGTCCGCGACCTTGTGTGTATCCTGTGCATACGCGCATCTATACGAACACACGCTCGGCTTGATGCGTGGAACTTTTCGATTTTCATTCAGTAAACAGTTAAACTGGGATCGGAAATGCTAGATAAGAATTTTTTTGTCTACCCTCGTTTTACGCAGACGCTTTCCCTCGATGACGCTGTCGAATGGGGACGTAGCAATTATTCTAACAAAATATTTTTAACTTCAAACGCGAGAGCTCTAATTTGATACATCAAACAACGTAATATTTCGTGGAATTTTTAAAAAGTCATAATTGAATAAAAAAATAACGTATATCTTGATGGAAATAATTCCGTCGACCTTTGGTTTTAATTTTTCATGGAAATTGTAAAACTACACTTGAAATATTTGCTTTAGGCTAAATAACGGGAAGCACTTAATATACGTAATTAACTCCATTGAACCTAAGCCGGAGACGGGCGCTTATTCGGTTCAACGCACGACCCTATGGTGTTTTCAATTCCGACTCGATTCCGACATATTTATTGTTGGAGTCACAATTATAGACCGTAAGCCGTGTGTGCTTTTCATTGTTTCAACAATTTAAATCACACGCCCGCGCCATTGTGTTCGAATTTATCATAAGTCGAGTTTGTTTGCAGAATGTTTTTTTTAGAATGTCATAATACGGCCATTTTTAATTAATTCGTAGTAACATAAAAAATGATTGACAGAATATTTTTCTTTATTTTACGTAATATTATCGATACCTATCAATATCTAAACGAAGTCCGCTGATAATGCGGAAGATACACTTGCACGAAACGATGTCGTAACCGCTGAAGGATACAATGTACGCAGGGATTATCAAATTACCTGAATTATAAGAATCAACATGGCGATGCGAAATCACCAGGTATGATAATAACTGAAAATTGGCTAATTTCGTTTTACATTCGAGGGAAAAGGAAAAAATCGAAGCTAAAAAAGAGATCGTATTAACTATCGTACTTGCGATACACTAATTTGATACTTCCGATCATATTATCGCCGTAATAACTCGGAATTATAGATCAGACTTTGTATTGTACGATTGCTGCAATTTGTCAATGATTGTAATTGTTTGCTTATACGGAGGCTGCAATATGTAACGCTGCCGGAGGTAATAAACAAAGGGGAAATTCGTATTTCAGTTTACGGTACACGCGCACTGAGCACGTATCACTCCATATAACGAAGCAATTAAATCGCGAAACGAGAATGTAATATCGTAGCTGCTTCGCCGTCGCGTTATTATCGAACGTTCGCGCATACAAGTCTTTCGCGAGGCGAGAACAAAAGACGAAACATTCTCAAATTTAACCGCGTTAAATCGAATCGACGAACCCGCCTGATTGACCTTCCATTACGCGCTATTTTCCTCGTCCACTGACAATCATTGAAAATTAATTAGATTACAGATACAACGTAATTCGATTGACGGCGCGCGTTTTAGACGGTTGATACATCAGTCGGATTATGCGCGGCAAGTGCATGTTAAAATTACGTGTTATCGAAGAAAAAAAGAAACAGATTTAGAAATTGAAATATTTATTGCTAATACGATGCACGAGAAAGTAAGTTCAACGCCGACGAATGTTTTTCATGGATATCAATAATGAGATCTGTAAGCATTTTTTTCGAATCGACTTTTGTTTTAGCGTTTCAGCTGAAACTCAAAGGACATATCGCAAAATTGTATGTAATTCGAACGTGGTATATACGGTCGAACTTCTTTAGTTTTTAGCTGAAACTCATACGACGTATCGCGAGATTGTATATGTAATTCGAAATAATGTAAAGCCGTGTGTTTCTCTCCTCGTATACCAAAAGACCTTGCGAGGTTTCCTGAATAAGTGATAATACTTTGCGAGCTGTCTTATAGCTCCGCGAGAAATTGATCGATCAACGCAGGACAATGGGAAATCGTTGTGTTTAGTCTACGAGTATCACAATGCCACGGAGAGAGACCTGTGCTTATTAATATACTCCGACCTTGATACAGCGCTTGGTTTGAGGGTAAAACGAGTCCTATGTACCGCTTATATCCCGCGCAAGTTTCTATTACCGGGTTAGCGCGACAAATTGCCCCGGCATACGTTTCTGATACCCGCGATTATCCCAAGTCCACGTACGGATATCCGATTATCTCTATTCAAAAGGATCCAAATTCGTCGATCCCGATAGGATCGAGGCTTGAGTGCGATAAAGGAAATATAAAGATCCGGGAAGTTGCCAGCAAGATAGTCAAGGTCAAGTTTCGATCGCGCGAGAAAATGCACCGAGGCGGTCTTATCTTGGGCGGTCTACCTCTCCTCGCGGATGTGCGATCGGGGTCAAGAGATTCCTCCCGGGTTCTTACCCCGCCGCGCCGCTTCGATCATTCCGGTCGCGCCTCCCGAGGCCGGCGAGGCCTGGCCGTCGTCGTTGTCGTCGCGATTGCATTCGCGTCGTCTTCTCGCTCGTCCAACTTTCTCGCGCGCACAACGAATCGATCGAATTTCCGGCGGATTTCTGCTCCTGCGCACGTGCCGTGGCGCACCTATCCGTCGTTCATGTCGCCGCGCCGCGACGAGAGCCTCGGCGGCACGGCTTAGCCTTGCGCTCCGATCTCTGTCAGCGCAATCTAATTGAATGGCAGCCCCGTGGGCGATAAGGCGTACCGTACGAGCCTTCATTCTCGGGATAATATAAATAGCAACCTCGGAATAATATCGTCGTAACTTCCACTTGCTTTCGGAGCCACGTCTAACATCCCTCCCCATTCAAACATCTAATTCAAATACCTGGGCAACGCGTTAATATTATCATGATTTTCAAGCACGTGGCGTGGAAAAGCTGGGCTGAAGAAATATTACTATTGACTAGGAAGAACGCACAAAATAATTATTTTGCGATAAGACTTTTGAATTTAAAAGCGGATCGGGGAGTCGGCCGCTATCTCTAACTTTGCGCTTTTTCATCAAGAGGTCCCGCGGGAAGGAAGGATTTTCTCATTCGCTTTCCCGACACGGTGTTTCCGCAGCCTTTAGAGTTCTCCGCACGGCAGGATATTCCTCCAACGATGCGAGTAACCACGCGCAAGCTCTGGGGGCACAGCGGAAAACAAACGCCAGCGCATACACGTGCTTCGGGGCAAGTGTGCACTCGCATACGAAATATTGATCGCGTTACCTCATGCGGAGGTATACTCGCCAGTTTCATTCGTTCCCGGCGTGCCGATTGTTACGGCCGTTGCTGCCGCGGCGGCCGGCGGTGGCGGCGGCCGCAGCTGCACCCAGCTTCGATCGTCGCGGTCCTTACGCCCCCCGCGAAATTTTGCGGGAGAACGTCGACGCTCCGCTTCTCTGCGGAGATTATATACGCGATAACAACGCTTTATTGCCTTTTTGTTTGCAAAACAAAATCTGAGATCCTTTGATCCGCCCTTCATCCGTCGCACCCCACGACACGGCAATCGATTTTCCACGGATAACGCTCGTTTCGCATCGAGATTCCCGGGGATTATGTCCGCGTGTGCTAACGAAGCGATCTCTTTAAGACCTGGCTATTGACTTGTTGTTTCTCGCTTGATCCGCGAGAAACGATGGTTTATGAAATTCAGAGAAGAGCACGTTATGGATCGATCCTTTGCGTACGGTTGGACGGAATTCCGTGCTTCAGCTATATGGCAGGACGTGGAAATTCGGTCAGAGATGCCGCGTGCGTTCTGTTTCTTTCTTATCAATCGACAGGCCTTGATGAATGGCGATGGGTATCCTCGTCGAAGTGGGTCATCGCCGTCGGGAGCTGGCAGACGGCGGCGTAGCGTCGTGACGACGACCGACGACGACGACGACGTGTGTGTGGGTGGAGCGAAGTTGTCATTAGAAGGCAAGGGTAGGGACCTAGGTCGCTGGAGCACAGGGAACTACTTGCGGGAGTAAGAGGGGGCGGGTGGTCGTAAAAGGAAGCTTCTTCTTCCGCGACGATCGGCTCCCGACCTCTTCAACGCGTTCCGTATTTCTCGCCCCATTCATAATGTCTGGCACGTCCTCGTTCTGCAGACTGCACAAAAATACTTGGTCTAACTCGGTCTGACCCGCCGCCGTTAAGATCTATCTTCTATTTACGAAGATTTCATATCCGTCACCTTTTTTCTAACATGTAACCCGCATTAATCTTTAGCGATTAATATTTTGATTAATATTCCGCGTGACCGTTGCGTCGGTGCCGTTTACATTTAAGCTCAAGTCTTGTTTTGTGCATTTTTTATCTCCAGGAATATTTCCAAAAGTCGAAAGTCTCCAATTTTAGCCTAATTTCTTTTTGCCTGCCAAAAAGTTTCATCATCTCGCGTTACGTAATATTATCCAGTAATACCGAGGGTCTTTGATTTTCTCGTTGAGAAAATCTTTACACGGCGTGAGGGGCTCCTTCGCTCCATAATTTCTCATTCCACTGCACCGTTAGCGATCCGACATCGGACGGTCGACTTGCATAAGAGGTCAAATGAAGATATAATTACAACCTGGAAAGTGTCATCGGCGTTCGATCGAACGGTGTGTCCTTGAATATCATCTGTGAAAGTCGAAGTACATAAGCCGGATAAATATTTAATAGCGGAGTATCGTGGCTCAAGTCCAAATTAAAGTTCGTTAAGTCGGGGAAAAAGTTGCAACTTTTTCGGCCGCGAAATTTTTCTCAGCGTCAGGATGAAATCTGTCGTTTTGTAGCTATGCGGATGCTTTATTATTTTCGCGGGCATAAAATCGATACTTCGTATTACGATATTAATTTTTCGCTGAGAGTAATTATACCGTGAATCTGTTCGATCGTATACAGGCCCAAGATTTTCCCTCGTATTTCCCTTTTTCTCTTCGTTCGGGCATAAACCACGCGTATCGACGCGTGCACGACCTTCGAAAACGGTTCTTTTGCGTTACTACTATAAAAGAGAATTTAACAGATTATTGCATTCAAGAGCTTAAAAGATTGCCCTGAAAACACAATTTTCCAAATAAGATTGCATTCGCACGATTTCTTTTGCTTATTGCGAAAGAAGATTGAAGCTGAAATATAGAGAATTAATTAATTATAAACTTTATTCGATTATTTGCAACATAAAATTGTTTATTAATAATAGTAATTTTTTATAATAGTCTGCATAAACACTTAGATGAGATATATTAAATCTACAAACATATTTTTAAATATACATCTTTTTAAACATTTATTTATTTATTTATTTATTCAATCACTGCCTTGCGGCTTCGGATGGATATCTTTTTAAACATTTACGTAGTATCTTTCGTCGAAAGAAAAGATATATAGCGAATAATACGGATACGAGTATAAACCGCAAATGGCTAATAGAAAGTCGCTGAAATAAAAAAACGACTAAAGGATATAAAATATATAAATTATTAGTAGAAAGTCGCCAAGTTTTGCGTTGAAAACTTGTTTCTCTCTGTGAGTGAGAGATTCGAGATCAGGGCTGGATTTTCACGTGAAAAGAATATAGGCGAGCTCTATCTTTTCGGAGATTATGCAAAAATCTGAAAAAAAATTTAACTATTTATTATTATTCGCTAGACGAATGCGATCTTTCTCCTGTCTGCATTCTCACGTATCTCACAGAGTTAGGATCGGAATAAATTTAAATTCGGAACAGAGTACCTACGCGACGTGCAACATAGCGCTCGAGCGCTTTGCACTCCGCGAGCTAGGCGATCGGGATGAATAACGATATATACGTTGCGGGCGCAACGTGTGTGCCGTTTTTCTTTGACAGGCTCTCCGCTCGTCGGTAATCTCATTCTTGAATATGGATAGCGGAGTAATTACATTCTGGCTTTCTCGTGCGGCGGGATGTGAAACACACGGGAGGGAAATCGGCTGGCGGCGACGCGACGTATGTAACATTGATCGCGAGCCCTTGTAACTTGTAACCCTCAATGTGCATCGCATCCGTCACACGTTGCTCTCGCGAGACCAATATTGGCCTCGTGTCAGGAGTATGCAGGTAGCATAAGGAAAGCCCGGGAGTCGCTGTCGCGCGCGTTCATTTCAATCACCGGCACGTGCCGACACGCTGCGGACAGTAGCGACGACGAGAGGAGAGAGCCGCGTATTCTCTAATCTATTGAAACATTGAGAGAGACGAGAGAGAGAAAGAGAGAGAGAGAGAGAGAGAGAGAGAGAGAGAGAGAGAGGTGTATGAAGACACATATGAAAACCGCCACAGCGCTCTAAGTGATAAACGGCTTTAGTCGCCTCACACACACACACACATTGTCTTCAAATAGGTCATTCGTTTCTACCCTAGGATGACAAGGTATTTTACAGTCGGGAAATACACGGTGTTCAACGGGAAGACTGTCTAAAAGAGCGCTAACGTAGCTCATACTGTTTCTCTCGTCGTTTACTCTCTCGAAGAGTGAAATATCACTTAAAACGAGTAAAATGCAAGTGTAAAGAAAACTGAAAATTAAGCCTGTGCACTTCGAGTGATTCGCCACTCTAACTATAAGAAAGAGTAAAATTGCGCCATAAGTTGGAGTGAAAGGGCACTCTTTTCGAGTGCAGTAGATCAATGTTCACAGGAGAGAATTATGCATGTCACTCTACAAATTTGAGTAGAAAATTTCACTTTGTTAGAGTCATTTTTCAGTCGATCTTTAGTGAATCGTGATTTACTGTATATAGCTTTAGAGTGAGATCGTATATATATCACTCTGGGTAGAGTAGCCGCTCTAAAAATTTGAGTAAAAAATTCACTCCCCACCTTATGAGTGCTTGAATTTATTCAAATTAGAGTAACAACCCTCTCTTTTAGAGTGACTATCGCAATTACTCTAATTTCTAATGTATTAGTGGTGAAATTACTAATTAGATTTAGAGAGTAAAAGAGAAAGAGTTAAGTGGACGAGGAATCGATCTGCCGCACGGAGGCGGTTGATTGTCCTCGTTTAACTTTTCGGGCGAATATGCTAAATTCGCGAGACATGGACATGGCTTTTATTAACGTCGACACTAATTGAAGGTATGTTTCTTCAACGAGCGCGACGTTGGTCGATGCGCCACGCCGCGCCGCTCCGCGTCGCGCCGTCTCGTGCGACGCCCACGACCCTGACATTGGGAAAGTTGTGAATGGAGACGTCGACCCGCGTGGAGTTCCTACTTCATTTCCAGATTTTCGATATAATTAATAAAGTTTCGGTTTCTTTATCTCTGGGAGATCCGACGTGTCCGAGATCCGACGTGTTTAGCACGACTGTTCGGTACTATCTCAGTGTCGTCCTAGAAAAACGCAAAATGTGGAGATTTCCTCGCGTTTCACGAGAGGGAAAAAAAGAGAGACTTCCGATACATTTTTTCCCTTTTTCGAAAGTTAACAAATAAGAAAGCCTTTTGTTTTAGGTCTATTAAAATAGTAAGCTGCCCCTCTATCGATTCGCGTCGCGGCGCGATCGTCGTCATAAATCACACAAGTTAATAGCATTTTGTGGCTGCTTATAACATTGTTATTTATAATTTCTGGGGTTTTATCCTAACAAAGGTTTTATATAAAGCCCGGCGTGGCCGGTGCCGAGCGTCCACCACGAGATGCGCGGCGGAATATATGTTAGTATCCACGCTATCATCATACGCGCGGGCGCGACGAATATCCCGGACACGTGCACGCGGCCACTTCTGTGTGCGTGTTCGTGTGCGTGTGTGTGTGTGTGTGTGTAGCGCAGCCTCGCTCGTGTATGCGACGTAAAAAAAGTCGCGGTGAAGCTATTCTTGCATCGTCACTATACCAGACGCCGATACGTTCTGCATATTACATTATGCAAATGGGGTAACGTAGCGTAGTGATGATCCGGTTGTTAAAACTCGTATCGCGGCGCTGGCTTCCTCAAAATACGCTTCGATAAAACCTATATATCGCGGGAGTTATCACACACGCGTGCTTACGCGCGTGGTTAAGCCGTTACGTCACCAGCGATTCCAACTACGTGGAATTGTTGCGTCGCATATAAATATCGCTACATCTACTCTCGCATCTGCGACGAGTAAGAATCAAAGGTTTCTTCACAATTGAACGGGACGCGGTCGTAAGACGCTTTCTCAACGATCGCTTTCGTAATACAGGGCCGAAATTCTTATACGGAACGAACGAGAGATTAGTTGGGCGAGAGATGCGTATGGTATTTTTTTTATATTCGATCTCCAACTTGACGTAAATAGCGACAGTTTAATTTTTTCTAGGAAAGTGTTGTGTCACGTCAATGTTTTGCTCGCTTGAAGTATAGTGTCGAAACGTTTTTTATACAACTGATATACCGCGATTAACGAGCGGATGACACGCGTGCTCGTTCAGCGTACCGTCCACGAACGTCCACATAATCGTGGAAGAGACGTTCCGTGTTTATCGCATAAATTCAACAGATATTAGGTAATAGCCGTGCGACCCACGCTCAACTGACACATGGCGATCAACGCAGCGGGAACGGATAGAGATTTCTTTATCGGATTCGCAGTCTCGCCGCAGACAGGAAGCTCAAAATCTCACGAAATCGTTTCATCCCTTGTTTTGATCGGGCGCTTATTTTCTTCTATAGGAATTTAAAGAGGGAATTTTTTTTCAACAACACACGGTCTTTTCTCGTAGAAAAGCCCTCTCGAAATTTAATACGTTAATTAAGTTTGTTGTTTGCATTATATATCTGTAAGATCGTGAGATGATTACGATGGAGGGGAGTTCGGAATTGAAGAATAATTTAATCTTTAACAGGGATGATTATAAAACGTAGAGAATGTCGCAAACAATCTTCGCCTGGCGTTTTTTAAAGGGAAAACGCGATATTATCTGATCGCGTTAGCGACGTCCAATTTGCAGAATACCTTATTCCTTTCTCGAGATGTAAAGCAGCGAGATATCGCTTCTCGGAAGTGGCCCTTGTTGTGCATCCCTCTCGCGTTTCAGGCGACGGATATATAAGGGAAGGGTATTGTCGGTATATTGAAGGCTGAAAAACTTGACGATCAAATACGTGGCAAAAAATAGCCGCGATAGGAAAGCAGCGAGGTGACGACGACGCATTCGGTAGATTGCGACATAAAATTTATGTCACGGTGAAAAATACGAGAGATATCGACGAAGGAAGCCTCATATAGTAGGTGCTTTGAGAATTTTCTCACTCGTGGAACGAGCGGGATGAATTTTGTCAGGTGCGACACTAAATGGGATCTCTATGGGTATATCCGGGTCATTCGAACACCCACATTAAATTTCTTTATGCCGTTTTAATCGCCACTCATAACGCCGACAACGACGGCGGGTCGTAAAGCAGACGAGACGTTTTATGAGGCGCGGGATTCGCGGAGCGAGAAAATTCTTCGCCACCCGCGCCGGTTGAATGGTTCGCCGGTGGTTGGAGGGTTCGGCGACCGGGTTTTGCCACCGTGGCACGTAGATAGAAGTGAATTATTTCGCCTCGACCTCGACTCCTTGCTCCCCATCCCACCCTTCCCCTTCCCTTTCCTTTCCTCCCCCACGTATAAAACACGCGAGTGCGCCTTCGTAAAGACGTCTCTCTGACGAAGGCACCCTGTATAAACTCGGAATAACGAGATTTGCCGGAATCCTATCTTATCAGGCGCCAATGGCTTTCAGTGCTCGTTAATTATCGCAGTTCGCTCTTGTTTCCCGGAGCATCGATATCGCTGGCGGCCCTTCTCGCATTTTTATTATTTTTTACTGGAGAGAATCGGATCGAACCGAATATCACGAGCAGCACTCGCGTATCTCGTAATCGTCTTTTTCTCGCGAGCAAGGATCTGAAATGATTTTGTCGGATTGGAATTTTGCGGAAGACATTTAGGACCATATCTGGCACGTATAGAGAAACTTAAGCAATAAGACTTGAGCAGTAAGCAAATTGACCAATCACAGTCAAGAATTCTCGAAAACTTAAGGCAGCTATTGGCTCAATTTGCTTACTCTTTTCGAGTGCAGTAGATCAGTGTCCATAGGAGTGAATTATGTTACTCTACATACTCTACAATTTTGAGTGGAAAATTTCACTCCGTTAGAGTCATTTGTCAGTCGATCTTTAATGAATATTCGCTATAACTTTAGAGTGTGATCGTATCACTTCTGTAGAGTAGCCGCTCTAAAAATTTGAGTGAAAGATTCACTCCTACCTTAGGAGTGCCCGCGTTTACTCAAATTAAGAGTGACAACCCTCTCTTTTGAAGTGACTATCGCAATCGCTCTAATATATTAGTGGCGAAACCACTCTATGATATGAGATTTGGAGAGTAGTTGCAAAAAAAGTTGCGCCGCAATGAAGCAGCGAAGGAAGAAAGGCACCAGCACTGCTCGCTACCGCACGATTCGCAAACGTTTTTTCCCCTTTCCGTTAATTTATGTTGCAATCCTTGCATGCTGCCGCCATCGCCGCAATGTCAATCCTCAAGAAGGATGCGTGCGTATCTTTTACAGACGGCGCTCAGCAATCTGGAGGAGCACAATGCCATGTACCGTGGCGACAACAGGAGCCGGAGCATGGGGGTTGGACCTATGCGATCATCGCGCCCGATGGAGAAGAGGCACGACACGTCGCCGTACAGCGGCGTGCCTTACCTGTCGCCACCGCCGCCGGACACCTGGCGGAGAACGAACTCGGACTCCGCTTTGCATCAGAGCGCCAACGAGGCTTGCCAATCAACCTCCGCCATGTCTCATCGACGAGGTAGCGACGCATGTCGGTTTTTCTCCTTTTCTTTTCCCCTTTATTTAAATTAAATATAAACATCGCAAACCTGTTCTGACCAGTACACTCCGGACGACTCTGACCCGCGACGCGCGCTTTCTCTCAAATGACGCGGATGCTGCGTGAAAGACCGCGAGAAAGACCCGCGTCGCCGAGATAGCATATGGGACTTTACGTAATACCATGCACGCGTTTCGTCAAGGCACTCGCCACGTGTTCTTATCTACAAAATTAATGTCTTGGAACTAATGTCTTCGTGTCTTTTCAAGTGTCGCCATTATAAATAAAAACAGAATCATTCATCCTATCTCAAATCGTATATCGAACCCGGCGCAACGCGGTTGAGAAACGCGTCCATTTAAACTCTATCATAAGCATTACTTATTTTTCAGCGTTTTTCTCCTCTTGCAATTGATCGCGGTCCGTCGGTAAAGAGAAGGGCAATTAATCAAACATCTTGCATAAAACTCACCACTTTCACGCGCAAGCATTATTTCGTCAACCGTTAATAATTGATACGAGGCTGAAACTACACGTCCTGCAGTTTACGTGATTTATTTTGCGTGAAGACGAAATCGGGTTTTTTTTTACTCCCTCGATGTTTACCAATTTAATTCGAGCGTGAGCGAGTATTCGCGGGTGAATAATATTATAGTTTTTCAACGTCGCTCAGCCGCTGTATCAACGAGTTCATCCTATGTAAAAGCGCTCCCGCCTTCGCGAGGCTGCTTCTTTGACTTTTGATGCAACTTTCATGAATCAGCTCAGCTCGGAAATTTCGTCATTACCATATTGCCTCCGTTATCTCGTTACATCGCGACACCGCGCTTCGTTCTCTCAAAGTGGTTACCTAGAGAATTTTACAAAGAGATTGATCTCCCAAACCGCGCCTCACAAGTGCACGCGGCGTAATCTATATGCGTTAAGGGCTTTCGCGACTTCAAGCTATGAACCCGGAATTCCCGCGGTTCCGTTTACGCGACAGTCTTGCACTCGCGAAATTAATTTAAACGCTCTTTTACTACTACACGCCGATTATAAAGTTTGTAAAACAATTTAATCAAAGAATCGATTCCTTTTTCAAGGCAAAGATTAGTTTTTCTTCTTTCGAAGCAGTAACGTTGTACAGTTTCGATATATACATAAATTACTTAATCGCGTCGAGTCACAAAACTTTGCGGAGCGATCTCGTGCCGGAGATCACTCTACAACGAAGCAGGTGAAACGTTATACGGTATAGTAACGTTAGTAAGCGATATTATGTTACTCCGGAGAAATTGGATAACTAGTTTGAGAAATCCCCCGTCCATTCCCCCCCGTATGCATTCTGTACAATCGTAACCGAAGATGTATCAAAATGGATCGTTTTATATTCAGTGTCGCGGAATAACGTAGCTATTGAGCGAAGTAGATATTGTCTAAATAGGAGAATCCAACGGCACGTTAACTTATCGGCGCGGCAGTGCGACTTCGCGTCCGTTACTCGTAATTGCAAAACTTGTGATAAAGTGCGCATGTTCTGTAATTAACAGATCAGCACGCTATGACCGGAAGCGGAAGCGACAACAGAGATTCTCACCATGGCTTCATCGAACGACCAAGATCCTCGTGCGAAATGCCTAGAGTGCCTGGGATTAAGTACGTATTGTTAAATGATGAGACATCAATCGGCGTTTTTGAAAAAATTAGCGCTTTCGCGTGAAAGAGCAAAGCTCGAAAAAGAAGTTTGATTCACAATCAATTTGATGACTCGCAACACTTTTGCCGCTGAACGCTCGATGGAATTATTATATATACCTAATACGTCCGATAAAGCTATCGTTTGATTGCGTCGAGAGTTAATTGAGTTAGTTATGATTTTTTGTGAAATCTGTTGTTTCAGCATATATCCGAGCTCGCAACCACCGGGACAGCAAATACCGATAGGCAACAACACGGGGTCGTTGCCCGACTTGAGCAACGTACACTTTCCGTCACCACTTCACACTCCTCTGGACCAGGAGGATCATTCGAGTAGTACGCCGTTCAGCAATGTAAGTTGTTCAACCGATTATCGTACGTCGACTACGATAATATTTTTCTATTTTTCTTTTCCTCTTGATCTTATACACGCACTTTTCGCGAGGTTGCACGTTTCTGAACGAGTCTTTATCGCTTTTACACAGCGATGTTTTATTTCTCTCTTTTTTAAATATATTTTTTTATTCTCTCATCTGTCTTTTTTCGAGATCCTCGGAGAAAATGTCTGCGAAACGGCATCCAAAATTGTAGCGTGTTAAGGCGTGTTTGGGTATTATGTCATTATGGTAAATCTATTATTGCCACGCGTTAACAGATATGTTTCTCCGAGTGATTCTGCACGTATCAAACGAAAGACGAAATACAGTTTTGGTTAATGCTCTCTCGCGTACGTACAATCGCCAATAGGTTCTATAAATAAGCGGCGTTACTCATTGCTATTCAACGGATAATTTAATCCATCCGGTCTGTACGATAAAATCTCGATATTTTATCAGTTAGACTTTAGAATGTGCAGTATCCGTTCTTTTAATCTTTTTTGACCTACTGTTAGATTACTGTGACGAATAAAAGATTGATATTTATATAAAAGATTCCAGATCTATTTAATTATCGATTTTTTTAAAATGAATCAGGACTTTATCTTAGCAAAAAAATTTGTTGTTTTTAAATTATATTTCCAACTATTTAAATATATAATAAATGCATTTATTTTTTGAAAAGAGCGGCTTTTATCGATATCAATATTAATCTGTTTCTGCATTTGAGCGAATTGAAATCGATTAACTAGCTTAACGTTTTACAATTGATGCGGCCAACGGAAAGAATATCCGATTAAAGATGTTAAAAGACAGATGTCGATATCGAAATTGTTCATTCGCGTTTTTTCTCGTCGGCCTTTTGTTTTTTTTTCTCGACACAATCGCGCGTTGATCGCTCTCATATTCTTTCCATATTTTTTTTACCGCTCGCTTTCGCGAGCGAAGTCGTCGTCGTCGAGTTACGTACAGACAAGCCCTAGACAAGTAGGTTTTACCACTGGCAACGGGAGTCTCTTTTGACATGGTCGAACCGCTGGTGTATTCCAGAGTCCTCAAACGAGCAGTCCCACAAACCTGTCCAGCCCGACCAGCTTGGCACAAGCTGGTAGGCTCTCCTTTTCACAGGATCCGTCAAGCGTCCAAGTAAATATCCTCGCGGCCCCGTATTACTGTAGATTGTGCCTATACTGTTATAGCGCAGCGGATTTTTAATTACGAGTGACACGAACCCGACATTTTTTTTTTTAATTTTACTCACTTGTCCAGAGAGCTCGATGCCACGAGCTTCTGTTTCAGATACTCGAAACGATAACGTAGATCTCGGTTAAGAGCCGCTGCCGTAGAATGTTGCGAAGCGTGCGAAATATCCGCGACCGACCTGAAAATTATTTCAGGATTTTTTATTTAAAAACCAGTTTCTGAAAATTCCTCGAGGTCACGTCTCGGCACAAATTTAATTTCGCACTTTACACCGCGAAATGATGTCGAGTGCTCGGATATTTCGCATCTTCACTAGGCGAATTACGGAATCGAAGGGAGCGCACATTTTCACGGTTCTAAATATCTAAATCCACGATAGGCGGAATTTTTTTTGTGACATACACGTGTATGGTGCATGCTCGAAATCAACGAAACATATGTGAATAAATTTAAAAGTCAAATACGTATAGTTTGGGGAAAAAAAACCAATTGTTAAGAACGTTACCTCGGTTCCGTGAAACGATTTTGTTTATTGTAGAGACCATCAAGTAAGAGTCTGGCCAATTTGACACAAATAATGGTTTAAAGCTGCTTTTAAAAATAATGCACTTTCTATAGAGTTTATATATTAGTTAGAGACACATGTGACGGCATGTTCTGTATGACAAATCATAACAAATGTAGGCTGGGTCACGGTGGGCTGGGTTCGCTTTTGACACTTTTGTTTTTATATTTTGGATTGGTTCTGCCGTGGTTTGTCGATACCAAACAGCGCACAGTCGATCAGCGGCCAGACTCTTACCTGAGGGTCTCTAGTTTATTGGAGAATGTAAATTAGGTTGCATGAGAAGGACACTCTTTGTGCTTTTCTGTGCTTTCTTAAATGTTAGATCGTTTTGATTAA
Source organism: Temnothorax americanus (assembly GCF_048541705.1). Taxonomy (NCBI): domain Eukaryota; kingdom Metazoa; phylum Arthropoda; class Insecta; order Hymenoptera; family Formicidae; genus Temnothorax; species Temnothorax americanus. Next base: position 1,957,272 of record NW_027509475.1, read on the forward strand.
GGTAGCGCTAGAATCTTGAAATATTGCAGCTGCTTTCAGGGGAAAAGATATAATATAAAGTGGATCGTTTATTTCGTCGGGGAGCTAAACGATACAGATTCCGCAGGGGAAAAAAAGAAAATTTAAGAAATGTTATCTGTCGCGAGACGTTTGACGTATTTTACGTAACCGTGAGGATTATATTCTTTTAGCAATAATTTTTCGCATGTAGTTGGATTGCTTTCACGCTGATTGAATAATGTCTGGAAACGCCATTGCTTTAGTCGGAAAAGGATTGAAGTATCTTTCGCGAAAGGTCTCACATTTTCCTCGGCATGCTCTCTCTCTCTCGATGTTCGAGTATACAAATTCCATCGTAGCTGAGTTATCAACTCTTCTTCTTTTTTTTTCCGCGTCGTAGCTGTAATTTTCGATGGTTTATTAACGTAACAAGGATATAATGTTGCGCGCAATTATGCAGCGTTAAGTTCGAAATGAAACTTTTGCAGCACGCTATGGAAAGCACTTGTGACCTAAATGCGTCCTGACATTATTAATATAGAATTTAATAACATTTATCGAGGCGCCCCGCTCGATAATTCCGATCGTTAAACCGTACTGCAAACGCAAAATGAATTGCCCGCGAGAAAACTGCGTCGCTGGCGCGACACATATATATATTTTTTAATGAAAAAGAAAAACCCGGGGATTCAACACAGTTATTTTGCCGTTCGTTTCCATTCGTTATAATATCAGGACGTATATGTATTTTAGCGAACAGCTAGAGAAATTCTGACCGAATTACCGCGCGCGCGTTTATACCGGCCGCCGCCGCGCCGTCTCTCTCTCACTTTAATTTTCTATTTATATTTTATTTTGCCTTTGTTGTGTAGTGGTTGTTTGTGTTTGTTATTTTGCAGACCCATTTATCAGTGCCTGTTAACTCTAGGTTTCTTCACACGTGTAAGGTTAGTAGACACACCAGTCTCTCTCACGACGTATGTAATAATACGGTATACGCTTTATGTTTGTTGCCCGCGACATTAGTCGCGCGACTTGGCCGTTAACACCGTGGCATTTTTATTGTTTCGCTTGTTACATAGCACCGTGCTTGCAGACAGACTCGAAATACAATCAATAATGAAGCGTGTGTATATGCGTAGTGTGGACGTACCGCGGGTCGTCGCAACATCGCACACGTCGGAGCTTGGAAACGAAAAAGTTAACGCCGCGATAATTGCGCTTGGCAAGAGGGAACGGACAAGTAAAAGTTGCGCAATGATAATTCTAAGTTGATCTCAACGCGAATCACTTATTTCCGCGTCGTAGCGTAATGAACGGTCTCGTGATCGCCGTGCGCGATTGAGAATCTGAAAATTAAATTAAATTAAAAAAAAAAAATAAAAAAAAATAAAAAAAAATAAGATACCTACTTGAGTCTCCGATGGTTTTTTTTCCAAGTCGGCTCACTTTATCGGCGAACATACTTCTTTCGGAATTTTCTTTTCTTCGCGGCGATCAAGTCCCTGGGACGTTGTACAAAAAGCAACCTACGTGCCAAGATATTATCCCTCGACTGCCAAAAGCGTAATTCGTAAATATCTAGTACATGGCACACCTTCGTAGTCCAGCTCAAACGTTTGCTACAAATTCGGTGGAGCAACTCGGTTGTTGCGGCGAACCGCTTCCGCAAGTCCGATGCTGTAATCAATGATGTAGAGATCGATTACGCGAGCCTGCTGCGACTATGTAGCGTCTATTCAGTTGAGTTTGGTTACATGAAAGCGCGAAAAAGAAGAGAGAGAAAGAGAAAGAGAGTGTGTGTGTTTGAGAAAGAGAGCGAGAGAGAAAGAGAGAGGGGGAGAAAGAGAAAGAATGTGTATGTGTTTGTGTATGTGTGTGCATGAGAAAGACAGAGAGCGAGAGAGGGAGAGAGAGAAAGAGCGCAAAACGAAAGAGGCGACAGAGCGACGATCGATCGTTAATAGCGATGGGTATGAAGCAGGGTGTGGCACTGGAAAACAGCACAAGTACTTCGCAACAGGATCTTCAGAGCTATCCGCAGCAACCGGCGCCGGCGGCGACGTCTCACAGCCCGACTGCTGGCCATTACATTTATCAACAACCGCACAGTCCTGTGCCGCAGAGTCCAGTTAGTATGCCGGCCGACCCAAGTCGGACGTTTTCGAAAATTATTATCGTAATGCGCGAATACTATTTAGCATTACTATAAATACTTGGATGCGCACTCTATAAATCACGTTTAAATGCAGCCTTGATCTATTTTCGCATATATATATATATATATATATATATATATAGAAATGTTTGACATCTAATCAGTTATACTGAATAAACGAAATGTGCATTTCTCTAAAAAATTATCGGTCCAAGGGATAGCAAATGTTAACCCTAGCTCGTCACATTCTGGTCCAGTGGACCGCTGAATGTTTTTCTAGTTTTCACATAATAACATAATTTTCGAGTTTTCTTGTAGTAAGTTCATTTTTAACTCAAATCATTTTCTTGATATCTTATTCAGACTCTGTATTTCCAATTCCTATATTACAAGCTTAAAAATATTAATTAGAATGAAAATGACAATGCGACGAAGTCGAGCGGTCTCACGGACCGGAGTGTGGCGAATTAAGGAATCGAAAATAAGTGTGGCTAGCTAGGGTTAATTGATATATTGCTCTAATATTATATAAGTTTCAGTGATTGTTGCTGATAGCTATTTACTATATCTTATTGATACTCGACATTCAGAAAACGTCACATCAGCACCAGCAGCACCAGCAGCAGCAGCAGCAGCAGCAACAACAACATCAACAATCGCAGCTCAATTCGTTGGGATCGTATAGATCCACGCAGTCGGTGAACAGGCCGTCGCCGCAATCGTCACCTAGTCTAACCGTTCAAGTGAGATCATCTCTTATCATAAAATATCGAGAGATAACGAGCGTTTAATAACAAGTCTTTTATCTTCCTACAATATTAATTTTCAGAACAATTTGAATGGTAACGTTACGTATATAGAGTCACCCTATATTACGATAATCTAATAGTTTGTATTTAATCTAAAAGACTTGTATAATTTCATCCAACGTGAGAAAAGTTCCGCTCTCGTGTCTGCAATAATAGCCTCGTGCGCGAGTAAACGAGTCTGAAAGTAGCGCGCATTCCTTTTTCAGGGAAGTCCCTTAAGTTATAGCAATAATCCATCGGCGCCGCCTAGTCCTACAGGACATCCGGGTCCACCCAGCTTGACGTCCGATGCTATCGATCAGAATACTTATTTCATCAGCCAGGCGCAAGCGGCGACTCTCCAGCAGGAATTCGAACAGTTTACAATGGTACGTGTTTTTTTGTTTTTTTTTTGTTTTTTTTTTAGCAAACCGCTGATGGAAAAGGGACTGACTCGTTCGTTCGAGTTCGCGAATTGTGTCACGGGCGGGACATCTCCGAAAAATAGGTCTTAAATTTTGAGTCGGTTAGATCGGTTCAGCCCAAGTTCTAAAAAGTTTCGTAAAATTAAAATATCGGCTCGCTCTCGACTATCCATTTGGGTGAGGGGCAAATGAAAGTTTTCCAAGCTATCGGAAATATTCGATCGACACGTTGGCAGTGGTCCAGTCGTACATTCGGCATTCTTATTTTTATCATTCAAGCTCTATCTCAGACAAGGGAATATTCGATATGTATAATTTCCATCTTTTATGGAACGGGCAACCCCCCCTCCCCCCCGTCTTCACTATCGTTCCGAAATTGCGAATCTGCGCTGAATCGTGAAACCTTGTCAATCCTTTCCGAATCGTGTGGGGCTCGCGATTGGAACGTGATACGCACGTGCTGCATGTTTTTATACGGTATTTCGACATATAATTGCATTCGGGTTTTCGCAGAGAAAAAAAAAGAAAAAGAGAGTGTGCGTATGTGTGTGCGCGCATTTTGCATGCTATGACTTATTTAATAGGTATACACGCGTGACCGTAACGTCAGAAATACTCGCGCGCGCATTTTTATTTCACTATTCCCGATAAAGGCAACCGATATTTTCAAACGCGAGAGATTCGTCGTAATTAAATTTTTTTTTTCCATCGGGTTGAGTTTACTCACGCAACGATACGGGGCGCGAAAAATATAGTTCTCCAATTCCGAATCTGAATTCGATCGTCTGACAGTCAGTGATTATGTAAATTATGATGAATTTTCCAATTATAATTAATTAAGGGATACCCGATCCTAATTGGCGCTCAATCTTTTTTTATGCATGTCGAAGGGACTGGTAAGTATTTGCCGCTGAACTGCTCGTATCTAACGGATAGTAAGAGTCGAAAGGCGAAATAAAGGCAAACTTAAATATTAACGACATCCAAATTTCGATCAGACGCAAGTAGAATTACAAAATGGTTGTATTTTAATTAGCTTTGCAATTTTAATTTGGACTTGGAATTCCTCATTTAGATATTTTGCTCATTAATGTATATAATAGTTTTCGCGCATATATAAATACTCACATTTCGCCGTGCAAGCTGATTGGTTTTTGCGAATTTCAATACATATAATATGCATTACTCTTCAGGCGATTTGACCTTCAAAGCTATAATTATAATGCTACGCGATGAATTATTCCAAGCGAATGATTCGTATGAATTATTCTGTCGGAGTCACTTGATATTCTACTCGGTTACATCGTCAAACGTTCCATTCTTCAAAGGCTTCAAATTATGATGCTCGACGTTTTTTTTTATTTTTATTTTATTTAATGATGCGATGCACTTATTATGAAATTGTAAATCGTAATTAGTTACGTCAATCGCGTCAAAAGTATTGAATTAGAAAAAAACCTAGTTTTTTTTTTTAATGAAAATTAGCCTTATTCGTAAAAGACGGCTGTATAATTATGTTTGATTATATTGCCACTAGACTTACAGTCTTAAGTCTTGTTGTTTATCTGTTGCCTGCATTCGTCAGGAGTGGCCCAGATTTGCGCAGCAGCTGATGGAACTCGGTTGCACCTGGACCACGCAGATAGAGGTGAAATATCGCCATTAGTTGAAACATTTTTATTTGCAAATTCAATATTGAAAGCATGTCCAGCGTTGGTGTCGCGGGACACCTTTTGCAAGGCTTGCAAAAAGTATTTTCTCTCGAGAATTATAAAGTTAACAATTGTATATGTCTGTTATTACACGTGCTGTATTGTAATTATTAAAGATCAAACGCAGAAACATCGTTACCCTCCGCGATACGGAGAGTAGATTCAATATTATTTAGATATTTGATGAGTACGTAGTCAAGAGGGAGGTGGATAATTAATACAGTACCTATAGTCCAGTCAAATTAGACAAAAAAAAGGCTTTTGCTCGGAAGTAAAGAGAGATTTATGAAACCTTTTTAGGGTTGTTGGGGGGATGTAGAAGAGCTTATTTCTGAGTTTTCGGGTTAATCGGACCGATGGGTTTTTAAGGGGGGGAGGGGGAATGAAAAATTTTGTTTTTTCGCAGTAACTCGGCGAATTTTGATCGTACATGATTGACTAACCTCTCATTTTGTAGCTCTTTTAAAGCCCTACAATTCATTTTGTGAAGACTCTAACTTAAAATCAAGATTTGTCGAGTTCTAGCCGGTGAAAGTGGGAAAAAATGTATTTTGTCGCGGTTTTTTGCGTTTATCTCGTTTCCATTAATAGATAGAAAACTCAGAAATAAGCTCTTCTACATCCCTCTAACAACCCTAAAAAGGTTTCATAAATCTCTCTTCACTTCCGAGCTCAAATGTCTAATTTGACTGGACTACTAATAAGCTGCTTAGTTAGCGCATTAAAAAAAAAAGAACTGCGAATTTACACAAACGCCGTATCTTTCATGATACTCGAACAGCGAAGGTGTTGCATATAAACGCGTGCCAAATGTATTCCCGTGCATGGAACTCACTTGCACGTGCGGCGAAGGAAAAATGTCAGATTCCCGAGGGGATGAAATATTTGTAGATTAAGGTGAAATATTGCTTTGCGGTGAAATATCATGCCACTGCGCGCTAATGTTTAAAACATTAAAACCCCGGTCGAAGGGAAATTTTAAATACGCCGTTTTAAAAACCATAAACGAGGAAAAATACGTAACAGGCGGGCTCTTATCGGCGGTATCAGGAGTGCAGGAGGCTAATAATAATCCGCGATTCGTTAACGTGTACTCTCAATTGATATCCCGCGTTAACTCGGAGACGCGCTGTTAGCTGTTACATATGTACATGCCAAAGTTGCCGTGGTGCGTGCTGCGCCGCTGCGGGACTGGTTTTGTCACGGAGGGCCTCCCTTTTTATTCCCTCCTCGTTATCACGCACAAGTAGCCATTACCATGGCATTTGATATTGCACGGATAGTTACGCGCCGAGCCGCCGGTTTAAGTGATAGAATGGAAAAGACGATGTTTTACGAAATGAAAAGCGTCGTTCAAACCCCAAACAGCCTCATTTGTGCAGATTACCGTTCGATATTGCCCCTCGATATCCAGACAGCGCGCAAATGTCTAAAAGACACTTTTAAAACATCTTTAAGACATGCGTGCTGTCTGGGTATTAGCATCGGTGAATCTAAGAGCGATCTAATTATAATAACTAATTTTTTTCGGGCGAAGAGTCGTGAATTTCGGGTTAAGTTAAATAAGCGGGAATAGACACACGGCTGGAAACTTTGTACTTGCGAAATAATAAACGTGTAGGACGAAGCAATAAGTTTCTCGTGGATGCCGACTAAGCGAAAACGGATTTCATTTAACAATGGCTATTAGGGGAATCGGAGGATCCGGAAATCGAACGGTAACCAACATCGTGATAGATTCCGAGGTCGAACGGGGACGATCCTCGGGTGAGCGGCTACGAGCTTACGAGCTTACAGTTCGATCGTATTTATTTCTCTCTTTATACTCTTCTTCCGCTGTTTTCCCTCGCGCGTGTACAGTGTCCCTCGCAGATCATTCTATAAAAAGCATTTGGGGGCTGGAAACGCGCATTACACGCGAGAACGCATATCAACGTTCGCGCATTCGCTTAAAGACGAATCGGATTAAATCGCGGTTGCGGTAAATCCTTCCCCGAGGCTTCTCTCAATGGATGCCAGGCTCATTTCTACGACTTTCTTTCTTTTTTCTCTACTTCAGATGGACACGCCGGTGCAGGCGAACACGATTGGGACGTTTATCGGGTCACCGAATCATACTACGAATTACACGCAGGTAAGAAGATCAGTGTCTAAGTTTTATAATTTGTTGCTGTAAAGAGACAGAGATTTATAACGAATTATAAAATTTCTGTAAAAATATCTTTACGAAAGAAACTCCAAATTAAAATAAATACCTTCTTCTTGCGATGGGGTTTGAACGCATTATCTTTTATCTTTGTTTAATATTCTTTAATATTGTCTCTGTGCCTCAGAGCGACGTGATTAATGTCGGTGGCGAATTAGGCAGCGCAGACACGGGATACTTTAGCACGAGTCCACAAATGGGGACATGCTATCAACCTGCGACGACGACGACCACTGCTACTCAGCAGCTCACCCCGCAAACTCCAAATACACCTACGATCATTCTCACAGGTATTATCGCATGGACGTGTATCGGGATTTTTTAACACGTTGACTTATCACCGGTAGTTACGGTAGCTACGGTATTGTAATATTTTATCATTATAATATGCTTATGCTAATGAAAATTAATTATGGCATACATATACATGGTAAAATTTATCGGGCAGAAAATGTGTTAATTTTTTAATTTTACTTGTTTTCGAATAAGTTATACCATTTTTTATAACGTTTTACGATAAAAATCATTATCCATAAAGTCAAAATAATTCTTAATTGTTTATCAATATTTCAAGAAATTAACTTAATCATGAACAATAGGTGTAAAAAATATTCGTACACTAGGAATTTTCACAGAAAATAGTTTAATTTTGATGATAATAAATAATAAACAAATGAGTTTTTTTTTTTTCAAATCATAAAGTCTCTTACCTCAATAACAAAACTTATAGATTATAACATTTTATACTTCAAAACAATAGGGTAAAAAAAAAATAGTAATTTCTGAAGGCACACAAAGTATATATTTGTAAACACCTATGATATCAGTGACAAAAACTAATCTTAGATAAGGAACGTACTTCGTATGTTTGTTTACATTTGAGCTTTGTTTGGTTGAACCTTTTCTTGATATATTGACGCAAACGTCCACAGTCGTTATTCTCTATTTTACGAGAATGGGAACTTGAAAAAGATACGAGACTACACGAGGAAGGAAGAAAAATTATTATTAGGGTGCATAATCAATGCGGAAAGTCTCGCGCAAACAAAGATTGTTGATCGAGCCCATTCAACGATTTAATCTCTTATTGACCGATTTTGTGTACAAAAAATGGTAAAAAGTACACCCAGAAGTCGACCGCACGTCCCTTTAAAGACCGATGAAGATTTATCGTGCATCTTATCAAAAAAGATTCCAAAATTCATGCTCTAACGATTGCTGCAACAACAGAAAAAAACGAGGTATTTTAGTCAGCACTATTCGGAGTGTGATGCTCAATAACGGTTATCACGTCGAATAATAAGAAAGAAGTTTTGGGTCAACACACACACAAGACTAACCGGAAAAAACGACTTTAATTCGCCAAAAATTACCCCCCATTAAAGATAGTGACTTTTGGAATAAATTCACATTCTCGGATAAAAATATAGTATATTTTTGATCGGATGGGAGACGCACAGTGTAGCGAAAAATAAATTGTGAACTGAATCCGGGTAATTCGACACCCACTGTGAAACACGGCGATGGTTCAGTGAAGGTGTGGGGCTGTATGAATGCTGGAAGGGTTGGAAAATTACATTTTAATGAAGATATAATGAATCATAAGCCATAAGCTATATTGCCATTTAAGAAAATAATCTAGCCGTCAGCGCGAAAAAACTTTGACTCGCGCGCGCGGAGATCAATATATTTCCCAACAAAACAATGATCCAAAGCGCACAATTTATAATTAAATACTAAGACATGGCTGTTGTATAATGTGCCTCGACAATTGCATACTCCTCCACAATCACCGGATTTGAATCCTAGGATATTTGTAAAATATTGTCGAAGATGTGTAGTAAGAAAGAGATAGGCATTGAATCGTGCAGACTTTATTAAAATTTTACAACAAGAATGGGACGAAACTTCCTACTAACGAAAAATTTCGTTGATTCGATGCCACGAAGACTACAGGCAGTGATCGATTTTAAGAGGAATACTCGACAAAATATTAATTTAATTTTTATTATTAAATAATTATGGTGTACGAGTACTTTTGTGCCTTCGAAAATCACTATTTTTTGTTATCTTATTGTTTTGGAGTAGGTATAAAACGTCATAATTTATAAGTTTTGTTTTTAAGGTATTACTAAGAAAGAGAGAATTTATAATATGGGGGAAAAAATTATTTGTTTACTATTTATTATCGCACACACAGAAATAAGCTATTTTCTGTGAAAATTCCTAGTGTACAAATAATTTTTACACCTATTGTATAATAAGGAAAATTTTAAACAAAATATTATATAATATTATAGATATGTTTGTTCTATATTTTCCGTATTATAATAGGTTAAAAATTATAAAGAAAATGTTTCAAGTGCTTCGATAAAACTGATAAAAAACCGTACTGTATTGCAGATTTTTCTGGTGCGGATGATCTTACGAATCCGGAATTTGTGAAAGACCTCGGAACGGCGATGATGGGTGATTTTGACCCGGAAATGTTCCCATCGGACGATGCCCTCAGACAGGGCCTTGATCCGATCGATGTGGATGGGCTACAAATGCTCGCTGACCCTACGATGGTTATATCGGATTCCAGCGCCGAAGCCCACTTTAGATTAGATCGACTTTAAGGGAAGAAATTTTACTCATTTACCAACACTCGTGTCGACTATTGCGTAGGATAAAATAAAATTCTGTCCTGGTGTCGTGATTAATTCTTAAGACACTTTGACATATTTGGGGTACCACTTCTTGGGCACTGGCAGATTTGCAGGGAAACGCGCGTCAATATGTATAAATGTTTGTAAATTTTATTTACCGCGTATAAACTTAAGTAGATTTATACGCAGATATTTTTATCTCGTTAACATGCTGTGCATTTTTTTTATCTTATAACCACCCGTACATGATGTCAGATCTGTATTGTTTTTTTTATGGATAGCGTATTTGCGTCTTAAATCTTTTGAAATATTTTCTGGAAACAGGTCAGTGGTCAATGAAAGTTGTTTCCCGCTCGTGATAAACCGATACTTGACGATTAAGTAATATATATAAAAATCTTTATTAACCCTTTTTTTATTTTACACTACTTTGTACATTGTATCATGTATGATCTCTAAGAAGCACAAAAGAAAAGGTTTACTGATTTATACATGCTTTTATCATAATGCAATTCTAGTGAAGTAATCTACCGTTTAGGCCAATTTAAAGTTAGAAAAGACGAACGATTATGCTCCTCAATGGGGGGAGTAATTTAAAAAACGCATAAAGATATAGAAGTGAGAGAGGAGGGAGATGCCTATCGGCGGTACACGCCAACAGCGATCTAGAGTCTTGTTTCCTTTTCCTCATTACATCCTTACGATTACAACTTACGATCATAAAATATTTGTGTTAGTAGTACCTAATCTATACGAATAATTTGTTATTTTTTCCTCTCACTCTTAATATCACGTTCACGTTACACTACGAATTAGTTTAGGCAATACAGGATTGTATTTATTGAACAAATTTAGGATTCGATTAACATTTATCGCAAAAATTACGATTGGATCTGTGATACTGAACGATTAAATCTATAACAAATTTAAAAGCAATCTCACCGAAGAGACTGCATAAGAGTTTTTCCGGGAAACGGACTTTTCTACGTTTCAGACATGCAATCCTGCTACTGATAATCATTTTTAGATTTATCATTTTACTTAAAGAATGGTTAATTATATAATTTCCAATCTCCGTTAATTATTAATTGCTTTTCTCATCGCTGAACGAACGCAGTGATAATAACGAGGAGGAAGAAAATGTCATATGCGTGTACCCTCGGCGGTTGTCAATTGTTTTTTGAAAGTAATACATTATACTTTATGCGCATTCGATAGTTAATCGAATGTGAAATTTAAGATAATTGTTAATAACTGTGAAATTAAGAAGATGACCCTTATATCTAGACACATTGTAAGTAGCGTACCCCATATCTTTCTCGAATAACATTCAAATTCTTCGTTCTAGTTAATGACATAATGTAGGCGATTAGTGTTACGGAATCAGGCTACGGCATACCGGAAGAACGCGGTAGAATCGATGGTATAGCGTAGTCTGAGTCCCCAACGGTGCATAATTCAGCACATACACACACACACCTTTCACATTATATTAAATAGATTGAAATTTGAAACAGACGTAAATCGCAATGAAACCGCTATCGCTAATATTACGTTCATATCTTATAAATATAGATCATCCTCTGTCTGCAAAGATAATTAAATATACGGAATGGTGCTAGGAAAGCTCTTGTGTGTACGAAGTGTAAATGGAGAATGCCTCTTTTGACATTATCGCTCGTTACACACCATCAATTGGCGCGCGCACACACACACACACACACACCTCGTAATTACAGGAGCTTTTTTACACGATGAAAAAACCCGCGGAGAGTGCTTCTCAACGGAAGAAATTTTAACAATAATCTTTACATATTTAAAATGTGATTAATGTGACCAAGAGTTGAATCATTGATATATCCAAAAAATTTATTGTAGTAGATGAAATTCTCTTCCCGTTTGCTCTCTCTCTCTCTTACTTACAAAAAAATCTTGTCCGCGTATATGCAAATGCAAGAGGTGCCAAAAGCGCGTAGATATTCGTCATAGATTGTAAGATCGTGCTATCGACTCATAACCGTGCAATATAAACGTATGTATATGATCGTCGGTCGTTTAACGTAAGGTTTTAACCAAGTTAAATGTTAACCAGGATCGTAAACGTCAATTTGTCATTGTCATTTTAACCGTAAATACGAGAAAGGCTTGCAAAGGGAAAATGTAAAGAACACAGAATTTTAACCAGGATCTTTGGAGAAGAAAGACAGATTTTTTTTTATTCCTGTTATATCGTGTCTGACATAATGCGGAACGTACATTACTGTCTTTCGATATTCAAAGCTACGATATATTCAAAATGCAAAAGATTACGGGTAATGTATGCAATATATGGCAAAAATTATAGAAAGGAAATCACTTTATTGTGTTAATTGTTGTGTTACTAATTAAGCGAATTTAATCAATCCGTATTGATCTTCAATTAAATTGCCATCGTTTTTATCGGATTAAAATGTTGTAAAAATGATTATTGAATAAGTGATATAATCTGACAGCGCTAATTTCATCTTGTATTAATTTTAACGAATGAGGGCATAATTGTAATAGTATCGAGTTATCGGCCTCAAAAACATCGTAACGAGAACACGTTTTTATATTACGATCTCTTTAATCTTTGCACAAACACTATGTTTTCGTGCTTTTTCTCTTGCTTATAAATCCCCTGACATTTGTTTTTTTTTCCTTGGCGAATATTCGGTGCATCTTCAATCTAGCTTGAGATGATATTTCATTTGTGAAAAATTTATTTCAAATTGTTTATAATTTAATAGCGAACGATGCCTCGATACTAAAACGAATGATATTTTTCTTAGTTTGAGATTCGACGATCGTGATTGAGAGATGCAATGCCCAGGAGATACGTTACATGTGGAAAGAAAAATCAATTTTTCGCACAGACGTTTTTACAAAATTTGATCACTTCTGTAATACAGATCGTAATATCGGCATCTCTTTAACGATCTGCACAAGCTTGTGATGAAATTCGAAGACAGAATGTATAAATGTATAACATCGCAATGAACATTATGTTTTGTTTAGCGTTACACATACACACAATTCGGATTACGTTACAAATCAATTTTCTAAAGACGAATCTCTTTTTAAGAGTAGGAAGCGAAATGACTCCAACGTAGCACGACCAAAGTATCCTCAGGAAGATTTTACATCTTGAAACGTGTAATCGTGTAAATTCGTACGTGTTTTCTTACTTGCTGCTATACGAAACCACGTTGAAGCCTCAATCGAAACGAATTTTAATGTAATCTCTGTTTCTTTCTGTCTCCTATATGTTTCTAAGTTTTATGCCTAGCTTTTTTAATTTAATCTAACAGGAAATACCTTTCCTATTTTTCTTTTCTCTTATCACACGCATCCTAAAACATACACCACATTTTCTCTTTCTCTCTCTTTCTCTCTCTCTTTCTTTCTTTCTTTCTTTCTTTCTTTCTCTCTTTCTCTCCTTCTCTCTCTCTTTCTCTTTCTTTCTTTCTTTCTTTCTTCCTCTCTCTCTTTCTCCTCTTTCTTTTTCTTCTCTCTCTCTCTCTCTCTCTCTCTCTCTCTCTCTCTCTCTCTCTCTCTCTCTCTCTCTCCCCCCTATCTCTCTCTCCCTCTGTTTTATCGCATCGAGGAGAGGAGAGACTGGCTTAAGATTAATAAGATTGCAAGCCTGTTGTAACGTGCAATTAAAAGAAAATTAAGTAAGCAGCGAATGGAGAAAGCGTCGCTGCCTAGTCTCGCGTCAGATCGATCGGTCGCGTCGATCCGTGAGGGCTTAATGAAAGAAAAAATTTGTAATATTTGTATATAGCCATGTTATATTGTGGTAAAAGAAAAATTACCTATTATTATAAATAATATTATATTATATAAATATATATTATATATATATATTATCTATATGTAATACCGTTACGTTGTTGTACTACATTATTGTGAACACCATTTCTCAGACATCGATTTTTTTAAATAAAAAAGAAAAGAGCTTTCTTTCGACACACACTAAATACCAAGCCAAATATCCGTCACGTTATTCGCCACGCGCGTGGCTCTCGCTCGTGTCGGCTATGCGTACACCATGTGCATTCTCGCAATCGTTGCATTCGCATGTTATCTGTACCGATTGATTCGCGCGCCGGCGAATTGTGTCCAAAATGTTTGTTCGCTTTGTATATGATTTCGTTACATATCATAACAGAGAGACGTTGCCAGATATCAAAGAGATTATACAGCGATTAAAATGTTGCTCCAAGTATTCATTCTCATTCAACTTTTCGTTAATTTTTGACCCGTCGTTTTATCTTTAAGTAAGTAGCGGATAAGTTTGTCGAACAATGCCGGGAGGGGAAGATAAACGCTATTTATGATTTTTCAAGAAATATCGGTGCCTGAACGTTTCAATAACGAGCCTTTTCGTCAGATTGATACTCGTCCTAATCTAACTAATTAACAGTCAATCGCGGCGGATGTTTCGCAAATTGTACAACTTTTGTCATTTATAACCGGAACGACACGATCAATTCGCCTGCGTATTTTTGTAACGTGTTACGAATCAGTCTGCATTTAAAAACGTAATTATCCAAAGCAACGCGATTTTAAATACGTCGCTTTATCCCATAATCGAGTAATATTTGATGATATTGATTTCATTCGCGAAAGATATATACACTGAATAGAGTGATTTTAGTTACGACTTAGATTATAGCTTTTTTAAGGTAAGATAGAAAAAAGTATCTATATATGGAGAGGTAAAAACCACAGTGGTAAGTCAAATTTTTAAAAATATTTTCTCGTGTGCATAGATGCAATTATATATTGTACAGATTGCATCTATGCATATGAGAAAATATTTTTAAAAATTTGACTTATACACCACTGTGGTTTTTATCCCTCCATATAAAAGAAAATCTTTCTTTTAGCACAATCTATTGTTCTATGATTTCTTCCCATATTTCTTCTCGCATTGATACACTTGCAGATGCAACTGCATTTTAAAAAAATGGAATTATACTTTTTTTTAGCGTAAATCGATTCTTCTCATTATTCTGCGTATAAAAGTATTAAAATAAGTTGTAGTTTGTTCTTTCAAATCATTTTTTCAAATAAATACTGCGAATACACATTATTCTTGCAAAACCCTCACAAAAAAGAATCCTTCACATTATCTTACTTTAATGCTTTTATGTGCAGAATAATGAGAAGAATTAATTCCATTTATAAAAAAGAAGTGCAGTTGCATCTTGTAAGTATATCTGTACCTTAGAAGTAAAGTATTGTATCTTCAGTTTTTGTCAAAATGGAGTCAATATATGTTTTTCAATATATCAGGAGCTTTGTATAAAGGGTCTTATGTCTATTATTACTGGTTCCTAAGATACAATATTTAGAAAAAGTCGTATTGAAAATTTTCATGGTGCCTTAATTTTGGTCAGGTACAACGTGTTATTGACATACTATTGTCAATAACATACGTTGTAGGTTGTACCTGACATACGTGTTATTGACATATAGTGTTATACTATTAAAGTACTATAAGAATTTATTAATATGTTAGTTAAATTACTTTATTAAAAACTCAATAAATCAAGTTACTATTTTCATTTTATATCTAAAAAATACACCATTTTCCTATTAAAAACTTTAAACTTTGTTTTCTCTGAATTTATAATAATAAGATACGATTCTTTACTTCCAAGGTATAGATATGTATTATTATGTATATTTGAATATAATCTTAGAATGGTTGATATTTATACTAAATAATGAAAGATTTTCTTCTACTACTTTTTTCCATTTTGTTTTCGAAAATAGCTATTAAAACCAGTCTAGTTAGAATCATCCTGTATAGTCTATTTCCAAGTGCAAAGATCCAATCTCGAGTCGCTTCGCGTTATTCGAATCATATATACGATTTCTGTTCGGCATGCAACGATATATTTCGAAAGGAAAAAGAAAGAAGCTCGGGTACAAAAGAAAAAAACCAGAGGCAAATACGCTCATTCACACATAAATACATGCGACACGCACACACTCACAGAGAAGAATATTGCCATTTAGCATCTAAGTTCCCTGGAACATTTTCATCGTTCTCGAATTCTCCTAACCGTCGATGTAAATAATCGTTTCATATTGTTACAAGTAGACCGATTACGGAACGACAGGGACAGATTGTACATACATTTTCGGGATATTATCGGACGTGCCGATTACACGGTGCATTATCTCTGTTTCCGACGTCCATAATGTATAAGCGCACAAAACCGATTGACGATTTATATGTCTTCTTCGTGTTTTAATCGTGACTTTATTAATTAAATCTTGAACGTCTACGAAGCGTCTGTGTTTTTGCCTAGGTACCTCTCTCTCTCTCTTTATCTCTCATTTTTATCTCGATTGGCGCTAAGAGTTCAGCCCGGAGAACACGGCGATTATCCGCGTAAGCTGAATCTATCATGTAAAATAATAATTTAATAAAAAACACAATAACAAAATACACATTTTTTGCTTTATGAAATAAATAAATGAATAAATATTTTAATTAATAGATATTGTTTTGCTATTGCGCGCGCGCGTATAGTCCAGTCGCCAAGTCGATTGAGCATTTTTTCGATGTTTTTTTTATGTTTTTTGGGTTGTAGAACAAGAATCTGTAAATAGTTTTTTCATAAGTCGATGCAATAAAAAGTTATTAACAATTTATTTGTTTAAATTGCCCTAAGCGATCAAACTATACATCCTATAAAAAAATAAACTGGAGAAAATTTGTTCCTCTTTTCACGGCGAACAAAATGGCGTTTGAATTTTTCCAAAATCTTGATTATTGACGGAAATATGTCAATTTTTAGGTAATTACTGCTTACGCGTCGCGGAGTACCCTATATAGGCGTGCGCGTTCGCACTCAATTGTATCGTTAAAACAATTGTAACTCTGAACTTGTCTAAACTTGTCTTGTAAAAAATTCAATATGTATATTTAATATATTAATATATTATTTAATATCATACAAAAAATAATTTTGGTCAAAAATGAAAAATATAATGAGATATATTTATTATTTATATCGATATGTAAGTTTATATAAAGATTTGCATATATTATTCAATTAAGAACGCGATTATTGATTAATTGTAATATCCAATTATAATATCAATTGTGCAGGAAGTTACTTTTTTTCGGATCTCACGTTTATTCTGTATATCTTACTTGATATATTTTCAAGATGCGTGCTGGATGAACAACATGCACAATCACGCATCTTTGTATTTTCGCGATCGGTTTTCGCGGTCAGTTTTTACATCGAGACATTTTCTCTTATTTTAATTTTTCGCGGAGTATAATTGAGATTAATATTTATAATGCGAAGTAAAATTTTTTCTATACCTACCACATACGTGTGTATGTCCTGCTTTAACGAAAATCACAACTTCTATAAAGCAGGGCACACACATACGCGTATATGTATATATAAATAATATTTTTATATGTATACTTATAATTACACAGTCTGCGTGTGATGTTGATACACTAGGAGCAGCCATTTTACTGATAATAACGTTTTGCTTGATAAACAGCGTACTATTAGTTCGCTGAAAACCATGGCAACCGCTGAGAGAACCAGAGTGAACGTGTTGAGATTTTGAATGCGCTTACAATCGTTCAGCAGAGAATCATAAATCGGTTGCAAACTGTTGCGTTCTGCTGAACGCAGCCATTATAATCAAGAAAAGAAGAGGAAATTGAACGTCCGCATATCGAGGTAAAACACGCCGATATTCAAGAAATCTTTTGTTTGTAAAATTTTTTATGTTTTATTTGAGTCTGTTAATTTACTTAATAAATTAATTTATGACGTAGTTCGCTATTACGAAGGAAACAATACGAATGATCGCAATATGTCATCTTCTTTAGCGTATGAACTGGTTAAATTCGCATAATTATAATAAATGTAATAATATAATTATTAATTAATAAAACGTTTTAAAATTAGATTGACAATACGCGTTAACAATTAATCGAATTTGTTAGAAAGAAATATTCCAATACGAGGCGAGAATTGATTTTGCATTGATATTTCAGTAATATTTCTAATAGTCAATGTTTTAACTTCTGAAATTGATATGTAATATATTAGTTTTCAACATGCAAAATGGAAAGTAATAAAAATGTGACGAAATATTATTTTAATTATTCGTTATTATTATTCACATTATAACAATTCATAATGTGTGACAGTGTGATAATATTTATAATAACGATAGTATAATAGTATTACACTAATAATACACTTATTAATAACTATTCTAGCAACTATACTATCCTTTCTCGCTCTGGTATGGCAGTAAGCGCCTAGCATATTTCAAATAGAAATCTTATATACGCTTGGAATAGCTTCATTTTGACGCTAATAATACGTTTGGACTAGCGTCATTTTGATGCTATGAATATATACATATGAAACGTCCAAACATATAGTACAAGCTAATCCTTCATAACGCTCATTGGATTTAGCAGAGAAAGATAAAATGAAGGACGTTTCTCTTCTCTTCACTATAAACATGATAATGTCAGAATTGGCTACACATCGTTTCGCCAAGACAAAATTATTTAACATTTTACTTTAATATTCTAATTATGTAACATTCAAATATGTCTACAGCTACGAAACATCAAAGTTGAAGCAGCAAGACCCTGTTAAAGTGAGTCCTTGCTAGGGTTGCAAAATGCACGAGAGTACAAAATACAAAAAAGAAATTATAAAAACGTTGCGCAAGATCAGATTACTTGATCTCCAATTCGGTTTGTGCGCAGCATGTGATAGTGGTTACGAATAACTATCAATTTTTTTACATTTTCGTCAGGTATATATTTGAAAGATGCTAGACAAACTGCTTTCTACTACTAGCCGAAAGCTATAGAAAATATACTACGACTTAACGTAATAAACAAAATGATATTATGTATATGTGATGAACAATGATATCATGTAATGAACAATGATATCGTGTAATAATAATCGTAACTTAAAATTACTAAAACGTCACTTATATAATTTCACGACTTAAAATTCTAAAAATGTAATTTTTAAAACTATACAGTCTTTTTTGGTAAAACTTTAATATTGTACAATAATCTAGGAATCTCTCAGAGTTTAGTCTCTGAAAAATTGTACGATTTAATAATATCTATTTTTATCTATCTTAGTTCTTAAACAGCCTTGCGATAGATTCTCGCTATAGTTTTACCATTACTTCTACACTAAATACATATTTCAATAACCATGACTAAGAATGTTTTATTTGATGTATTTAACATGTATAAATCTTGTGTAGATTATTTTTTGTAAGATACGCTCTAATAGCACACATATATCAAACATCAGGCATTGAATAATGCGACATATGTGTATGATTCACGTATTTCTGTCGTTCTCATCGAATTTTATTTTCCTCGATGTTCTATCTTCATGATCTTTTAACTACTTCTTTTACTGACCCTTATAACTATTTTTTAATATAACTAATCATTCTAAATCAATAACTCTAAAAATGCATTACATTTATTTACATTCAGGGAGAGAGAAAGAAAAAAAAGAAAGAGAGAGAGAGAGAGAGAGAGAGAGAGAGAGAGAGAGAGAGAGAGAGAGAGAGAGATTCACGAGAAGTAAATATCTACTGGAGTATAAACAAAAAAGTTATATGTTTGTTATATTAATTTATAATGGGATTGATTTATAAGATTACGAAATATAGATGCATAATTTATTTCGTAATTTTTATTAGATAATTATCAAGTATTATCTCTACTTTTGAAACTTCTCCGCGCCAAAGATGAAACAATAACACGAATGTCCATTAATATCTAAATTAAAAAAAAAAAAAAATTGTGATCATCAAAACAACTAATTCGTCCTCTAACGTTCGTTTATCTAACAAAAGATTGCGGAATCAATGTCGAAAAATCATCTAACTATTCTAACTCATTATCATTTGTGATGCGGTCATCACACGTATGCTTTCGCGATTAAGATATCCTTTAGAGAATTCAATATGAGAAACAAAGGATACTTTGCTTAAAAAATTTGCATTTTATATAATAAAATCATGTAAGCTAGGTAATGCAAATAATAAAAATACAAAAAAAAATACATGTATTATTATATCTATAACATTTTTTCTATATCGATAATATCGTTCGTCCAACGAGAAAAATAGCTTATGAAATACACTTACTTAAAGAATATATTGTCTAAAAAAAGTTTGATTTTGATAATAGTGATCTTAAAATAAGAATAAAATAATCTAAATTAGTACAAAAGAAATACATACATATATATACATAATATATTTTGTGAATCAATAGTTCCACATTCCTTTAATAAAGAGAAAGAATATGGCAGAGAGGTGGCACAAAAACTATTTCTGATCCTCGTATATCTACAAGTGCAAAATTTATCATGAAGCAGGCAGGAAAATGTTGCATTTAAAATCATTTAATTCAGATGCACCGAGAATTAAAAATGTTTATGCCATTTGCCATTAATTTGTTTCGATTGTAAGAAAAAATACAAATGTTGATACTGTTTAAAATAACGCGATAGAAAAAAAATGTGTAGACGCATATGTATACAAATCAGAAAAATGCAGAAAAATCATATTTACAACATTCGATATCTATCTAATGCATCCTAAAATAAGGTCTAACTTAGTGTCAACAATTATTATTATAATTGTTACTTAATTTGACAAACTTACGTAAAGCTGTGTCAAAATTTGCATCGATAGTTCTTTTCACGGTTTCCACTTAAAATGAACATATCGAATAACATGATATGTACTCATACTCCGTTTGCGTATACTCCAATGATAAAAATCTATAGTCAAAATATATTGGAAAGTACAATTGTATACATTAATGGTATTCAGTGCAATTACATTAAGAATGATACTTCACGACATGCAATTCCTTGATTTTTTATTTACGCGCATGAAGTAGTTGAACCATCATAGTAAGTAAATCAGTTGGAGCTCATTGATTAAACAATTATCCACAAACGTATATTATTTAAATATTACAGTAATAATAAATTTAACTGTCGGATGCAAGCGCACGAAACACCATTAGTGCATATTGTATATAATAGTCGCGAAATCTCTACGCATTTACAAACATACATTCATCATAATTGTTACATTTA
The DNA here is from genome assembly GCF_048541705.1 of Temnothorax americanus. Classification (NCBI taxonomy): domain Eukaryota; kingdom Metazoa; phylum Arthropoda; class Insecta; order Hymenoptera; family Formicidae; genus Temnothorax; species Temnothorax americanus. Next base: position 1,978,401 of record NW_027509475.1, read on the forward strand.
ACATTCTGTATCTAATATCACATTACATCTAAATTATTTCAGTTTATAAACAAATCTCACTTTGGTAAAAAAGATCACTGATATTTCAATACCAATAAAAATATCTAAATTCTCCTAATGATTTATAAATTTTTATCTCTAATAAAAAGTGGAGCATAGCAACGGAGCGATACAATTATTCTTTTGTTTGTTAATTATATGCATCTAATTATATGGCGTATTTCTTCGTTTTTCTTTTCTTATCAGTTCTTATGTAAAAAAAGTTGCTTAGCAATGTATATGGCATTCCATGCCAAGTCGACTTGGGTTTAACCCTCGACCTCTCGGATTTGGTCGGCGATTTTTTATGTTATTGTTCCAACTCTAAAATGCACTCAGAATTTTTTTAGATATTTTTTTTTGTAAAATTGATTTAGTTATAATTTTTTAAACCGACGTATTTATGGCCACAATTTAAAAATCTGGAAAAATTCTCAAAAATCCTGTGCCAGATATAAAAATTTTTAAGCCTTGACCCAAAGTGGGCCGGCGTTCGCTTCTAATTTTTTCGAGCTTTTTTTCGAGTTAAAAAAAAATATTGAAAAAAATTAAAAGTAGACGTCAGTCTACTGTAGGCTGTTGCTTGAACATTTTTGTATATAATACAGGATTTTTGAGAATTTTTTTGAGAATTTTTTTCAGATTTTTTCTACGCGTTTTTTTATTTTAGAAAATTGCTTTAAAAAAATTTGAAAAAATTCTCAAAAATCTTGTGTTGTATATAAAAATGTTTAAGCAACAGCCTACAGTGGACTGACGTATACTTCTAATTTTTTCCAATATTTTTTTCGAAAAAAACTCGAAAAAATGAGAAGCGAACGCCGGCCCACTTGTAGTCAAAGCTTAAAAATGTTAATATCTGACACAGATTTTTTGAGAATTTTTTCAGATTTTTAAATTGTGGCCATTAATATGTCGGTTTAAAAAATTATATCTAAATCAATTTTATAAAAAAAAATCTAAAAAAATTCTGAGTGCATTTTAGAGTTGGAACAATAACATAAAAAATTGCCGACCAAATCCGAGAAGTCGAGGGTCAAACCCAGGTCGATTTGGCATAGAATGGCCCCATATATATGCGGAACTATTCGGAACTATTAATTTCCGAGCGCAATAACTCTGCTCTTCAAACATATTTGAGATATTCGGATAGACAATATAAACAACTTTTATTCAAATTTAAGTACTTGGTAATACTCGAAGAAAGTTTGCAATATTACACTGCAAGCAAACGGAAAGTTAATTTCTTTAGTTTCCAATTAAAACGCAGCTGCGTTTTCATGTTTGAAAAGAATCGTTAATTCCTCTAATAAACCTTTCACAAAGAAACTTGTAAAGAAACATTAAAAAACAGGATAAAATGTTTTAATATATAAATGCTGGAAAGTTTTATCCTGTATTTAAAAGAAGGAAATAAAAGAAGGAAGTAACTTTTTATTTTTTAATTAAATATTCACAATGTCTGCTCGAATGTCTCGTTTGGAAAGCGGAATTATTGATTAGACTCTCCGAGGCTAATTCGTTTCGTATGAAATCACGTGTCTTCAAAGCGTTCACGATTCGTTATTTTGTGCCCGTTTATCATTATTATTAGGGCTTGACGGAGTACTACTGCTCTCATTATTACTCTCACTACGTTTAACTGACAGGACACCTTCATACAAAATACCATCAATATTTACACTAATTTCTAGTTCTCTTCGTCCACTTTCTAAAAAAGAAAGAAAAATTATTTTAATAAATAGTTTTATCCCTTTATATATATATATATATATATATATATATATATATATACAAATAATGTAAATTTAATCTCCTCAACCTTCCTGAACTCACCCTACGGTCTCTCAGACCTACGAAACACAAAACCATGTTAGCTTCAAAGTACATTATCAGAAATAAAGATTGATTTTATTCACTATTTTTTTTCCATAGAAAACATCCCCAACTTTAACAAGAAATCAAAGTTTAGCTAAAAACAAACTTAATGTATTATATTTTTATTATATAAGTCGGTGAGTCTATGTGTCATAGAAAATAAGGTGAGTTCAGAAAGGTTAAAAGAAAATTATAATTTCAATAAAAAAAATTGTATCTCATTGCCGTGTCTGTATCATAGTAAATTTAGAATTTATTAATTCTAAACCTAGACTCACCTCGTGTGCTAACCTGCTGTCTAATGCGCAGGGAGTGTATATTATTTCCCTCCTCATCAGATAACATCATTCTTTTAATAGACGGAGATAAGAGTTCAGCAGCCTCGTGACTTCTCTTCACTTCTGTATTCGAAACTTCCGGTGGCGAACTCACGGATCTACTAGCGTTTGGAGAGGATACCGAATCCAACCTAATCGAAAGATTTTTATCATTAAACTATACATCTCCTTCCCGCCTGTCCATTAAAGCAGCCGGGAGCTCTTATTTACCTGTTTCCGGAGTTTGCGAGATCCAAGGCCTCTCTCTGTTCGGGGCTATTTGCCGGTACCAATGGCGAGTGGGACGACGTTGGAGAGAAGGCTGGCTGCTGTCCCATCGCTGGATAGATATTACTATTGGCTTGACTGTATATATTCCAGAATTGCAGTCCGGATTTAATTCCCTCCGCCGTTGTCGGCGGTGGTGTCGATGTGCTACCTTGGATCATCGGATTATTGGGAATTGTGCTTCTGTCTCTCAGTAGCCTCATCATGTACTCTGAAACTGTGTACGTGTTCGACATTAGAGGTAAAATATGAGAACTGAATTAGAAAGATAAAGAGCTGGAGCGGCGTGCTTAGTTACGCGTTTTCGATAATTTACCATCTTGAATTATAATGATGGGATAATTATGAAGAATGATCGATAATCCTAAACATATGTATATATAAGATGAATAAAACTCATATAATTTGATGATCATTCTTTTCTCTCTCTTTACGAGTTTATAGTCTTATTTATATAGAATAATATTAAAATAATTTGTAATATTATAAAAATTATGATAATTATTCTAAGATAAAAAATAACCAAACAGAAAAATTTTCATTTTGCTGCTGAGTTTTGAAAAACAGGAAATCGAAGTATTGTTTGAAAGGAACAAGGAAATTCATCAGAAACTCGTAAAAAGTGCAATTAAACATATATGAAAAAAATAAAAAAAATCCGAGTTCATAAAACTTTCCAAATTTTGTGTCGAGACAATTGAGACACAATTGTTTCTATGCATTTTGAATTAAAAATCTTTTTGTTGCTTTATTTTTGGCGTTGTCAAATGAGCAATGCATCTTCATTCGCATAAAAGACTAAAAGACTAAAAGATAAATGAGTCACTATGAAGATGAAGCCTCATCAACTTCTGAACTCTACAAATTACTTTTGAAAATATATGAAATCAAAATTAGTTATCTTTTAGAGTTATAAAATTTAAAATAATAACATAAAAGCGACGATGCCGGATATTCATCATTGAACGTCTTACGTTGATAAATATTCTTGATTATCTGAAATGTCATGGATTGTCTGATTTGGATTTCGGTGTTATTCTGAAACATATATATATTATAAAACGAATTTTACAGGCGTCTTTAACTGACAGCTCAATCTCATCTTCTAAATTAAAGCAGCTCCGCTTACTTCGTTATTCTACCGAATAACTGTAAGCTATATAAAACGATGAAAAACTTGTTTTTGTAAGTCAATGTTTCGTCAACGAGAAACTCAAGTTTCGATATTCGTTAAAATCATATCAATGAACTTTCGAGTTTATCTTATACAAACTTATGTTATATTAAAATGCAATGTCTGTGATAGATGGATCGTCGAATACCCAAAGATATCACGATATCTTGACCTCTGAATTTTTGTTGCTGCTATGATTTTTCATGCCGTGGTAAAGCAGCAATAAGTATCCGGTCGCACGAGGAAACGATCGAAGGAGAGCTACGAGTGCGATCGAAGCGCGCGACGTTACCCAGATCGTTGTCGGGCGCAGCGACGAGGTGGAAAGAGAGAAGGAAAGGGGGTAGGGAAATAGGAATGCTCGTTAGCGAGAGCCATCCGTTAACGCCTGTCTTCCGGAGGATCGTACAATCAATTATGCCTCCTTCGCTCTCGCATCATCATCTCCGGGGAGGCCCGAAGCACTACCTACCGATTTAAAATAAACTCGTGTGTGTGTGTGCTCTACCTCCTCTCGTTTCCTTCCTCCGTTTTTTTCTATCCCGTTCCCCCCCTCCCCCCACCCCCCCGATATCATCCCTACCGTCGGGAAGTCTCTCATTTTTGCTCTTTTCTCCGCTCTTTTTCTTTTTCTATTTCTGATTACGACGTTGTGAATTGCGTCTGTCACTTGGAAAAGTATCGTAGACAGTCGGAGTTATCAACTATACGCCAATAGAGCGGCAGCAATGCCAAACATACCTACCCGATGTGTACCGATAACGGAAATCGAATTTTAATCCTTAAAGGCTACTAGATCCATATATGGATCTAAAAATTTATATTTTCGGGTAATTTAATATTAATTAATATTCTTCAGTCTTTTCTCTCTACCCCTATTTCATGTATAATTTCTTTAAATTTGATTGATTAAACCCAGAGTTTTATATATATATATATATATATATATATATATATATATATATATACGCGATCAAGGTTGCGAGGTTCATATATAGACAGTGTGTTGAGATTTGAAGTGTAACCTTTAAGGGTTGATCCAACGAAATTCGCACGTGCGAACAAGTTCCATCTTCGAAAAAATACAAAAGGGACACTTACGTTGACTACTTGACAGGTTTGGTGGAAGATGCGGCGGAGCGTGCGGATGGTGTTGCGCAGCATGCGGATGTCCATTCACGACGTGATGCTGCGACGCTTCGTTCGCAGCCACCGCCATTTGGGCGATGGAGATCGGCAACGGCATCGGATTCTGCGGCAGCGAATTGTGTTGATTGCGTGTCACTAGACTTTCGTTGTTACCGTAATTGTAATTGTTTCTGCGGCTCTCACGACGATTCGTCTCGATCGCTGTTTGGAGCTGTTCTGTGGTCGACAGCGCTTCCTTATCTCTCTCGTATGGATACAGATACTTCATATACCTATCAGCAAATTATTCACGTTAAGTGTATGTCTTTTCACAGGGCAATGGAATCTAAGAACAATGCGTTTGAATATTCATAAGCATCGTAATAAGAATTTAAAAACGTTTTTCGTTTTTCACAGATACAAGATGTATTCTTCGGCCCAGACAGGGACATAAGACGTCTTATGTCCCGATTTTGGACATGCATGCCGTCTGGGGGACTTTATTTTAAATAAAATTAATCTACAACTTTATAGACGTAAAATTCGTAAAATAATTAATTCTAGATCACCCTATTGAGATAAATTTCATTCATATTTTTTCCCCAAAAAGGTATAATGGGTTTTCTCCAAACGATGAATGAATATAATTAGCTCGAGCTCCTAAAAAGAGACGGAGAGACAGTTGGACGTCGTGGCCTCAAGTTAATCAACACCGATTCTCGCCAGATGAATGCTGTCGCGAGCAGATTTCGTTTGGGCCAGGCCGTATTTTCGTATTTTCTCCTCTATCTCGCGTACATATCGCCGAGGAAAGATAGCCGGTTGCCGGAATGATGGATGCGCCGACCGCGGCGGGGCGAGGCGAGGCGAGGCGGCGCGACGCGACACGACGCCGACGTTCCGTCGTGCACACAAAGCGCGTTGCGCGCGCGGAGTTATTTTCACGAGTGCACACCCCTAGCATCGCGCCCGTGTAATTCATATTAGCCGTTCATCCATCCCTCTTCTACCGGCCTGGCCGCGCGCGCGCGCGCGCGCATTTTCGCGTTCCTTCTCTCTTTTCCATTCCCCGCGCGACTTCCCTCTTCTTCGTCGCGCGTCCGACCGCGCGGGATAAGCGGGATGCCTCGCGCCGCGGCCGTCGTCTTCACCGAATCCCGCCGACGAATCTCTATTTAGAAACTCCCCCTCGTCCTTTCCCGTTTCCCTCGCGCGGGGAGACGAGACATCGCGAACGGCAGATAAATCTTCGTCGCCGCGCTGGATATGCCCGGTATTATATAAACGAATATATATCGTGCCAACGGTTTCAGGTTGTCACAACTCGCCCCGCGAGGTGTCCCCGGCTCGTGAGGGATCGCACGGGGGATCCGAGACGTAGACGACACGTCGGCTAAGACGATGCACCTGTACGTCACGCCTCCGACTCGTCACCCTAACGTTCTTTTATCTCCTCGTCGTCGACAGGGAACGCGTAATAACACGCTTGCAGGTCCGCGCGACATCTCTGCTCTCTCCATCAGGAGGTTTTATTTGTCGTATTTTATCAGCTAGTATACTAAAGACTGGTAATCCGTCTTTAATTGGACTTTAACGCGGCTTTGATAGGCGGATCAATTACCCAGATAACACGCATGTCCCAAATCGGGACATAAGACGTCTTAAGTCTCGATCTGGGACATTGCGTTCTGGGTACAGATTCATTAAGCGAAATGCAGAAAGGCGGAGAAACGTATGCAACACGACTGAACGATGCAAATATGCGCGAATAGTCGATTCGCTATCAAAAGCGGGTATCTCGTACGGCGCGGATAGCTCTATCGAGCACGATGATCTTGACGAGACGCGCGTAAAAGTCACGACGCTCTTAGTCATTGCCGCAGATTTCACGCTCGGATGACTCCACCGTCGGCTGAGACTTATTGTATGCGAATTACACGACGGGCCCCGGGCATTATGTTCCTGTATAGGCAAAGACCGGGGTCCCGGATGAGAAACTTCACGATCTACTTACTGAGTTCGCAAAGTAAACGCGGCGGAAGTGATGCTCGCTGGCAGCTTGAGACCTTTGATGATTTCCTGCCACAGCTTCTTGTTGATTACCTCGACCAATCCACCTCGCTGTACCACCAACTTGTAAAGCTCGAACAGATCCAACACGGATTTTGCCATGATGGGAAGTCGGCTGATGGGCGTTCCTGTAAAATAAAAATAATTTTCAATTTACATATACATGTTTAATATCGAAACTTTGGAATAAAGGCTTTGGAATATTATTTTTCTGTGATCTTCTCAACGATAAAATTGGTATTATACGTATTATATGGATGTAGTTAATCCATGAAATACGTTCTTTGTGAAACGTGTCCGAAGAAAAACGACGATATTAACGAATGGAAATGTACAGGGATTTCACGGGAGATTTAAATATATCACAAGGGATTTCCCAAGACCACCTCGGGATTTCGCAAAATCAATGAACGGCTGACGTAGTCAGACTATAGGTGACGCAAACCATCCTTTACCCATTGCGTGATCAACCGAGGCAGATTTCGCGATCGTCTTAAAGTACGACTAGCGTAAAGCCGCTCGGATTTTACGAGGTTTGTCCAGAGATATCCAGCGTAGGGCGTTAACAAGAGCAATAACGAATTCCCAACAATCACGCGAGTGCCGCAGTCTTTTACGATCTTCCTTAGGGTGCATCGCGTCGGATATAAGAAATAAAGAGCGCGGAGAGAAAGAGAGAAGAGAAGTATAGCGGATTAAGGGTAGAAAACGAATGCGCGGAGTCGAAAATTCGATAAGGTTGTATTAAAAGTTATCGATTGGCTGCTTCGCGGGCAGTTCTTTTATGAGCTCCCGCGCGATAAAACGACGATGCAAATGACACTCGTATTCGCGAATTCTGACAGAAATTGGCAACAAGTTCTGCTTTGTCCGCAATATTTGTCCAATATAATGGTCCTCTTAGGGCCGGTTTCACCATCTCCGATTAGTTTAATCGGCCGATTAAGTGCCAACCATGATTGGTCAATCTGCTTAACGACATGTGCGATTGGTCAGTTCTAAATAATCGGTCGATTAAACTAATCGGAGATGGTGAAACCGACCCTTACACTGTTGAATTTGTAGTGTCAAATTATATTCAATTTGAGTTATTTTTAATCATTTCTATAGAGGTCGCCACTGCTCTTACTCAATGTGTCGTTAATTTAATTAAACCAACGGAGTTAAAAAATAACACTGTTTTGTGTTAAAATAACAAATTTCGACATACATGATGGTCAAAAATAACAAAATGCTATTTAACTGAAGGTATTGGTTTAAATTTTATCCTTTAATATTTAACGGTGTATATCAAATGTTAAAAATTAATTGAGCCGTTTTAGAAAAAGACGCGCCTTTGTGGAATATAACGTAGCGGTGCTACGCGCTCGGAATTATACAACGCCACACGTGAAAGCCACACGTTGACACGTAATATCGCGAGTAATATTCCCCTCGTCTCGACGACGCATTCAGACAGATACGAAGAAATTCTTCGGCTAATTCGTACGCGTATTACCGCGCCGCCTACTATGGTAGCCAGGCCATCGAATTTTACGAGGTTGCCCGAGCAACGACTTAACGGAGTGTTAACAAGAGCAGCAGTCGAGCCGCTCGCGACTATCGTGCGCTTAAACTACGTAAACGTAAACGCACACCTTTACGAGCTTTCGAGTTGGCGCAATCTGAGGTTTAGAGTCGCGCATATAAATGCGCGCCCGAGAGCGACGTGTCTGAAATGACCGAACGATTGAAAATCTTTCACGAAACAGCTAGAACCTGAAGAGTAATGCCCCGAAACGTTAAAAGCGCATTTTATCTGCCACGGAGATAAAAATATAAATATATAATTTCCAATTTTTTTCGGTCGTTATTATATTTAATACGCCCTTGCGTCATCAAGCGCATCGGCGATTCAATCTTTTATACATTTTTTTTATACGTTTGATTTTTATATCTCGTCGTATAGACGAGGCTCGAAATTCCCCGATGACTCCTTCGCCGCCGCGCGGTGGTCGCCACTTTCCACGGAGCCGACGAATTTTACGAGTTTGTCCAGAGGCTCGAGTTAACGGGGCGTTAACAAGGGCAATACTCGCGACTATCGCGCGTGCGAAGCTCGCTTTTGCGGCTCTTTACGAGCTCGCGAACGATTCTGTACGAGATGCCTCGGTGTACACGTTTACCACGAACGCGCGCGCAGACAAACACAGACGCAAGATATACGGACAATGAGAAGGAGAAGCGCGGGTTCGCGGCTCTCGGCCTCGGCTCGGCGCGGCGCGGCGCGGCGCCGTATCGCAGGATCGTTTATCCGCCATCGAGGACGATGAAGGGGGCTGCCGCCATTTCTGACCGACGAGAGGAGGCAATAAAACCGCGCTCCTCCGGGTAGGGGAACCAGCAATTTCGGGCTATCGAGCGTGCTCCCTTCGGGTTTATTATTGGCCCTGCAATTATTGTTGATATACGCGCAACCCGGCAACCCGCGCTTAATGTTCCTATGTAGGGCGCGGCGATAAAAGCTGCGCAACATGGCGACCGATAGAGCCAGTCCCTCTCGTCCCTTGCGTATCGCGCGAGGCTCCTCCGGTGAAAATGCAATCGATGGCGGCGGCGATGCGTCGAGCAGCGATAACCTATGCGAGCTAGAATGTGTGTGTGTGTGTGTGTGTGTGCTTTGTGAAATTTTTTTTGATACAATATATTCCGATGAAGAACGCGTCGAGCTTCCTCGAGATCCCAGACAGCACGCATGTTTAAAAGACATCGTAAAGACATCTTTAAGATAACTTTTAGACATATATGTGTCTAAAAGACATTTTAAAGATGTCTTTACGGCGTCTTTTACGTGCTGTCTGGGATAAACCATAAAGTTCGAGATTAAATAATTTCTAAATGAACGATTAAACTAAAAGAATAAAGTAAAAAAAGAAACGTATCAAAATCATGTTGCTTCACCTTATATCGAATCATCCATAAAATCGTAAAGAGGCAGAAGAGGATTCGTGAAGTTGCGTTTATCCTTCTTACGCGATATAATATTCCTCGACACGAGATTGACGAGAAAGGGAGGGACGATACAAAACAGCGGGAGTGAATGCTCAGGAAGATAAAATAGCGAGGGAAAGAGAAAGAATAAGAGAGGGGAATAAGAGAAAGGAAGAGGGACGGACAAAGAGGAGAAAAGAAGAGAAAGAGCGAGAAAGAGAGACAGAGAGGAGGAAGGGAACGTTTCAGGATGCGATTACGACTTTTCTTGGTAGGGCGTCCAATCAGCAGTTATTTTTATAACGGCCGCCGTCGCGCCGTGCCGCGCCATACCGCGGACTCGTCCAAGTAGTGGTGGCGAAGTAGCACCGCGACGAGCAACAGTGGCCATCGCACGTTGGCTTTCAACGAGCCAAAGTAGCCATTCGCTTCGCGTACAGGCGTTACGCGGTATCGTCGGGCGTTCCTCGTGGAAAAATAGCGTGCGAGAGATATTTTATGATAAAAATCACGCACACCCAGCGCGTACCATCCGATCAACCTTCGTTCCCCGCAGACGACAGCGACAAGATTATTGTATATTTTCTGCGGTATCACAATAGAATCAAACGAAGGCGCATTGGACAAACGTCGCTCGGGACCAAGACCGCTTGTTTTAGCTTCAAACGACAAAGCGGTGAAATTACGAGCTATAAAACTAAGATAATTTTCTTAGGAAACTCAAGTGCCACCGTTCGGTCTCGATATAATGTTTCTTTTAGGAGAGAGAGGAGAGGAGACACAAGACCGGAGAACCGAGAAATCCCACGGGCGAATGCGCGCGTCTTGGTACTTGGTACCATATTTGTCGAGTATACCCTCGCGAAGGTGTAGTGGGGGTAATTGACATACGAAACAAAATGTTTCGTTTTATGGGTTATTGCGAGGGGCGAACAGGCGCGGCGGGGTCGAGGGAGTGTCCGATCTAATAACGATCGGCTACGTCGGAGGCCTTTATTAACACACGCATACACCTCGTCCCCTGCCAATGTGCCGGCCGCTTCCCTCCACCTCCTTCCCGTGCTTAAAGGGGGTTTTAGACGCGCGAAATGGCTTTTCCCGGAATCTCGCGTAACGGCCCCGGAGAATCTATCGAATAATAAGCCGTCGACGGGATATACCCCTGTGAGATCGCGCGCGCCTCTTTTGCCAGTCACTTTCCCGTCGAGGTTAAGGGTTAATCTTAAGTTCCAACCCGTGCGACCCTTTCTTTTCCTAAGCGCATTAAAAAATATTTTTTGATGAAGATTAAGGAACCTATGTCGATGGATACGCGTATCCTTCGATTATCCCCTGATCAAGCTTTTCAAATTTTTCGTAATTTTCGAAGGTGGACGCGGTACCTTTGTATACCACGAGGACCACGAGTGCTTTACCATCTAATTTGAGGTTTCGCTGTCATGCGCGTCGTCCTGCCGTCTACGGCTTGGCAATCAAATAATAATCCGTCCGATCCAGCAAGATATCTTTTGTAAAAGCTACCTGTGGCCTGTATGAACATCGATCCGCATCCCGATTCTGTAAAGAATAAGGATTCGACCTTCGACGTAGAGGTCGAGAAACGAAATGCAAAACCCGGCGCGAGAAGAGGGGAGGTCAAGAAGGGGCGAAGAAGAAGGAGGGACAATTTCTGGAGATGGGAGAACCTCGCGCGAGTTAACTTTGTTAGCGCTTGGCATTATCAGACCGGCAAAAGAGATTGGCATTGCGAGGAATAGCTGGGAGAGGGTGGAGTTTCATATGAAATACACGTGACATTTACTGCCTTCACCGGCTGGGCCCCTGCAAAGACGCAAACGCATTATAAATAGATCTCCTCCCTGTTTACCCCTCTCTCTCTCTCTCTTCACCCTTCTTTTTTCTCCGCATCACTCGAGTTCTCACTCCGGCTCTCCGGTCGAGAGGCTCGAAGATTAAGAAAGGTTCCCGGGAGGAAGAGAGGGAGCACGGTACGGCCGCAGCCGCCGCGCCGCATAGACCGCTACAATCTGGTTTATAATCTTGTTAGGATTTCGCGGAAATATTGGCGTAATTTACGATCCGTCTTAGTGAAGTTAACTGTCGGAGAGTGTGCCGCAATGAAACGATGAAGGCGTACGAAGGGTCGCGCTCAACGGCTGCGCTTTTGTAGCAATGCTTACGGATCTCGTCGTTGCGTTTCTCGGTGTCCATTCCTTCCTCTTCCTCCCCACCCTCCCTCCTTCCGTCTCCACCCTCCCCTTTCCTATTTCTTCTTCTCTTCAATCGTCTTTTAGCCGTATATTCTCTTCTTTCCGATTATTCATCCCTCAAAGTTTCCTCGCGAGAGTGTCGTGCCAGCCGGTTTTGCATTCGAGAGCTTCGAGGCGCGTCGCAATTTGAATACGCGCGACAGTCGTCAACTCGACACAAACGCGTGAGAGACACGTAAACAAGTCGCAAATTATCAACGGCAAACTTTCATAGATGCGCCTTCTCCAGAGAATGCTATGCGCGGAGCGACACGTTGTGTTTCTCCGCGCGTTAGAAACGCGATACATCATGCCGGCCACAAATGCAACACCGTCGGTGGCGGGTTCCGCTATCGAGGCATCGAAATCTCTACGAGGATCCGCCGTTAACGATGAGACCCCAAGAGCCACTTGTTGCTCGACGAATCAAATAATTGTATTTCCGTCAGCCGACGAGTTATCCACGGGGCGTCGACTGAGTTACGGGTGTGGAACAAAATAGAGAGGCGCTTCGTGGGTGGTATCGCTGGTGCCTCTCCCAGTGTCTCCTCCTCGTCGAGCGACATAATCCGAGAAAACAAGATGGATCGAATGTAGAATATTCGAGATCAGCGGCGGATTATCCGCTAGCCACATCAGACGCATAAGAAAGTACGTATTTAAACATAGCTTGAACGCAGCGAAGAATCGACATTTTTGCTGCTTATGACCTTCTTGCGTTTGCAGAAAAAAATTATTGACATTTTTGCTGCTTTTGATCTTCTTGCGTTTGCAGGAAAAAAGAATTAACAGATTTGTGCCACGCCTCCCGTCAAAATTCTGAATAGCTAACAAAAGCCTCCAAAAGATGTCCCAAAAACATTTTAAAAATGTCTAAAGAAATTCAGACGTTCTTTAGACGTCTTCCAAAACGTTCCTTATAAACTCTTGTTAGCTGAGGCGCCTTTTTATTAGTTTTTCCATGTATATTTATTTTACATTATCGCTTTTTTCCTCCAGAACTCGTGAACGATGACGATCGCGGTCTGGGTGGGCCTCGGAGTAACGATGAGATTCGCGGTACACGCATGTGTATCGGGGTTGCGTGACGACAATAAAATCTCCAAATAATATCGCGAGCGATAAAGTGCGCTCGCTTGCGGCGCGTCGGCTCTACGGCTTCTTTGATAGACTTTACGACAAGCTCCGATTTGCACGCTTGCCCCGCCGAGGTACCATGTGTACGATTCGGTTGCTCAAACGAAGCCGACTTTTTAAGTCGGCCGAGGGGGGATTTAAACGCGACATTCGAACACGTCGTTCGACACGATGCTTTTTGCGACGAGGTAATGTCAGGTGTTTCGCGTGCCAGATGTCTGTATCTTTCTTCCATTTTTTTATCTTTCTCATTGTCATCTATTACGCCTGCAAATTCAAGTACGATTTTCGCGTATTAAGCTTGATAAACGTGCGTTTACGTTCGAAGTCGGTCACGCCGTAATTAGAATCCAAGTACAGGGACACGCGACGTCAGACAGACATATTGTCTTTTACGAGAAACCCTGTCTCTTCGTGGAACACGTCGGTTGTGCTCTACGGTCGTGCTCTTCGTTCAGGCCGTTCCGCCGGGCGTTCTCATAGCGGAGACGACCACGAAGAAGACAGCAACGACGACGAGTCTGTCGTCGTTCCTTTGCTCGCGCATGGCTACTCCCACATATATACACGCTCACGTGATGGGCTAGTCGAGATTACCGCCGAGGCACTTGCCAACAATGTGGCAAAGCTTTGATGTGACGTAAAATGGCGCGTTATAACCGGCGCGCCGTATCTCTATACGGCCGGTCGCGCACATACGGCTTTATTTCGCCACGAGAAGAGCGAGGAGGGCGGCGGCGATCGCCTTTCCGATCGGAAAGTCGCCGCCGCGCTATCGCGTCGCGACAGAGAAGCGCCAAGTTGGCAAATTATCTCGTCGAGACGTCAACCTCTCGTCGAGGGGTCGCGTATAAAGCGATAAATCACCGCATAAAACGTCTTTCACCTAACGACGATCGCGCATCGGGGCAAAGGAATGCCGGTCGTAAATTAAGACCCCGAGAGTATTCGAGGAGCCAAGTAGTGAAAAATCGATATGAAAGACAAACTTAATTGATTCCGTCGTGACGAGGAAAAGATCGGACGCTCGGGATGCCAGTTGGACGCGTCTCACAAAACTCGAGCACTTTCGCGCGTTCCTATAAGCTAGGGTATAGAGATAGGTATCGTGTATAATAACGCGAAATCACGCTGGAATGAGCTGTCGCGAATAGCCGTAAATAAAGAATTTAACGACCGACGATGCACGGCGCGCGTTATTATTCCCGTAACATTTAGCGCGGAATAATTATCGAATCTTCCGCGAACGCGTAACGTCTCGCCGCTATTCTCGGGGTTATAAAACGGCCATCCAAAGTGCGAAATCTACGTTATTGTCCGATGCCAGATATAAATCAACCTATATCGAGCCGGCGAAAATAACTTTCGATTCGTACTTGTCATTCTGCCAGAATAAGAGTTTACGTCCGTCGTGCACCACGTCCGTCACGACCCAAATCCCCTTAGCTTCCACGACGCGGCCGCGGCCGCGGGGAGTTCAGCCGCGCGGCCATTGCGACTATTGCGAGATGCGAATTCGTCAGGGGTCGTAAACTCGCTGATACGCCTTTGGGCTTTAACGACGTTAATCGCATCGGGATAAATCGTCATAAGTGGTAATGAAGTTTGTTCGTTAAAACGTCTTGGATTACGCTCTCGGTGGACGCGGCTCCGAATCGTTAAACTGCGTTCTGATGAGTTTACGATTTGAATGGTTATAGACGAAAATTAACGTAGAAAGAACAATTTATATAAGTCAGTCTTCACGTTTCTACCTAATATGCCGGATCGATAACGAAATATCTATATCGCATCCTAGCTGTTAGCAAAAGTTTCGTCTCGGGGACGCTTGGGAGATGTCTGAAGGACGTCTAAAGTCTTTTAGATGTTTTTGGGAGGCTCTTGCTAGCTGGGATATTTCGCACTTTCGTTTCGTCGAGTCGGAGGTATTTCGTCGACGACAAGTCACTTTAACGCGGACGTACGTTGTCGAAGAAGTCGTCCGCGTGAATTTTCACTTCTGCCTCGGTCATGACTCAGATGACTGACAATGCAATTTTGCGGAAAATTATTCGCCGACCGGTGATCTCCGTCGCGCATTTTACACATTCGTCGGCCGTCATCGTTCACTCGGTGACGGCCTTTTCGTCGCGTGGCTCGGCGCGTCGGTCTCGACGCGAGGTCTCATATAAATCCGTACTTAATAAAGATCGGCGCGTGTTCGGGATCGCTGAAAACTTAACCACGGCCACACCTGGCCGCAGACACGTGTAGGCGTGTAGAAGCCCGCGTAGGACGCGGCCAGGCTTTCTTTCACGAGGGAAACGAAGGGCCCCGATCGTGCGCGCGTGGTGCACAAAGCCGAAGAGGTTTCGCGGCTCCTTTCAGAGTCGCGCGAGCAAGAGGGACGAGGCGAGGAAAGGTCGTCCGATGGCGCGCGCGCGCACACACACACACACACACACACAAAAAGAGAGAAAAAGAGAGAGAGAAAAAGGAAGAGAGAGGAGGAGACTAGGGAGGAAGCTGTGAGCGAGCGAGAGATGGTGGAAAGGGAGAGTGGCGATGCATCACGAACCCCCAGAGCGATTGGCGCTGTTGTGAAATATTAATAAGCAAATTAGTTCAGACTTAGTGGCCCGCCAATACCGAGGCGGCAGGATGGAAATGGCCGTCGGCCGTCTATAACAGTCGTATTTTACTTCCCACGCTACAGCATCGAGATCGAGCGCCGCGCGCCGCCCGCAGAATGCGATATCCGTTCCTCGGCTCGTCCTTCTTCAGCTCGGATCATCTTATCCTTCTCCCGCTTTCGCTGTTCCAACACCCCACTCTCCACTTCCCCCTTTTCACGCGTTACACGCTCTTACGTTATGTCGCATGTGATCGGAGATATCGTTCAACGAATAACGTTTATGATGCGACTACCGAGTATCGCTCGATGCGTCTAATAATGCATATACCCGCATGACCATGCTGTTCCCATAAAAAATCGTTACCTTCATCGGAGCGTGAAAATAAACGTACGCAGGCCCGTCGAGGGACTCGCGCTAAATGCCGACAAGCGACAACACGTCGGTTGTCCTTTCTTCAATTTAATCGGTAGACCCCGAGCGAATCTGCTGAAAACTTGGATCCGCGAAATAAAGCGACTTTTCAGTTTCTCCCGATAATTAATGATTTTGCAAAAACAGCGCTCTAATTCGATCTAATCGAGAGAGCGAGGGGTTCGAAGCTACACGTGAGCCGAGAGTCGGAGCGAGCGCGAAAGATATAAGTAGTGGAATCTCCATAAATCAATCTTTACGTTCTGGGGTAGACAATAATTTCAACTGCGAGCAGCGATGCCGACAGATACCCACGGACCGGGAAGTCGAAGCTCGTGCCTCTCCGTCCGTTGGTAAACGAAGGCTGACTCTTGGGACAAGAATTCGACAATTACGTCACGAGAACGTAACGGATGATCGCCCGGGGAACGCCCGGCGTCGGGACGTCTAGAATGTGCGAACGTCATCCTGCTAAATGCTTTTCGTTCGACCGTTCGTTCGTTCGCTCGCTCGCTCGTTCATTCGGGGCCGTCCGCGTATGGCTCGCGTGCGCACTATCTATAGCACTGAAACGTGCCGGAGAGCAGCCGGCGGCTCCCTCTCGGCTCTCGGATGCTGGAAGCCATCCGGTCACCTGTCTGCTACTGGAAAATGTAGGTCGAACTCTCGCGCGCGCTCGCGCGAGTGAATAACTAATTGGACAGGTGTAACGTTCCCGTGTTACTAACCATAACTGTCACGTAGACACGCGCGGTAGAAATTCAATTACCCACGACGGTCAAAGGTCAAGCGGATTCGAATTCCTGCGTCCGTGAAGCCGATTTTTCCGCGTGCGGGCGAAGCGTCACGAGCGCTCAATTTCAATTTTTCGACACCTCCACCTCATCTCGGACGGCGTATAAATAACAACTTATTAAAGTGTAATTTGATTTTCTTACACGAGCGATTGGAAGGCATTTTTTAAAACGAGAAATTCCTCGAGATCATATTGGAGAGAAATGCGAAAATTCGTGGAATCTCTCTCATGATCCATAGAGTCTTATAGGCTACCGGTTTCGGGATGCACGCTCTCTGTCAAGGTACGCCTCGAATACCATCGAATCCACATTATAATAATTAATGTCTGAAGAGTTTCGGCTTTCTGCTGCACGAAAGCGTCATTTTTGCGCAGCCTAGCTGCAACGGGCCGCAGGGCATCAATCAGCGCGGGGGCACATCATTATTCTGGGATTCCAAATAATTAGTGATGATTGCTCGCCTCTTTAGAGAGCTACGATTAAATTTATCACGAAACTTCTGCGAAGAGCAAGGCTGGCCCACGTCGCACAGCGACGTCTTGATAATACATACACAAATGTATAACTATACTAAAAAAAAAAAATCTGGTTGAATTAATTGAACGTCTGGTGGAAAATGAGCGAACCAGATTCTTCCAATTAATGCAACCAGAATTCTAGTTATGCAACAATTCCTATTAATTCCACCAGATTCTAGTAGATTCAACCAGTACCTATTTTCTGGTGAAAAATGAACGAACTAGATTTTCTTTTCTCAGTGTACGTATTTTATTTACACACACACACACACGCACGCACGCACGCGCGCGCGCACAATTCATTTACTGTATATGATGAGCATTAAAATACAATTTGTATATGTTTGTACACATATTTGTATTATACATATTTGCATGGGTTATTTGCACAATGCAATAAATTTTTATTTTTTATTATTAAGAACTCTACTTTTCTACCTCTATTTTCTCTATTATTTCCAAGATGATACATTAGCGGACCCAATTAGCGCTAAAATGCGATAAACTATCCTTCAAATTCGATAAGAAAACTTAATCACGTTACTTCCACGAACGGCGGATACGACAGTCACGAAAGGTTTATCGAGAGAACAGGTGAACGGTTAATCGGTAGGGCGGTTGAACTACACTTTACGCAACTGCTATTAAAAAATAATACTGATGGAACGGCCCTAGCAGCGGTACCTTCTATTATTCGCGATTCGATTTACGCGAACGTACGTATAAAAATTGCAACCGTTTTCGATCGCTTGGATCGGATATAAAGTCTGTCCATCGGTGGTACTGTGTTTCCTTCTTGTCGAGTGCGAGTGGTACCTGTAGAGATGCAGAGAAAAGTGGCCTCTAATCCGAATAATCCCCCTCCCCCCCGGGTATTAGACCTTCCGAAAGCGGCGGGCGGGCGATTTTCGACGACCAAGAAAGGACTTCATCGAAGGAGGTCTATTGAAAAAAAGCCTCAAATCTATCTGTACTGGCTCCATGGTGGCGCTTCGAAGAAAAGCAGGGTCTGGGGTTTACGGGTCGAGGGTATCCGTCAGAGATGAAATCCATCACCCGTGCACGAACAATACCCGTCCTCCGGTATTCGATACACGGGCACGGGCTATAGGGACTTTATTTCGTTTTATAGAGGTATCCGAGACCGACTGTTTATGGACAGGGTGCATGGATTGACTCTCTCTCTCTCTCTCTCTCTCTCTCTCTCTCTCTCTCTCTCTCTCTCTCTCTCTCTCTCTCTCTCTCTCTCTCTCCCTCCCTTTCTTTCTCCTCCATGTCTTTCTCTCTTTCTCCGGTCATCGTCGTTGCTTGGATGTCGACACCGGCTCGTCGATTTGCTCGACAAGGTCGTAAAGACGATAAAACGACATTGGAGCGGGTGCGAGATACAAATAGAGGTATAAACGGAGGTGTTAAAGAGGTAAGGAGAGGGACCGCGGTAATCTCGCGTATAACGCCCGTCTGAGCTGCGCGCGTCTAGATTCCGTCGATTTAATCGACCGAACCTCGCGCCCTCACGCGATTCCACAGTTTCCCAAGTGAACATATCCGCTTTGCCTTTTCGACCCGAGACGCGCCTTGCTCCGACGATTTTATAGGCGTCCCTTTGAACCGGCTGAAGATCGATTCTCGGTAAAGGTTGTAACGCGTATGAATTTTGATATTTATTACATAATAAAGACCCGTCGTGAATAACGCGCCGAGTTCCTTGAAATCTGTAGGATGTTAGCGGTAACATTTTTCCCCCGCGACATCGTTCGTCGCGCTATGTAAATCCAGTTTTCGTTGCGCTAGCCGACCATCCGGAATGAGTTTTACCATTCAAAATCACTCACTTTTAAAATCAGATTGCAAGTAGTCTCGTTCGTCGTATTATTTTTTATTCGTAAGTTAATATCAGTGCTGCTTTGCCGCAGAATTGAAAACGTAAATGTATTAGGCTGTCCCAAAAGTTCTTTTCCTGATTCACGCGCATGACTTTGCTAGCAACGACGGAAAGCGAACGTAAGTATAGGTCGGTCTGCTCTTCGATATTTTAGTGTTCGTTCACCTTTTAACTTCCCGACAAAATACGTTGGTGCGTTAAAAAATGTGTCCTTCCTGGTCTCCTGCAGCGGTGCGTTTCGAAAGATGAAGAACCAGAAGAGAAATTTGGCGTATTTCTTTGACCGGTCGGTAATCGGAACAAATCGCTGCCGTTTGATTGTGATTTTCTATCCTCCTTATACTCTCCGGATTTCGCTCATTCTGACTACTACTTGCTCCTTTCTTTAAAAAAATTCTTTTGTCATAAAAAATTCGGCTCCTTCAATGACATTAAATTTTATCTCAATCATTTTTTTTAAATCATTTAAAAACATTTAAAAAATAACATTATGGGGCTTTTATGTATACTTTTATGTACAACAAATTAAAAATGTTGCATTAATTTCTAGTGAAAGAACGAAAAGGACTTTTGGAACCATCTTAATATGTTCGTTCTGCTCGAAGGATTAACGAGTTATAGCGATCGTTCGATAAGAAGCGCATTATCGCCTTTCGAGAAGCTGATTCGCACGTAAACTGATTTAACAAATTTCCAATAGCGTCGATCGTTATCTAATTTGCATTGGGAATAACCGAGGCCATCGGTGCCAAGCGCACGGTACCGCAGGCGAGGGGGGAGGGGTGGGGGTGGCGGGAGCCGCGCGCAAAAGAGAGGAGAAACAACTATTTTCGCGAAGGAACGTTGCTTTCGCTGTTGCAAGGCAAAGTCAAACATTCAAACTAGTTGCAATATGCCGTGACGGCGTGCAGTTACCGAGTAACGGCATACGAACGTGCTCCCGGCACAAAATATCGAATAATAAGAAAATGGGAGGGAAACGGGGGACGACGGCGAATCGTGCGTTCGTGTGTCAGCTCGCCGGCGAATCACCGTCGTCTCTCTCCCTTAGTTGCACAATGGAAAAATATGTTCTGTGCGCGCGCGCGCGCGCGCGGGGGAGACGCGGGACTCGAGAGAGACTTATTCGCATGTAAGACGTGCGACGCACTAAGTATGCGCGAATCCGCGTGGACGAGGCGCATGCGAAATGAACGGAAGATACTAAAAGGTAGTAAAAGTAACGGCTGCGCGGCACGATAACTATTAAGCGTGCCATGAATTTCGCTCGGCGGGCTGCTCAATTTCATGGTGGTTCCTATTTACCCTTCCCGACTCCCTCCCTAATCTACGGTCGAAACTGCGAAACGCGGCGGAGCGTTTAGCCTGATGGATTTCAAGCCCGGCGAAGCGACGAGCGACGAGACGCCGCGCCGCCGCGACGTGTACTGTACCCCGGGAGGGAAAGGAAGAAAAAAAATCGGAGGACGAGAGCGCACCTATGAAAACCTATGTAATATCTTGTGTATGCAGACGTCACGTACGCGGTGCGTGTTCACAAGTGTGTAGCGAAAAGTGTTCGTGCCGAACACGTGTTCTCCGCGTTAATGCGTTACCCGCGCTGCCGCCGAGTAAAAAGGCATTTTTCTTGAACCGGCCCGGCCGGGCCGTAACGCGATGCAGCATTGCAGCTCCGCAGTCCGCACTTGCAAACTAACGCACTTTTAGACTCGGCGACGTGCTTGCGAACGCCGTGCGATCAACTCACTCGAATGCATCTTTTCGATTGAGCGCTTTTTACATGCGTCGACGAAACAAAAAGAAATACCTAGTCACTGCCTTATTTTAACGTTCATATTTTCTCGTATTACATCGTTACCTTTTCTCCCTCTCGTACATACGCGCATAAAATGCTGGATTTCTCTTATTGTATATTAAAGATGTATCTTAATTTTAAGAAAATTATCTGTGTCGTCATCTCGTACATTGAAATATACATATGGCGTTAGCAAATTAATTCCCGTGAATATTTAATGCGAAAAAGACGATATCGCCTTTGATTTGTATAGAATCTTTTTACATTCTTTTATCTCCGTACATATTTTGCGGCAGTGCAAATATACATGAATATAATATGTGAACGGCAAGTCGAGAAGAAGCGACAGAGAGGGAAGTAAAGATAATAACGTATTCGACGAAGAGAATGGCACCACTCGCGCAGTCGTCCGCCACGAGTATGAATTACATCGGCGATTGAAACTCGTTCGTGGTGGAAAAAAAAAAAAGAAAGCAAATGTGCGGACCTCGGGCTGTCGGAGGTGTCGGAGATTTGCATATTAAATGGGTTGGGATTTATAACGGTCGGTCTTTCGGAGCGGAGTTAGCAATATGTGCGATAAATAAAGAATGTTTCTCGCGCGAATCGTAGCGCGCGAAGTCTAGTTTTCGCGCACGCCAGCTGCGAAAGAAAAAGTGACAGAAGAGTGGTGAAAAGGAAATGCTCATGGATTTCGATGTGACCTGACGTGTCAAAATCCTTTATTTTGGCTTTAATGTGCCGTAGCACGCACAAAGCGAGGTCTACAATGAGAATTTAAGGCGTAAGATTTAAGCCTTAACCCGTAAAAAATTGACCGATCACAGTCGAGTATTCTTCTCACATTCGACTGTGATTGGTCAATTTCTTACGGTTTAAGGCTTAAAGCTCTTAAATTTTATGCCTTAATTCTCATTGTGCACGGAAAGTACGGTTTTGCTGAAATATCTAAAAATTTAACTATAAGATACAGATCTGAAAATAATTTTGTTGCACCAGTAAAATAATTATAGTAGCTCGGTGAAGTATAACGATAATGCTGTAAAAAATTTTAACATTTTAGCAATCAGTTTTAGTGTTCTACATAATTATTTTGATGGTGCAACAAAATTACTTTCAGATCTGTATCTAGCTAAATTTTTAGATACTTCAGTAAAACCGTTTCTTTCAGTATAGACACTGCTTATACAGAGAAAAACAAAACTTTTTGAACATTATTAATTAACTCTGTAACTTAATTTACTATATCACGAACAATAAAGCCTAAACTGACCTACGTTTGTGTAATACTTCTTATCTTATTTTGGGCTAAATTCATCTCTTAAAATATTAACCCTCCGTCTATATATATATGTGAGTCTACGGCGTCCGAGTCAATGATAACTGTAAAACTTGCACACACACAAGCCCAAAAAAATATTAAATAAACGATGTTTATCAAAATGACTATAAAATCGTCAATTATAATATAGACAGACGTTTTGTGAATTTTTTCAGATTTTTTAAAATACTTTAAGGTGAGGAAAAATAGCATCAAATGTAACAGACCCAAGTATACATTCCGAGGGTAAAAAGAACGTATATACAGATGGAGGGCTAAGAATTATCCTGCAAACGCGAAAAGTATAATTTCAAAGTATAATTAATATTAATACAATTAATTAATCTATTTCAATCACAATTTGTACGTATGTCATCGGCCTTGTCTCTTATTTATCTCATTCAATGTTGCTCGTAAGATTGATCGAATAATCCGTGGTGTCCCCTGTCAGAAAATTTTCTGGATCGTTCAAGAGTCACGCAGTCCTCTTGAACCGGTTCTCGCCGCTATTCGGCGGCAATATCGAAGTAAATTATGTTCCGCTTGCGCGAATTTGTGCGTTCCGCGTGCCTCGTCGGCGCTTTTGATATACGAATACCTCGTCGCGGCGGCGGGTTCGAAACGGGTGGGACATTTTGTTGTGAAACGACCTTAGTAATATCTATTACCACGTCGGATTTAAAGGGCATTAAAAGATATAAGTTCCCCGAAAAGAAGTTCCCGCGTGTGTTATACAAAGTATAAAATAAATACGTTGCTAATATAAAATTCCGCGCGGCATTGGCTTTATACTTTTTTTTTTTATACGGCCTCCTTTATTCCTCATATATCATTTTCGTCACACACACACATATACGTATATAAACAGGAAATATAATTATCTTATCAATTAGAATGCAATCTAAATTATTCTCGTGATAATTTCGATAATTTCTACAGACTTATGTTTATTATTCCGATAGATATCGTACGTATTATCGATAAATAATCCTATTATCTCTCGTGAGCGTTATCTATATAACAGATAGAAAATATAGTAGCATAGAAAAGATACAACGAAATAGAGTATCGCGTTCGTTCTGTTGAAAAGCACTACAATGTATCGACTTATTTATCAGTCTTTTTAAAATAAGCGATGACATTTTGCAGTGTTCAAATTGTGAAGAAGCCCATTTGTCTTCGTCGTTCCGCCGAATGATTTTTTTCATCTAAATAAGCATCTCGATTAGTTGGCCAAAACGTACGTGGTACTTGCCTTAAACGCATATAGAATAACAAGCTTTTATACGTACGTATATATAAATAATTATTTCGTTATAACTGATAAAATTTTCCTTAAAAAAAAAAAATATATATATATATCCCCGGTGCAAATAACACATGATAGAAAAAGTCACTTTTTTAGGAATGCGCACGAAGTTGTCGCACGTGGAAAGAAGATACGGACTACCGCCGTCAGAAGCGATAATCGGCTAATTTGTCCGCGCGTTTGTATATCTAAAAAGCCGAGCGCCTAGCCGTAGCGCGCGATGATAGCAAACACAAATTGGTGGTGGCTGGACTAATATACCCGAATATGATGAATGGTCTTTTATATCTACGAACGTAGTAAGGTGTTATGCGTTACGTTAGCGTTGAATTATTGCGTGCGTGGGGCAGCGGCGCGTCGGCGGGCACAATAACGCAGCCCGCGGGAGGGCCCGGTCCCGGGACCCGACCCGGGTCCTTGCCCACGTTCTTCGTGGGCCAGAGCTTTTACCCGCGAGACATCGAGATACGCGGCCCGCTCGATACCTCTCTTCCCCCCTTTTTCTCTTCTTCTTTTTTTCCCTCTTTCTTCGCCGCGATTTTAATCGAACCGCGTTACGAGCGAATCGAAAGATCAATCGGCATTGATCTCCTCGAGGATTTATGATCGTCGACTCGTTATTATCATTCATGAAGTATAATAACCCGCAAAATAAACGACGCTATTCGTTGCTTCACGCGGTCGCGATCATCGTGATATCTCATCATCCCCCCCTCGATCGATCCTATCGTTCATTATACATTCCCAATTTTGTTACCTCTTGAAATTTTTGCATTAAAAATCCTATCGATATTTTTCGAATCCGATGACGCAACTAAAGTTGATCAGGTTTCACGCGTTACATAAGAGTCTGTCAATGCCAGGCGTTATCACTTTCCGAACGATCATTTAGCACCTTAGCAGCTCTTTATCGTACCAAATTACCGTTCGTAAAATACCGACGCTCGACGGAGGGACGACTGGAAAGAGACAGACGGATATGTTGATCCAATCTACTCTAATTATCGCTAGGGAGGTAGAGGCATAATAATAGCATCGTCTCTCGGACTCCAAGTTGCGCCACAAAGTTCGTAGAGAAACGATGGAGGGAGAAAGAGAGACAGAAAAAAGAGGAAAAAGAACAGAAGGCACTGACGCATCACTGGCGGGCTTGATTGATGGACGAGTCGCCATGTTTATAATTAGAGCCCGACGTTTCCGGTTCATCGTCTAACGCTCGGCCGCCGCGATTCGCCGCGGATCAATCTCCCTTCTGTAACCGTTAAAAAAAGTTTCACCCGGCGGCGTAGAATAGCGCTAAAGCGCGAGGAGTCGCGACTGCGCTAATTACGATATTCTCGAGTCGTTCGAACTCCCGTCTCTGTCGCGCGGGTGAAAAACGCGCGCACACATATACGCTAATCGCGCGGAAGCGCGCGCGTGAGAAAATGTGCGATTTCACGGGCGTTGTTCCGCTGTACGCTCGTCGATTCTAATTTCGGTGCTTTCGGTGGCCGAGCAGATGCAACGTGTTATCGAACCTTTTAACCACGTGGACGTTTACGACGCGCGGTCGGACGTACCGGCTATACGAAAATCCACGTGTGCAGGAAACGAGATGCGGGTCGCGCCAGTCACGCATGTGTGTATCTTTCTCAACGGTCGACAAATTCAAACGGCGGCGGATCTAAACAAATTTGCGGAATATTACGTCTTAAATTCTTTGAAGAATACGTCTTCCCCGTCTACTCTTTCAAGCTTCTCTTAATCGAGTTCCAAGTGTCTAAAGCGTATTTTTCTAAAATATGCGACACGGTAGGAGTAGCGCGTGATCATGACAAAACGTATGACGGAGTATGAGTTAAATATAAATTATGGATGTACGAATGTGTGTGTGAATAGAGCGCGCATCCTCTTACTTTTGAACCTGCAAAACATGCGCGGTGTATTCTCGTCTCCGCAAAGTTGGCAAGTAACGAAATAATTTCTCGTAGAGAGGCTCGTTGAGAAAATTTTTATCAGTGGAAGAGTCGTCCTCCTCTTGTGAACGCGCCACGGGAACAATCAATGTTTATAATGTAAACTCCATTATGTTATTTTGTTCATTTTTTTCACATCAGGCATCGTACCAAGCATCATGCATTATTTTCACGTTAGATCGCTTCATCGAATGGATCGCGAACATCGGGGTAATTATTATTCAGTGATAAACTCACCTCTATTCTGCATGAAACTGAAGAGGTTGTCGAGAAATGCCTTCCGTTCGGCGGAATCGTCCAGCTCGTACAACTGAAACAGAAAGAAATACAAATAAATAAATCTCGTCGTAATGTATACAAAACAAATAATACATTTCGATGTATGTACGAGTCCTGCCACTGACGGCTCTTTCCAGCGCGATATTTAGGTACGGACATTAGACATCGATGTAACGACGGGACATATCTTGCGCACGATGATAAATACATCTCCATTCCACGCGGTATAGCATTATCAAATTACACCTGTAATTGAAGAGCATACGCGACAGAAACTTTTTGTCGGTTGTACGGCTAGTACAATTCGATGTAATTAACCGGCAATCAACATTTTTGTGTCGCGCGCGCATTTGTAATCGCGCAAATACTTTCCTCCCTCCCCTCGCAATGCTCCCCTCCGTCCCGATCGAGAGAATAAAACGTTACTTCGCGGCGTGGTAATAAAAACAGGAGTGAAACAAGTGTGCTCATAGCGACAGGCAGATTAGTTAGCTCCGATTATTAATGATTCCGTTTAACCTGCCTCATAACCCGAAACCCTCGCCGAGACCGTACGAAAGCCAAACCCCCTTCGGGCTGGCGCGGCCCGTATTATCATATTTGTTATGTACGATGTGCTATATCTAATCTGAGACCTCCTAATTGCTTTTATAATATGAGCCCCGTACACCCTCGCTTTCTCTTCTCCTAGTGTTTCTCCTTATATCCTCTTTTTCTCTGGCGCTTTCTACATCCCTTAAACGCTCCATTCGACAAGCAACTACGGGCTCGTTCCTTTTCCTCTTCCGACGCTTTCCGCTCTTCGCAATTCAACTCGACTCGACTCGACTCCGCACGTTTGCCGCGACGATAAATTTCATTCAACTAATCGCGCGGTGTTTCGCAACACTATCTCGCCCCAAGGGCGAATAATAATTAATACGCCGCCTTACGCTCACCGTCTATCCCATCTAGTTTTCCCCGCCTAGACTGCCCGCGGATTATGAAAGTAATAATAAAACAAAAGTAATTGCAAAAGCGCGATATATTATCTCGCTCGAACTTCAATCGATACTCAATACCCGTTCATTTAATTGTACAAAGTTTTTTCATATTTTTTAATTTTCATATCTTTATATTAAAATATTCTTATATCTAAATCAAGTATTTATTTTAATGTGAAAAATCTAATTAACTGTCTAGGGTCAAACTAACCATCCAAATTCTATCTCACGGTTTTCGGATTTTATTAGCGACGATATAATTAATGAGAGATTATGCTTGCTCGATATGTGATGCAGAAATGTTAAGTAATACGTCAAACTGCAACGCCCATGTGAAGACGTAAATGTCGACGCTTGTCACGGGAAAAAATGCCGCGCGCACGAGATGTATGGCGACAAAACGAAATATGTGCAGTACGCGACGCGCTTGTACAGCTGTGTAGAACGGGCGGTTTCTCGCGCGTACAGTGGCAGGTGCCTGGCAATCGTTACCACGTGCAGTAGATCGTTAATCCAAGTTAATCGATGAAAGAGAGAGAAAGAAAGAGAGAGAGAGAGAGAGAGAGAGAGAGAGAGAGAGAGAGAGAGAGAGAGAGAGACATTTATTCTCGCTCCTCACTCAATTTTCGCGACAACCCCTTCGCCCTCCCTCCAGTCGATCTCGTCCGCCACCCTTGATGAGACGAAGCGACGGTAGGAGCGTATCGTAGGTACGAAGGAACGAAGAAACGAACGAATGGACGGACAGCATTTCTCAAGGGCCATTTTGTACTACTTTTCTCGTGTTTTTTCTTTGGCTACACGAGCGATGAGCTCGTTAGGGGCAGCCGGAGGGAGAGGACGAAGTAAAAGGCAAGGGAGGAGGGGACGGTGCATAGAGGCTGAGGGTTCAAGCGAGGTATATTGATTGATCTACAGTTAAGCGGACTGACGGCGGCCACGTGAGGATCAGGGGAGAAGAGCAGCTCTCTCTCTCTCTCTCGCTCGCTCGTATCCTTGCATGCCGCCCGTGTGTATACCGCGTGTATACCTCACTACCGTGGTAAAATAAAGACGGGGCAACGGAATTTGCTCTCGATGATGCATGCGCCGGCAGCCCCGCCCTCTCCTTCTCTCATCCACTGACGGCCGGGTGAATAATAATTCCTGATACGACCGCCGGTTGATCGGACGACTTTCGTCCCGGGCAATCACGGGGAAGAGCCAACTTTGCCGATGATCGATGTACGCGCGCTTAGTAACGTTAAGGACTCGAAGATCCGTGATTATATGCGACCGAGGTGTATGCACATAGAGTGCGTCCCGCAAGAATGTCCGGTAATGATCGCGTTCGATGAACAGAGCAATCCCTTGAAAATTTTAATCAACGAATTTTAATCATCTTCTCTTAACGTCAAGACTCGTGGATTCGTTCATAAATTAGAGCCTTAAGACGTTTGCGATTTTATTTTACTGATTGCGAGCTACAATAAATGGATGGTCAATTCGCAAATTTGATTTTCAGCTCACTGAAGAATATTAATATTCTCGTTGAATATTAATACGGTTGAAAAGAAGTGGGACACTTACCGCAAATGTGTCACGAATTGCGCTCTTCCCGACGTTAAAGATCTCGTCGAACCGATTTCTAACTCTTCTTCGTTCTGGCCTCTTGACCATCGCGCGATGAATTTTACGACCTCGAGACGCGAAACGCGATAGACGAGACGAATGTGGAGAGCAAGAAGAGAGCTCTCTCTCTCTCTCTCTCTCTCTCTCTCTCTCACATACAAGCACTTAGCGCGGCACACGTCGCTAGCTTTACGAGCAACGATTATCGATGCGCGACTTTTTCCACCGCGTCAGAGATTGAGATAGTTCGCTTTCTTCCGGTTGAAGGATAAAGAGCGTCGATTACTTTGTTCTCATAACGTGAAATATTATAGTAATAAATATAGAAATAGGTATTCACACATGTCGTTATTGCAAACAAAAATCTCTTGTACGTTATCCAGGGTGTTTTATGTCGTGTAATAATTATCTCTACCAATTATCTCTGAAAGTATTGGTTTATTGGAAAAACGTTTCAGATAAAAGTTGAAGGGTTCAGAGAAGGCCAATAAGCGATCTTATTTTAAATCCGAGGCCCGTGTTGGGCCTAGTAGGGCCCAAGTCAAACTTTTAAATAAAAACCCCCATTTTTTATTGTATCTTGTATCTTTTTCTACTAATTAATTTGAACAACTTTTGTCTGAAAAATTTTGTATTTGCCTTATACTTTTTGAGATATTCAAGGAAAACTTGGCAACTTTTTCTTTAAATATCTCAAAAAGACAAATTAAAAAATGTTTCAGACAAAAAATGTTTAAATTAATTAGTGGAAAAAAAGGATACAATAAAAAATGGGGGTTTTTATTTAAAAAGTTTGACTCGAGCCCTACTAGGCTCAACACAGGCCCCGGACCCAAAATCTAAGAAGATCGTCTATTGGCCCCCTTCGAACTCTCCAACTTTTATCTGAAACATTTTTCCAATAAACTAATATTTTCTGAGATAATTGACGAAGATAATTGGCACATGAAATAAAACTCACTCTGTATATACAACATACAATATTACGATATTTTTAACAATATATCACACGATTCCCTGAAACGGATAATATATAATAATTTCTGAAATTTCCATACCCGCCAAACCTCGAAGGAGGGAGAGAGGGAAAAGAGAACGTCAAGCCTGGACCTACACACCTCGCCGACTTATTATCTTAATTACGTAATTGGCCGTGGGTCCGTGTACTTTGAAAAGCTTCGTGCGGGCGATACGCCGTCGCGTCGCATCCGCCCCCGCGAACGCAAGGGATCAACTTCCGGCCGTAAACCCTTTTTAAGGGTGCGTCTCGAGGCGAACGAAAGCGGGCGCAGCCTTACGTAATGCGCTCCGACTTTTTCTTTCGAGTTTCGAGATCGAGATACCGGATAATAGCGTAGGGACGGCCATGAAAAAAATTACATCGCGCGAGGACACACCGGCACTCTCGTTACGCTAATGATATAATGCTAAATTATTGATTTAACAACCGACTCCTGCATTAGGATTGCGATAGAATTAACATATTAACATATTCGCGAGTCTTAATTTAAAATTCAGTATTAATTATCGCTCTTATTATGATATAATTAAAAGATAAATTAAGAGATTGAACTCTCGCGAGATATTTACTTGAAAATATCCAAAATCTATATCCTTGGGGGGGGAGAGATTCATTTAAGTGATTGGATTATTATTAAATAATTCCTCGGCACGTCAGCTCGTTCGACCGTGCAAATTCCGCGGCAGGTTCGCTCGAACGACGAACGTAAGAGAGATAAAAATTTTATCGCTCGTTTCCTCCGATGGTCGTATTTGCTCTTTCAAAGGATTTGAGAGATCGTTAAAGCGCGAATGTGGTGTGATGCAATTATGACGACAAGAAATTTTATTATGTAGAAGTTTTTTCGAACGTAAAGTGTTTTAGGCACATATACGCGTACGTATAATCAAAGAAGGTTAATATTAATATAAAAGTATATAAGACGCTCGTAAGTTGGCGTTGAATAGCTTTAACGGACAGCGAAAAATGCGCTTGATGAGAACGAAAATCGGGGCAGAGGCTCGATTCGCCGGCGATAAGCATAGGAAGATATCCGGTGCACGTTGGAAATGGCGAACTTTAAGTAGGGATATCAAGATCGGCGGCGGGTTATACGAGCGGCCATAATAGTCGCTACCATTACTCGCTTCCAGGACATTAAAGATAGCAAAGGCAATTATAATCATTATGACGTCGAGCGGCGCGTACAATGCCGCTGGTGCGTTACGCTCCTATAAAATCTCCGTAACGTCCAGAACAACGAGAGTGGCCCGAGAGAAGCCCGGCCTTCTCTCTCTCTCTCTCTCTCTCTCTCTCTCTCTCTCTCTCTCTCTCTTTTTCTCTCTCTCCTCGCTACGCCCAGTAAACTCCACCCGCGAGCCGGTTATCGCGTCGCATCTCAAATCGCTCCACGCTCCGAGACGCGACGCGACATATGTCGACGGATTGTCTCCTTGTAAAAGAATTCTTTAAGGATTCTAAACAAACACGACGATAAAGGCGTTAAGAAGTTACGTAAAAAACGATAGGTGGGAGCTGTGTGCATAAAGAACTGATAAAGAAGAAGATCTCTGCCAGTCCAAAAGTAAAACTATATGTTTGACAAATGAAATGGGTTTTAGGTAATCAGTGCAAGAGCCTTAAGATAGCCTAAAAAGGTGGAAAAAAACGTAAGAAAATGCGCTTTTCTAAACTGTGGAGAGAAATGTGAGATATGTCTGTTACACATCGTGCAGATTGGCGGAAGACTGTCTTTTATCCGTTTTTGCTCGTGTTTTGGTTGGCGTCGTATTCAGACATTTATATGTAATGAACAATCAAAAGAGAAAAAAAGAAACCGAGAGAGAGAGAGAGAGAGAGAGAGAGAGAGAGAGAGAGAGAGAGAGAGACGTCCGATAATTGCAACCAAAAATAAA
Organism: Temnothorax americanus; assembly: GCF_048541705.1. NCBI lineage: Eukaryota > Metazoa > Arthropoda > Insecta > Hymenoptera > Formicidae > Temnothorax > Temnothorax americanus. The sequence goes on from NW_027509475.1 coordinate 2,010,049, forward strand.
GTACACTCCATGAAATTGCAAAGATATTGATTCTAGGTTACAAACAGTAGTTGTATCCGCAAATGATAGTCGAATAAAAATAAAATAAAGCTGATACATGGAGTAAAAATACCACGCGGATATAACCGCTAGCTTTGCGGGAAACGAGAAAACGGGGCGAAAACCGATTGACACTATCCGGAGTCGCTTTCTCGAAATAACGTGGATGAGGATCCACTTCGCGAATTCCCATTATAGGGGCGAAATCAATCGGCTTTATCCCACCGATATCGTCTCGCGGGAAGAGCAGACCCATCCGTTGTCCTTGGACAGCTCTAATCCGAATGAGGTTCCGTTCGTATCCACTCGCGTTTCTTTGAACGGATCTAGCCTCGAACGAAGCTTCCGAGAGAGATCATTGACGTTTTTCCAACGATTCGTCCTTACCATCTCATAGCTCTTTCTCCCCGTTTGTCTTTTGTTTATTTCATTAAATTGGAAAACGTTAGAATTACATTTCCGAGAAATATCGTATTCGTGTACAATGTGCATGAAGTAATGACAAATTATTAACGTCCGAGCCGAACGAGGTCATCGACCAGACCTTACCATACAATATTTCCATTACAAAATGAAATCGACCTATTAAAGCTAGTGAGTGGATTTCCACGAGCCTCCTACGCGAACGCCGCACCGAAATGAAATTGTGAAAACAATCTCTAAGAATAATCAAGACTCGTTACGACGAAAGAAGTAAGAGTTTACACGAGAGAAGGAGGTGGTAGACTCTCCATGATGTCGGCGTCAACAAAGAAATGTAAGAAACGAAATACTCCGTGGTCCCTTTGCGTCCTCCCGTTCTCTCTCCCTCTCTCTCTTTCTCTCTTTCTCTCCCAAGAGCGAGACTCGATAGAGTCGGATTTTATGCTCGTAGCTGGAAATATTAAATCGCACCTAAGCACGTTTTATGTCGGCCGCCTAATAATCTCCGACAACTGACTTTGACTTCTCCCTTCCACCTCCCATCCTTCTCCTCCCTCCCTCTCTTGCCCTCGATCTTCGCTCTATCGTCGTTTCGTTTTCGTCTCTCTGCCTCAACATCTTTCTGCCTCTCAACCCGGAGACCGCTCGAAAGCCCTCTGTGGGCGGCCAACGCATCCATCCGTGGCCCATAAACCCTTTAAATGTTCCGAAAAAGCCTCTGGTTTACTCTGTAACCCTGTCACGTTGATCCCTTCTTTCGCGGTTGCCAATTCAAAAAATACATAAAATCGAATAATCTATGTCGCGGTCACGCGGATTGCTCGTGAACGTGGGAATCGATCGCGAAATGGTCGATCGTGACGCATTTATAACGATGCGATGCCGCGACGTAGATGTTGTTCATCGAGAAACGCGAAGCGTCTTTTCTATACCGGAGAAGAAACGGACTTTTTCAGACGTAATTTAGTAAATGGAATTATATTATTTTAATTGAATAAATTAAAAAAATATAAGTAACCACTGTTAAATTATTATTATTAATTATTTTTTGGCAAAAGATGGATACGCACCAAACAAATTATATGAATTTTTCTGAATGCATTGATGATGACATTTTTTTAACAAAACATTCTGATCATTCCTGACACTCGAGCGTAAATATCGTCGCCTATCTTCGATTCTCCGAGACGAGCGGCGAGACGGGAACCGGAAATGCAGTGCGCCTCGCGCCCGTCGCACCCCTTCGTTACTCGCGGTTAATTCGCTCGTAAACGTCGACGGGAGAGAAACCGATTGGCGAAACGTCGGGCGCACAATTTCACGGGCTGACCGTGGCCGACCACGGTCCGTGATCGGCCTCTGCACAAAGTAACGTTCGCACGACGACAAATTGTCCGAATCTAGAACGTATATGATGCAAATATATACCGGCGATCGATGACGAAACTATCGATCGGGGCACGTCGATCCGCCGAGTGTGTATATAGCTTTTTAAAGAGCCTGGCTTCCAAGGCACATATTTTTTTGCCGCATCCCGCGATGCAAAAATCCACGCGGCGCATTAGCGCGCGCTAATTCAATTTAGATAATAAACCTCCGACCTGTGGTGGCTAATATAAATTCGCGTTAACCAACGCGTTAGTCATCTTATCGCTCCGCTCTTGTTTTATTATCGCGTCCGGACGATTCGCCGAATGACGTATCGCCGGCAGCTAATATCTCCCCAGTGTCGTTGCTCCTAATGCCCGTTTTTTTCTCACACCTGCGCGTCGACGCGCAACAGGATCGTAACGAGACGCTTACGTTCGAAGATTTACGCCGCGTTTTGCAATTTAATTCGGTAGCCGGTTCAATCTGATTGCGAGATATCGCGATAAAGGCCGCGCGCGCGCGATCGTATCCTTTCGGCGCAAAGCCACACCTTGATATTGGCTATCTGTCGTCGCGATGAATCCTTCTGTCTACATGTTCGGAGGTGTGGCAGTCATAAAAAAATCCTATAGATATAATGGCAATGATTTGATTCGGTACAGTAGCGTAGTTAGCGTGGTCGTCTCCTCGGAGTGGCGGAATCGTTCACGTAAAGATAGAAGACGTCGATTAAAGACACGGAAAAAAACAGGTTTAATGAAATAACGATACTGTGAACGAAAGGCTTGGAATTGCGTGTCGAAGTTTCTCACCACCCGAACTAAAAGCTGCAAGTCGCGTCGAGGGTGCGGCAATGTCGCAGAGCTTATTACGAGCTACGTCACTGAGGGACAAGGTTAATACAAGTCAAGAAATCCACGGTCGTTTTCGCCTGTTCCGACACGAACGAGAGATAAAATTACGCGGTGCGAAAGGATGCGCCGGGATCGATTAACCTGGCGACGTTTGACATAAAATACGGCTTCTAACTAAGTGGCATTCGTTTGTTCGTGGTCCACTCTTTCAGTCCTCCCTTCTTCTCGTGCCGAGCGATATGCGCAAAAGAGAAATGAACAAGCAAGAAGGACTGTCTCCAAACGAGCAAAGAGAAAAAGAGAGAGAGAGAGAGAGTTGAAGGAGCGGAGAAGCAAGGAGAGGGAGAAAGAAAGGGCAAGAAAAAGAGAAACGGGAGTCTTACCTCGGTATGGATCAAACGGAGCTACGTGAGCGCGCTTCGATTATAATAAATCAAGACGTAAATAATGAAGGGACGGATGGCTCCGAAAGCGGACAGCGGAATGGTGGGGCGCGCGCGAAGAAACACGGCTGCACGATCGAATCGCGCTTCGTTGCATCGTATCGCGCGTCGCGTCGTGCATACGGCTGTGTATGCCCTGGCGAGAGAGCCGGCCATGAGAGAGGATCGTAACGGGTATTAATGCCTTTCGCCCGAGGGATCGAGATCTCTTATACCCATCCCCTCGGCTTCACCCCGAGTTTGATTTTATATTGTATGCGGATAGGCCGTTTAATGAGATTAATGCCGTGCGCGAAGTCAATTAACTTTCACGAATGATATCCGATCTGTGAGCTGTGGCACGACACCGCGTCGTCGCCCGTGATTGATATCCGTGATTGCCGGACGAACCCGCGAGGGGATTCTCGCGTTCATGCGTATGTACACACACGTATAATACAGAGCTGCCTCGACATTTCGCGCGCGTCCAGGAACGAGAGAATATACTCCCACGCAGAAACAGCGGAGGCATTGTCTACCGTGTCCGCGGAGTTATTCGAGTTCAGCCATGAGAAGATTATGCGTTCGGCTCGAATCGCGCGTATTAGTCGATGGTGAAAAAAGATGGGAAGGGGGACAAGAAAGCGCGAACGAGTAGGAGGAAGGGAAACGCGAAGCTACAAGCTCTCTTATTAACGAGGAAGCGAAACAACTCGCACCGCAACGCTAATCGACCGGGCACACAAAACGCACCGTTTCTCGCGTATGGCCGTATCAACGGCCATCTTTGTTTCTCACGAGAGCGAGCCGTAAGACGCGGTATGTCCGATGAGAATTTATCGAGGTACATGTTTGCTAACGTAGGAAATTCGACCTCCTTCGTTAGAGACAGAAAGAGAGAGAGGGAGAAAGGAATCGTCATGTAATCACCTTGCTGTCGGAAAGATGAAAAGTTTCAGCACGTTGTAGCAACGATTGAAAAGTTATAAGGTTTAACACGTATCGTTAACATTAGTGGATACTTGGAAGGTGCTAAGATGCTTTTATAGATATACGTTTAAAATACAGAAAGAGTAAAGTACCTCGTTCATTACCGTTCGCACGATTAGCGCGAGTCGTCGAAAGCGATCGCTAGAAACTCGCACGAGGAATGTTCACCAGCGCTGAGGGCCAGTAAACGTTCCATCGCATCACGAAAAATCACGATGGAGGATCAGGACAATCGTACTACGGGAAACGGGGGAATGCTTCAGGTGTCGCGGCAGTGTACGATCGCCTGAGGAGCATCCAGAGACGAGAGACTCAGAGCGAATGGCTGAGCGGCGCGCGGTCGCGTTACGGTCTCCTCGTCCAGACGATCGCCAAAGTGAGTCGTTTACGAGTTCGACGAGACGGTCGACCGGTCGTGATGGAGGTGCAGAGACGGGCGGCGTGGCGCGGCGGCACGACCGAGATCGGCAGCGACGATGGTGGCAGTGGCGGCGGAGACGGCGGTGGAGACGGCGGCAGCCGCGGTGGTCGCGCGATAGGTAGGAACTTGGAACGCGCGACGGAGGTGGCTGAGATGGAGACGACGGCCGGCGTCGGCGAGAGAGAAGGCAGTTAGCGCGTGTTTACACGACAGCGCTATGTAGCCGGCGACCTCACAGGGCAGTCTCGAGCCGGGCGAGGAGAACGTTTCTATTTGTTCGGACACCTCGCTCGCTCTCCGTCTCTCTCTCTCTCTCTCTCTCTCTCCTCTTCCGTCTTCTCTTCTCTCACTTCTGCCCTGGCAAAGACACCTCCCACCAACGTGCTTTCTTTCTCTCCTCTCGCATTCCCTCTTTTCCTTTCTTTCCTCTGTACCTCTCGGGTCGCGGCAGCTACGGCGGTGCCGGTAGAGCGTGGTTTGGTAGAGCGTGTTAACATCGTTTGAGATTTGATTTTTTTTTTCACCCGCTTGGAGATTGATATTCAAATATCTCGCGATATTTGGGAATCTTTATTTTCCGTAGCTTAATGTTCCTTCTTTTGCTTGCGTTGATGTCTCCAAGCGCGACGATCAAAAGTCGTCGGCTCGCATATCATTTTCCTTGATGAGTTTCTGCGCGGCATTGTCGCGATTGTTGTTTGTTTATAACAGGTGTAAAATTGAGACGCGGAAGAACGTAGAACAATCAGGAGATGGTATTTCATAAAGCTTCCAGTGCATATAAAAATAGATTGGTTTCGCTTGAAAGACTTAAATTCTAAAAACGCCTGTCTTTTACGATTCAAACACACGATTCTAAAAAGCCCTGTTTATAGATGTATCATTGGAAACGTTTTTATTAATAATTTAATATATATACAATATATATCATGCCGTGGTCTTCTGATATACCTTTTCATTGTACTCGTAAAAACTACTGCGTCGTAGGAGCCATAGTTGTCACTTTTGTTAGTCATTCGAGCAACGGAGAATCGTTTTGGAGAATATACATTTGCCTGATCCACCGACTTTTATACAATAGAATATAGAGTCCGACGGAGAGCAATCTTTTTTAATTTTGGCCAAATTCGAAAACGAATATTTTGGAAAATATGTGGAAAATAAATCAAGGCTATGTCAGCCGAAACCAAAACCCAACCGGCCAAAAGAAAAAAACCGAAATTTCAAGACTCAATAGAAATCCATACATCCGGAGTACCTAATACAATAGAAATGTAGCCTTTAGTATAGGTATTCGGATCTTTAGCAGGTATATATTCCGTAGAAATTAGGAGGCTGGCAATGGGACCTTTATATGTGACTTTATACCGATTTTATAGCAGAGATGCGGAGTGCTACCACGAGCACGATTATGATCCTACGACGTTGATTAAACGATTACCGGAACGAAGAACATTTAATGGATCGTTCGATTTTTATCGCGTCTTTTTACGAGACGTCATGGGATGCGGTATATTTTACATATTTTAACGCGTTCCTGCGCGCGCGAGTATAAAACAGCTCTTCTATAAAAGGGAACCGAAAATTTTCGGAAAGTAAGACGTAAGTCGGAAATTTTTCTCATCACAATCGTGAGAAAAAAATATGATATTATTGCGTTTGCTTTTAAATTAAATTAGTTTAAAAAAGCGATTCTACAAAAGAATAATATTGAAAATATTAAAAATTTCTATGATTTTTTGGTCAATATACATCTTTCGAAAAACAGCTCGACGATTGAATAATGAATTTATTATCTCTTGATGGCTCAGGCATCACGCATAAATTTTCTAGTTTCTCAAGAGAAAGATTTAGTATAACTCGCGATTTAAATTCCGGTGACCAACGGCTTCCTTTACTTTCTTTTATCCGGCACGTTCAGTCTTCCCATTTATACTATACCGTCCTCTTTTATTAGTCTATATTTTTTAAAAATAAACGGCGCGTAATGTATTCCAGTTCCTTCATTTGTCACGTACTTTCGCAGGAGACAAGGCGACTAACTTGGTCGCCGGCTTGAAAGGGGTTTTACATTGTAGGAGGTGTTACATTGTCGTACAGTCTGAAAAGGTGAGCGCCCAGAAATCCAGGGTCGCTCTTTTCTCCAGCTCCAACAAGTAAAAAAAAGGGACTACATATGATAAAAATAAAAGATTAAGTGCCGCCCGCGCACGCGTATGTATGTATGTATATATGTGTGGAAGAGAGATGAAAATGACGAGTGTTACGCCATCGGCACTGGTCGAAAAATCGGCGCGGATAAAAGCGTTGCTTTCGTTGCTAAAATGCTAAAAAGGTGAGTAAAAGAGAATGCAGGCAAAACTAACGAAATGGAAAGAACTGCGCAATTTTCGTTTCACAGCGGGCATCGAGCCCGCCAAAGGTTCATTCTCGATGTCTTGAGACTTTGATCTAACAGCAAGCAAATCATTGCCGAAGAAAGCGGAGATCCCAAAAATATTGAAACCGAGGCGACGGTATCATTGAAACCTTGAAACCGATACAGCGCGTTCCGCTTCTTGCTCTCGTATATGCGTCAGCGGGAGCATCACCATTGAGAGCAGGCCTTACGTACAGGTGTGCGTGTCGGTGGTGATATTTTACCAGTCATAAAAAAACGATTAGTCAAGACGAGAGAGCCGCGACTCTCTCTCTCTCTCTCTCTCTCTCTCTCTCTCTCTCTCTCTCTCTCTCTCTCTCTCTCTCTCTCTCTCTCTCTCTCTCTCTCTCTCTCGCCGAGGGAAGCCGGGGTGTATGTCCTGATCTTTTTATATTATAACATCGTGCCTGCCGCTCATTTGTTAGAAATAAAACTCTCCCCCGCTCCTCCGGCCGGTCGCGAGGCCCCCTCCCCCTCTTCCAGCCACCTGAGCCCAAGCATACCGCCGGGAACAAAACTTACACACACGCAACACACACGCGTCCACCACCTTCTCTCTAACTCCCGAGTTATGACGCGTTTAACATATAAATGAAAATCAGGCCTATAAAAGTTTAACGCCCGCGATTATCTGACCGGCCGAAGTTCTTTTCGCCTAACCCCCCCCCCCAGTCACCCCGCCGCGGTCGGCCGCGGGTGCCTCTTCCTCTTCTCATTTACGGACTGCTCCCCTGGACGGTGGATTCTATTTCGGCTTCTTTCTCTCGCGCGTTTATATGATAAAAGGGCGCGCGCGCAGTAAGCTACTATATATCCCAATACTATTTATCAACAACGATAGTAATATTAATAGCACAAGTAATAATAATGTCAGTTCTTGCGAGATATCGAGATGCAAGATTTAGTAAAATAAATTAGAGTTTAAAAAATATAATACAAGATTAAGACTAAGACTCTGAATAACGGAGAAGAGAAATTCGGCAAATTTTTACATACGAAATAATTTACAGAATTATCGTGTAAAATTATTCAACTTATTATATTACAATAGTTGCAGAACCCTCTAAAATTTTAAGTTGATCAAAATATATTGAAATAGCATTTGTAAGTATTAGGTATAAAGTAAAAATAAATCTTTCATTCAAGTACAATAACTCGAATCATCGCGTTATAATCATCAAACTGCTTTTCCCAGTGGTGTGTGACATCTAAGAAGGCTAATAGCGTTGCCAATTGTGGCAAATACGATAGCGATGCTGATGCGCGCGGCATCGGCATCGCTCTTCGCATAAAGTTTCCACGAACTTCACGTGGCGAGAAGCGAATGGTTCTCGCGGATCCCCGTGGGTTATTTTGAATATTGCACGCAAAGAATATTTCGATTCCGGGAATCGAACTTCGCCTGCAGAGCGCGATTATCCAACCCGCCGCCGAGTGCAATAACAGATCTTCGTCTGTCTGTCGGTGCAGCTATCCCCGTGTATCGGTATATGCGTGCTACGAGAAAGATCGTTTATAACCAACACGATCGAGGGATACGTGAGACGTCCGTTTATATTCTCTTCTGCGCGATCGTGTGCAATTGTATAGCATTTCGTGTCACGAAGGAATGATCGGCGAGACGCGAATAAACACTCGCCTGGGATAGCATTGAATCGCGGTGGCACGGTTCGGAGTTTTTAAAAAGTGCGACCGGTTCCTGGTAGTGCGCCACGATACCATAATTGGAGTAACGTCGGCAAATCATTTTTGCGCCTCGAAGTCGCTTCAGGTCGGATATTCGTAAGAAATGTAAACGGATAACGGCCACGTATCAAAAATAATTACATGCGTCTTATATGAAGCGAGCGAGGGTGCTCTCCCGCGTCGCGACTTTAGTCCGCGATTGACACGTTCTGAAATTTGTTAACATAAAAATGTATAAAAATGCAAAATAATTTGGCTATTAGCCGTCACCAGACTATTTTGACAATTTTACCAGAAGCAAATGTAAAGGACGTAAAAAGAGAAACGTAAGAAAATTACCCCAAATATAATTTATATTATAAATGAGAATTTTTACTGTTTGCACCTCAATGGGTCTTACTATTTTAGCACGAAAACGACACTTGCCAATTTATATACTAATTTTATAACATCGGAATTTCTTGAGGATATCAATGAATTTTTATAAAGAGCTTCTCGTTTTCTATATACGATGCCGCGATGTGGGCGGAGATTCTCTGCGGTTTCTTTTAGAGAAAAATTTTATATAAGATTGATCGTCGTTGATTGTCATCCTGAGAATATCTTATATTATTCTAAAATCAACGCCACGATGAAAGAGGCCCGAATTCAGGTGCATCTTAGTCTAAAGATCGCCGAAGAGGGCATCAGACCCTTCCGAAACCTAATTAATCAAGCTCAAATTCCAGTTAATGAGCCCTCGCACAAAAGAAAAAAAGGCAGATGTTCCACGAATCAAGTATCTAATAGAGAGCCGCATGAACATATTTTAGATGCAAATTTGATTGTTAGTATTGTTGCTGTAATCGTTAAAATTCGATAAGGCATTAAAATCTAGAGCCCTTTACAGATCGTCAACATATAATATTATTCAATACGAATAAATAAACCATCATAATTAAACATTTCTCAAAGAGAAACGACGGAACTTTAATTCAAACTTGAACGTGTCTCCGTAACAAAAGGAAGAGGAGCCGGTTGACGGTTTCGAGTGATTCTCGGTAGCTGCGTGTCGATCGCGTGCGCGCTTAATTTTAGATGTCCCGTTGCTCCTGCCTTGCTCAAAAGGCGCTTAAGTGCGCAATGAGTGCGTAAGTAAGTGCAGGTTAAGTAGGTGAGTACGAAAAGTTGGGATCTGTGTCTGCACGTGCGCGCGGCGCACCGTCCGCGTCCGTCGCGTTACGCTCGCCGAGCGAGGATGAAAGTGCAAGTGCGCGCACTTATGCAGCACGAGATAAAAACGTCTGGCCACAATGAGAGACAGTGTGTGTGAAACTCAACGCGCGCGCGCGCGCGCGACGAGTACGTGAAATCGTCCGATTCCACGTGAAAATGTAGGACGCGAACGGGGACGTTTTTCCTTTTTAGCGATTTCCTCAAATTGGAATATTTCGCGACGCGTCGAACAATTTTTCCTTATCTCGTTCGGCGGAGATTTATTGGCTAGCTTGACGAGCGTATTTTGATAGCGCGGTCTCGCCGTGATTTATCATTCGCCGTGCTTGCGTTTCGACGTTGACGTTATTACAGCGCTCGAGAGCGGCCGATGGCGCTTTGCGCTTTACCTACCACCGCTGACGATAACGCACGCACATGACGCACACCGATCGCGGTTCACGTTCGTGTGCAGAGAGGCATCCCGAGTTCCCGAGACGCTTACGTGGGCGAAGCTGGCAGGCTTCCGTCACTCGTACCCACGCCTCTCGTCGTGCGCTCCCTTATTGGATTATCCGGCGCAAGTCATAAATCTCGCGCTGGAGCCGCCAATCCGCGAGCCGTAAACATCCCCGTGTACCATCCCCCCCGAATCGACTCGGTCGCTCGTAAATTCGTGCTGGGGTACCGGCGCGGGGCGACGACGATTCCAACCTACGTCGTGTCGGCGCGATCGATTCGAGAGCCGACCTCTCGTCAAGACGCGAAATTGCGAAAACTCGATAATTACTCGGCGATACAAATGCCGCGTTGCGCCTGGGCGCAGAGGGAGGACTTGTTGGGAGAGGACCCTGCGAGAACAGAGGAGAGAAACACGGGGGAGAGGAACGAAGGGAAAGGGAGAAGGGAGGACGAGGAGGAGAAGCGATGGCGTGATAAATGATCGAGTATTTAACACTCTTTACGGATTAGCATATAAACTACGGGCAGTCCATAGATCTTCGTGGCAACGCATTAACGGACGAGGAGCAGAGCACGAGGCTGATCATCTCTCTCTCTCTTTCTCTTTCTCTTTCCCTCTTTACTTCTTTCGTCCGTACCTCCTCTTCGTAACCAATCTCTCTCTTATTCATTCTCTCTCTCTCTCTCTCTCTCTCTCTCTCTCTCTCTCTCTCTCTCTCTCTCTCTCTCTCTCTCCCTCCCTCCTCTCTCTCCCTCTACATCGATTGCTCGAGCGGGTTATTGTTTCGCGGTTCCCTTCCATCGCTCCCGTTTATCCATCCTTTTTCCCATATGTCTCTCACAGACACGTTCTACGAATGCGAACAAGTCGTTAATTCAACGATAACGAACAGCACCGAACGTCGTGCCGACGCATCGTTTCCTTCGCGAATCATTAGACGTCTCTTTGACACGACTTATCAATGATATTTATGCGGATGTTGTACGAGCGGTTAAAGTAGATTCGGCATCAGTGGATAATCGCGTTAATCTACTCATTACAACGAGACGTAACGCTTCTTCGATGTATATTGCGAGTAACGTTTCGCGCCGCGAGGAAGGAGATCGCCGCGAACAGATAGATACGCCAACTGAAATCGATAAAGCGATACACGAAGCCCGTCTTACGAACGAGCCACTTCCGTTCCGAGACGTTTCCCTTTGGGGATGTTATATCGCTCGCAATTAAGCCCCTTGTCGAGATGGCTCATCGATCCGCAACCGATCCCCCTCTCGGATGAAGGGAGACCTTAATCGGTCCCCTTAATAAAGTGAGAAGGAGAAAATGACGTGGTTACACGGCGTAGATAAAAGTGAGATTTGCTGATTAATTGATTAGGGAGGCGCCAAAGTCCGCCCTGCGCATTATACCCGGCCCGTACCCCGTCATTAAGGGCGCCCCGCGCACACTCCCGTCGCGAGGCGCGCGCACGGTGTATACGTGTATCACGTTGCCAGCACGTATAACACGAATCCCTTCGTGCTTCGTGAGAACGCGGCCCCCTTAATGGCTGGACGAGCGAGCTCCGAGCGACAACCCTTGCGGTAAACATTTATGAAATCACGCGCCTCTTCGACTCGACGACGGAATCACATCGTGTAGAATCGAACGTCAAACGCATATTTATAGATCCACTGCAACTCTTGTCTCTTCAAATCTAATTGAAGGGGAAACCGAACAATGTCCATCCGCAATTTCAAGTTTTAGGACATCAGATATCTTACAATTAGAAAGATATCTTAGAATTGAAAAAATTAGTACTCAGTACGCAGCCTTAGTGTTTACATTGTATGTCGGACTCTGATGATTCTTTCCTACAAGCACGTGTGGGCTACGATCGTTTTTTCCCCCAGCACGGAACATCTTTTAGCTTTATTTCCAGTGAATTGTAACTATTCTTGATCAAAGCAGATAAAAACTATGAAAGTTTTTTGAAAATCCTATAAGAGAGTATGATCAGATCAATTTCGACAATAAAGTAAACTTTGATCATGGGCTTTTTCCCCTGTACCCTTCAAATAGTGAATTTATTTCGAGATAAGATTTTGCGAAAGATTTTAACGATGATCGGAGTTAATTGCGCGTTCATATAAGTCAAATAAGTCACAACTAGGCGCCAGTTGCCCCGCAAATCGGCCACGTCAAACGAATTTCGCGCGCGGAACGTTTGTGTCCATCCTAACACCAGATCGGTCCGATCAAAACAGGAACAAGCGAAAGACGAGCTTCTCGAGGACCCTACTAAATCGTTGAGCGCCACCAAAGACCGAATGTTTACGTCGTCAGCGAAAGGAGCGAATTCTAGGTAAGCATAAAACTCGACTGATGTACGCCAACCGGGCTCAGATCAAAGTCGCCTGCTTTCAAACAATGTTAACGCGTTGTGCCGCATCGCTGATGCTCTCCTCTAGCGCCGCGTCTCTCCCTCTTTTTAGAATTTACCGATTGTCTGGTTCCCTCTCTCTTTCACGAAATAATATTACAATTTTCGACTCGTGGTCTAATGTGTATTACGTATTCATATATTATATATATATATATATATATATATATATATATCGTATTAATAATTATATAATATAATATATATATGTAATAATAAATAATAAATATAAAGGCTCTCTTGAATAAAATCATATAACTTTAATAAATTTGGCAATAAGAGATAAATTTAGCAATAAAAATATATATCCATACATAATAAATCATATAGCGCACGATTTATCGCGCCTGGCTCTTATTGCCAAATTTATTAAAGTTATTTGATATTTGATAATATACAGGGCGTTTCTTAAATAAGTACAAAAAATTGAAGGGAATATTCCTTGGCTTATTTTAGGAAGAAAAGGTCCTATGAACATATGTCCTAAATTGCTTTTATAACAGTTTAGGACATAAGTATGTTTATAGGATCTTTTTTTTTTTCAAATTTAATTTCCTATAAGACTGAAGTTTCTGCTTTTTTCGTTGTTTTGAGTTTATTTTCTTTTGAACGTCTTATCAGAATTAAATAAAATTGATGTAAATTAGTTTGTTATTTACTTATCCATCAGATTTATTTTGTTACTTTTTTCAAATCAAGGGTATATTTAAGTTATTTTTAAAAATTATAAAAAAACGTGATTTTTCAAAGTTTATTAGCTATAACTTTTTGACGAAGCGTTTCTGGACTTATGTTTATGGGAACTTTTTTGTTTCAAATTCAATTTCCTATAAGACCCTGAAGTTTTATTGACTTGACCTGGAACATCCTGTATATTATATAATTATATAATAATTAAAATAAAACAATACGTGTGAATCGGCCTGATTGGCAGTAATTTATTGATATAACGACGTTTTAACCCTTACTTTGGGTCCTTATCAAGTTAATCATTGTATAAATTACTGCCAGTCAGGCCAATTCACACGTCTTGTTTTACTATTTTATCACTGGAGAATTATAATTATATTATATAGATAATAATTATGTAATATTAATAATTACAGTGTGATCATACAACCAAATATGTTCACTAAGTTGTCAATCGATTATTTTTCATTACGACGTACTCTGTAGAAAGCGCGGTACAAGTTTGCATGAACGGAAATTGGCGATAACCGACGACGGTGACTGCAGCACAGCGATGGCGGTGGCGGTGGCGGTGGCCGATCATTCGGCTGGCGCGTACGCCGCCATAGAGAGCTATAGCGTCTCTCTGGAATCGAGCGTACCGGCACGGTGAAGCGAAAAGGGCACGTACGCGAGACCGAAGATTCGTGCTGAAAACAATGCTCGCGGTGTAATATTAAAGAGTCGGGGCTCGCGCGTGGCGGTGCACAGCCCGACAATATTGTTTTGTCCCGCGTACGAGCGCGGTGGTCACGAACCGGCGTATTTTCTCGGTGTGCGCGCGTTTATCGCGTCTCTTTCCTCTTTCTTCCGCTGTCTCGCTTTTTCCATTTTTCTGTGTCTTAGGATACGCGAAGAAGAAGAAAAAAAGAAGTTGTCGCACAGTGGTCGTTAATCACGTGCCGTAAGCGTGTCAATTCCTATATGTTGGAGGTGTACAATTTTGCTGCGAAGAGTCGAGGAAGGATATTGTCCTTCTAGTAATATAAGAATAGAAAGTAACAACGATGTGCAAATCGGGAATCCGTGCCAAACGCTTGGATTCGAAGCTTGGAAATCTCGAGATGCGCGACACATAAATAAAAGATTATGTAAATCATTATATAATCAGTTGATATTGTTATCAACGTTATCTCTTTGTAGATTACGCGTGTAGATTACGTGAAAGCCCACAATGTACAATAATTTATCTTATCAATTTCAATGTCGTAACGGTATATTTACATCGTGGAACTTGGCCGTCAAGAAACTACAGTCGAATCTGGGCGACGTACAAAGTAACAGCGCCGATATTCGTAAAGGTCTAAATGTGACAACGTAGTGTTTGTCGCGCGCGACGTGCCGTGTTGTAACTCGAGACCGCATTAAAAACTCGGCCTCCTCCCTTTCCACTTGCTAACTATTTTTTCTTTAACTTTTATTTGTCCTTCTACGCCGCGGTACCACTGACCGCGGCCGACAGCATTTTCTTTCTAAGAGAGACGTTAAACGGGCCATGACTCGACGAACGAAGGCTCAGAGGGTTGACACTTTATAACGGTTGAAGTCGCACGCGTTATAACAAAATACTTTCTACCTTTGGAAATTCTTCGTTTCTTTTTCGCAAAGAAATTATTATCGCGGAGAGGAGAAGGGAAAGAAGAAAAAGGAAGAGGGAAAAACATGAAGAGGATGAACTCGTCAGGATGCTTTGCGTGACAAAGATAAGTGATGCAATTAAGGCTAATAGTTTAAGTGATTAATACATTCCAAACGAATGGATTGTAAAATTGTACCGCTCCGCAAGCACCTTTAAGTTCTACTTCGGTATAAATTGGACAATTAAAGAGAAGATTAATGTTCCAAGTCGTGGCGACATTCGCAGGCCTTCCAAACAGAAGAAAGAATCCCATCGAGGTCGATTAAAGAGAACGAAGGAGGGTTCTCGATCGGGAGGAGATCGGACATTTTGGTGAGAAAATTGCCCGATGTCGCGTCACGGTAAACATCCCAGATACACGAGTTAATGGCAGGCTAAATGTTCGCGACCTCGATCTGCAAACACACGCGCACGGAAGAGGGAGCGCCTTCATCGAGGGAGGCGTCAGCTAATTATGGTGGACCTTGCGGTCAAAAATTCCAAGTAACTTATTTGCGATCGTGCGCACGATTTCACGGTCTTGGCGCCGTACGAGGCTCGGGAACGAAACACGCCAAGAATAAGGGCGGCGGACAGACGGGAGAAAAAGAGAGAGACACGGGTGCTGAAGAAAGACAGGGGCGATGTCTTTGTGCGATAACCATCTCGAGGCGGCGGCGGAAAATGAGTGGAGAAAAGACCTGCCCTCCGCAGGCATTGCGGACGATCGGAAGGATAGACTTCCAAATATGCCTGAAGACCCGATCGAAATCGTTGCCCACTCGTGTTCTCGTTTCCCTCAAATTACTGCCTTATGCGCCTCATGCGCACTCATTCTCGATACCATTTTACAATGTTCGCGCGAAAACCTAATGATATGATAATAATACATTTTTGATGCTGAATAATACAAAAGGTAGGGCATGCACCGCGATAGGGCGGTGTTTATATGTTTTTACGATAATATGGTATAATAGGGGTAATTAAGAAAGAAACGAGATAATGAGATAAATAAAACAAGAAACTAATGACATACCGTATAAATCGCTGCGTGGATAAGAAAAAATATTTAAGAAAAGCATAATTTTTTTTAATAATATTACAGCGATCGAATTCTTTTCCTCTATCAACTATGGAATTCTATCGGTTATTTACAATCCATGGTTGGTACGTTATAGTTTGGTGCACGAACAGAATCGTTAATGTGAAAATATTTTTTTTACTAACGTGTTCCTTCAAAGTGGCCTTTAAAGGCGTAATGCGCATAGCAGTCATTAACCTTGTTCGAGTCGTTGGCCATCGTTATGACCTCGTGGATTTGCAAACGGAATTTAATTTAATTTAATTAAGCTAATTAAGTAGATGTGTATTTTTCTATCAAATTCAAGATAACGGTATATTCAACGATAGTAATCTTCTTTCCTTCGCGAGTCGGCCGATAGTTACGGTTTTACAAAACAAAGTACGCTTCACGTTGGATGTTCTCGCACAGGGTCTTGATAAAAATAACAACGTGATAATTATACTACATAATGCCGGAACTATACAAGGCGCGTATCTGTTTCGGCTTGATCCCTAATGAGGACGAAATTAAAAGACGGATCCGCGTGTAATCAAAAGAAAAAGAGAAAGGCATAATCGCAATCATAATTGGAAAAATAATACAATCTATTATACATACAGTGAGCCATTATATTCGGTGCACAAGGAGATCACGATATCATAAAGTTTTACCTTACCTTTGAGTACATGCTTTTCCAACTGTTTAATTAGCTGTTTAATTAGAAATAATTTTCCCGGCGAAAAAAAAATGCATTACCGCGGAAGTTATTTTATTCAGACTTTAGAGGAGGTTATAACTGGCATTTATAACTGGCGAGGAAACGCCAGGTTGGTATAGGCGACAATTTTACATTCTCGAGAAGCGCGACGGGGCTGACATCTCGCTCGAATGGGTCGTCATCGGTGGTCGTAGTGTTGAGAATCCTTGAAAACCGCGAATGATATTCCTCGGGATTCCACGTGCGAACGGAACGAATTGACGCGGAACGTAAGAAGCGTTTTTCTTCGTGCGGTCGCGCAGCGTCCGGGATAAAAGGCGTCCGGATGCCACGAACCGTATTACAGATTCACCTCGGCGATCTCGGACTTCGTCCCATTATCGGCTCACTAATAATATGCGGGAGACTCTAAATCACGTCACAAAAGGCTGGAGATGGCGCGTAGCCGTGAATGGCGCGGCCCGAGGACTGGATTTCAATTTGTCTTGATCGCCGCGACGTGAATATTAAAAGCCTCTCCACCCGCGCGGGAGCAGGTGTGTGTGTGTGTGTGTGTGTGTGTGTGTGTGTGTGTGTGTGTGTGTGTGTGTGTGTGTGTGTGCATGTGTAGCGCCGCTGTTGCCGAGTGTGTACCACTCACTGTACCCTGAATAGTCGAGCCGCGCAATACCTCTTCGCGTCGCGTGACGCGTAATGCCGGTAAACGTCTGCCGCTCAAGCTAATTATTCTATCCATCGCGTCGTCCTCGAAACGGACCTCGGATCTTTCTCTCTCTCGCTGGGAGAGTGTCGTATGAGCGTCGTATAAGCGACCGAGGTTCGCTTGTACACAGCCAGTCTTACAAGTAAACCCCTTAAGTCCGTATCAGACTACGGATTGGGATTGAGATTGGATTGAAATTTAACCAATCAGAACAAAGTTCACTAAACTTGAGATCAATTTTCTTTATTCTGATTGATTAAATTTTTCAGTTTTTATCCTCGCGATTGAAATGAGACTGGGAAATGATTTAGGCACGCCTCAGGATCGTTTATTAGTTTAGGCGGTAGACCCCACCAAGCGCCGCCCCAACAATGATTCCGAATTCTGGTGCTCCTGGAAATTTTGCAGCAAATCTGACTAGCTTTAAATGATCCTTAGGTTTAAATCATTTCCCAAAGTCTCATTTCAATCGCGAGGGTAGAAGGGGTTACTTGTCAGATATAAAGTTTACGATATTGATATTGAATCGTTAAGGGAGATAAGATCGCGTGAAATCTGTCCGAATCTATACCTTTCTAGGCCGGCACAATAAGCGCGGAGATAAAAACCGTGGATCGATGCCCGATACTCGGACGGGCGTGCAAACGGCTCGATCATTTTTCATCGCTTGTTCCTATTAATTACCGGCGAGAGATAGTTCGATCGCTCGGGTTCGATCATTAAGCGATCGATTAAAGGGGGAAAGGTCACAACTCTTCGCTTGTTAATAGCGTTACAGCTCGTATATGCGTGTGGTGTCGATTAAAAGATATTATACCTTAATGATTCGCTCGTAATATCATATCGCCATCGCTGCCTCGTGATTCCCGTGACTTATCGTTAATCATATTTCCTTTCGTCCAGGCGTACATAAATTACGGAAACAGTATGATATCGCCATCGCCCGTCGACGAAATCCCGAGATTTTATTCGATACGAATATTAGATCGCGAGGTAAGATATGGCGTTCCCCGGTTGTGGGGGACGCACGATTGAAATTTCATACAAATTATGAGATTCGAGAGATTGGCTCGAGGGCACGAACAATCAAATCAATTTCATCGTCAAGTGCTATCTTTTGATGTTCGACGCTTATACGGAATTTAGTGGCGCGTAATGCGCGCGCGTGACGGGGAGAGATAGGACCTCCGTGCGAAGCGATACGCACCCCATGTAGGAATCCTATAATTCGGACGATCTTGTTGCGAGTTCGATATCACGGGTGTATCTTAATGCCATTTTAATCATTGGACTCACGAACTTCGAGATCCAGATCGATTCCCTCACGAGACGAGGGAGGCACGCAGATGAATACGTAATGCCCTTTCTCGTTCAAACGTGTCCGAGGCTTTTTGTGACTATTACCGCTCGCCCGCGGCGATATTGGACGGAAGGAAAGGGGAAAGAATTTACATTGAGAAGTTGATTTGAGAATGATGAACACGCCAGAGCGAGCACAAGTGATTTAAAAAACAAAATCAAAATCCTGCTACACGAGACGGGCACTGCGCAGCATACTTGATGACACCTTAATTGTTATACTTAACACTCTCTCTCTCTCTCTATTTTGTTTTCTTCCCCGCTTTTGTAAAATATAAACAGATAAAGTAAAGAGAGTAGGACAAATTCTTCTCGATCGGAACAACTGAAAATATCGAGCACAATTTCCTATCTACTGACTGTATTATTGTTGTTTGCTCTGAACAAACGACACTTGTATGTCGAAGAATTTTCGGAAAGAATGTAGGTGATAAAACGCAGAATAATATTAAAGAGTAAAGAAAGAGCGATCTACGGTGCTCATTGTGGCCCGACCACACGACGGTCGTATAAATCTACGAGGAAGTTATTGCTTCTGCATCCGTTTCCGTCCCACGGTCCCGCATTTCCCCTTTTCGTCAGCTTCGTTTTCTACTCGCCGTCTGATACTTAACAGTTTACGACTCACGGCATCATATCCCCCACTCGTCACACTTTTCCGACAATTTTCTCGGGAGTTTTCCATCGTTTCTCCTTAAACGCGCAACACTCGTGCTTCTTCGCAGGCTTCGGCGCATTGTTCATGCAAACTAATTATCACAAAAAATTTTTGTTTAATCATTTTAAACGATTTAAGGATACTCTGATTAATTAACTGGTAGAAAGAAATCTTTCGGTCTTTATGCAAGAGTGTCTCGCTGAAAAAGATGCTTTTTGTCATCATTGTTATTTTCATTAACATCATCAAACGCTACCTATATTATTATAATGTAATTAACACTTTTAAGTATCGTTGTCGGCGAAAGTGCGTCATCCTATAAAGAATGCGAGCCATCCCAAAGCTAATTGAGAGAGCTAACGCGTCTCTGTACGGGATTCCACAACGTACAGTGAAAGAAGATGTTCTCCGCAAGGATAAGAGACCCCGCGCATCGTGCGTTCGTTTTCAAGTGCACGCGACGTTACACGCAACTGCACGCGCGATGTATGTACTTAAAGGCAAACCGGAGCACGACGCGGCATAATAGGTACGCGGCGCATAAGTTACAATCGTTACCGCGAGTTTATTTAGGGTTTTATTAGCGGTCAGCGTTTGCTCGAGATACGACGAGAGGATCGCAACGACGACGGTGTGCGAACGGACGAACGGAGTGGTAAAATCGAACGAGAAACTATAACGGGATTAACAAGAGATGCGCACGATTTCTTTGTCTAATTATTTTCACACTGGTAACTTCCTCGTTCCTGTATACGCGAGAAAGCCGAGCGGATCCGGCATGTGTTCGAGTAAAATTGCTTCGACGGGTAAAACGGCTCGGCACACTCGTGAGAGGCCGCGGCGTTTATGATGTAAGCGTCGTACAAAGTGTGGCACGTGCTTTTTTAGAGATATACGCGGGAGTGGCGTGCCGCGCGAGCAAGAAAGAAATTAGCACGAATGGAAAGGGTTTGGCTCGATCGCAGTTGACACGAAATTGTGTCTGTGAAAGTTACCCAGCTATCCGTCTATAGAATTTAATTATCATTATCGATCGATGATTCAAGAAAGCAATGTCAATTGTGGTTTCTTCATTCGAATAATGTTTCAATCTTAATATATAAAATATGTCAATATAAGAAATAGGATATAATATATGATATCTATAACATACGAAGGGTATACACAGAAGAAAAACCATCAAAGTCCACATTTTGCCGAAATTGATCGGATTATGCTATTTTGTGGCATTTTTAAAGAACTTTTATAATTCTTATCTGTTTTGATCAAGAACAGTTACGATTCACTGGAAATAAGGCCGAAAGACGTGTACTGGGGAAAAAACGATCATAACCCACGCGCTTGGGAAAAAGAACCATCGAAGTCAAACATACAATGCGTAAACACTTGTAAGTAAACACTAAGGCTGCGATTCACTAAAAATTTTGTACTAATTTTTTTCAATACTTTCCTAAGATATTTGACGTCTTGAAATTTAAAATTGTGTTTTTCTCGAAATTACTTCGGATGGACATTGATCATTTTTCCCCTATACCCTTCGTATGTGTATATGACGTATAATTGTACGTATGAATAAAATTCATATAGAATTAATTCGTTATTAACGTGAAACTCATGACCCGTAAGAAAGACCTTGTATAATAATCCATATCTCTCTCTCATGATCGGATGGCAGCCTGCGGCTGTAATAACGCAAAAAGCGGACTAAAAGGAGTGTTTTATCCTCGCTCCTCCAGTTTTTATGCGCTAAAAATAGTGACACCGTACCGCGCAACAATACAGCGCGCGTTGCGCGGATGCATCTGGACCGCAGCAGTCCTTCGTCACCGACTTCTCCTAAAATTATCTCAAACGCGGCATCGGCCTCCTATTTTACTAGTCGTTTCGACGCCTCGAGTGGGAGTCGCGTGCCATTAGTCGGTCTCTCTTTCTCTCTATTCATCTTACACGTAATACCCCGACTTTCCTATCGCGCCTTTCCGTTTGACTAACGTTTCCGAAACCGAGTTATACAGTTATATGCCCCTTGGCCCCTTCGCAGCTGCGAGCAGTCGGCTCGTAACTCTTCGTTACGAAAGGACAAGGGTTTAAAACGTACTTTTACGCCTACGGGATGTCACACAACCTCAACAGTAGTGTTAACGACGGTGACTTGGGAATAAAATTGTATTGTTTACTTGATCGCGAGCGCGAAAATCCCCGCTTAAGGCTGAAAGTGATTTTTAGAATTAGCGAGAAGATGAGCGCCGGCGTTCCTCGGTCCGTTTGACGCGAACGAGTGCGCTATACGCCAGTATACGCACCTCCCCCAGGAACGTCGGCAGTTTCGCTTGGAGTCTAGACATCTCCCCGGGGTCGGCTTCCCGGTATCTCTGATATTTATAATCGCGAAACCTCGTCCCCGCATTAAAAGGCCCGATTCTCGGATTAGCGGAAGCTAGGCGCAAGTCTTAGATCTCGCGCGGGAGACGACCGACACGTGTCGTGTCAAAAGCCAGTCCTCCCTGCCTCTCCCCCGTTCCTTCCCCCTATCGTCGTATCCTTCCATCAGTGCACCACTCTCTCTCGATGTCCGCGCTTCCCATTTTCCATTCTCCGTTTTCAAACGTTCCTTAAATATACACGTCGCTCCGATCCCCGGGGCCGTCTTAATTTCCCACATCATTCGATGCACCGCGACATTTGCGACACGCCTGCCATATGGAAAGATAAGTTACTTTGAGCACGATAATTCTGTGATGTTAGGCGACTTCCATTGAATCAGCACCGATTGCCACGTAATTACTCGCTTCACGATTTATTTATATACTTTTCTGTATATAATTGAAAGTATAATTTTATAAACCAATAATTGATTGCGCGTGAACATTTGCGCGTCTTTTCCAATCTCTCCACGATTGGAAAGTTCGATGCGTAACAAATTGACGGTGAAATTTTAGCTAACGTGGGAAATAATTTACGATCCCTTAATTGCCGTAGCGCGCCGTCACACGATTCGCTAGATACGCTTGCTGTCTGTTCTCCGTCTAATTAAATCAATAGCGTCGGAGATCGCATCGCGTCGCGCTACATAGCGTGTGTTGCGCGGTCTCTGGCCGAGGAGGTTTCTCTCTCTCTCTCTCTCTCTCTCTCTCTCTCTCTCTCTCTCTCTCTCTCTCTCTCTCTCTCTCTCTCTCTCTCTCTCTCTCTCTCTCTCTCCTTCGCGCGTGCGAATCTTTCAGATTGGCGAGACGTACGGCGGACGTCGTGCGGTTGCACGCGTGGTCGAATAATGCGACCGGGCGTCTCTGAAATAGCGCAATTAAGCAAATGACGCGTCCCACACGTGCCTGCGCTCTTTACCTCCCTGTCCCGCCGCCGCTCCTTCGTATACTTACTTTATCGTTTCGCCAAGATACGTCGCGGCGTTGTTAAGAAAAAAAAGAAGAAAAAAAACAAAAAAAAATTTCGACGTCGCTACAAGAAATTCACCCATCGAATAATTTGTATTTATTTTTATATCGGGCAGTGACGAAATTTTCTGATAATCTGATATTTCACAAACGCCTCTGTACATGTATATATTCTCGCCAGCACCTGCGTTCCCATACGCGAAATAACCGCATAACGATAAATAGTTTCGACAATACCGGAAATATCGGGACCACTGTCGGTCGGGACCATGTCCCTATGTGTAATTAAGAAAGTTATCTCGTGACCTCGATCGGCTTTTCCGTTTACCGCATCGAACGTCGCATCGTTTTCGCGCGGCAATCTTTTTCGATAATTCTAATAATTTCCGCATCGTTTCGCGTGCACGAGATCGGCGAAGAAGGGCCACGGCGTTTCCGCGTCCGTATATATACGCACTGATAAATGAATCCACACACAAAAGCGGCAGATGCCCGGTTTCACCGGGCAATCCGTGCGCGACACAAAAGTCGAACGCACGAGAGTTCCGCGCGCGAATGTGTGGCTGAAGCGAGACAGCTATATACGAGACGCGCAACGCGCAGCACATATGCAGGCAGGTAATGTCGCCGATATACGCAAACGGTACTACCGCGAATGTTCGGTACGCGGTACCGATGCAATGAGGGCAAGTGCGTGCGAGTGCCGGGCCACACCGTTATTGCGCTCGGTGCAACCGTCACTTTTCGGCAGCTGCCCAAACTTTCGCACGCGCGCGCGCGCGCGCCTCTTAACCATTGTATATAATTTTCGCGGAGATAGGCGCGAAAAGGACAAGGGTCGCTCGCGCTTTCGTTTGGGCCGCACGGCATTTATCGCTACGCGTCGGGCCGTTTAACGAAGACGCGTCTCTCTCTCACATCCGTCACAATGTCTTTTCACAAGTAAAAACCTCGCACCATGTATTTATGTGCGAAATAATCGCGGAAGCATCGGTGCGCCGCGCGCCGCGCGCATCGACGACGACGACGTACGCCTTCCTTTCCGGGTCAGTACTTACTCGAGTCTTTGTCGTCGCAAGATTTCGACGGATAATGCGCGAAACACAAAGCCGATCACTCTTCTTTCTCTCTCTCTCTCTTTCTATCTCTCTTCCCCTTCTTTTTCGCACTTTTTCTACGAGAAAAGTTAATATAAATATGTATAAAAATTACGTCTAATTATACATTAATTCTTAAAAAATTGTGCTAACGATATAAAATACATAATAAATACCTAAAGTGTATCATATAAAAAATGGTAAATGCGAATTATTATATATGTGTATTTACGTTATTTTTCAATTTACACTTAAATGTAAAAAGCTTATAAAAACAGTTGAAATAAATAAATCGACATCTCTCAAATTAATCCTATTTAAACTAAACGTTCGTCCAATCATCTATCCCAGTTGTAATAAGGTAGAAAATCGAAGCCTCAATGAACACCCACGACGTCGCCAACTTCAGGTAAAAATTTTAGAATTAAAAAAAAATCGTTCCACGTCGACAGCATCGCGCGACGAAATACGCCTAACAATCTCGAAGAAACAAATCGCCTACGGTCATTCGTAACTGGCGTAAAGAAAAATCGTGGCTAATTTGATACGGCTACTACGAGTGGCATTAGAATGGATGAGGAAAGGGGGTCATATAGCGAGACCCGCGCGTCGTGGCTTTGATACCCGATGCGTGCGAAGCGGAAAAGCCGTCTCTCTGTAAAAACGATCGGAGATAATCTCCTTTTGTGCATGGACGCTGGTACAATTGTGGGACACTTTTGTGTCGCTCGCCGACAAATACACGCGCGTGAATATGCTCGGATAAAGAAAGAGAGGAAGGGGAGAGAAAGAAGGGGGAGAGGGGAGAAGATTCCGACATTTGTCTCTTCTCTCGCTACACGGAGGGATAAACGAGGTGGAGAGACGATGAGGACTAAAAGAAGACAATATTTTACACGGAGACGTACACGAGAGAAGAAGGGCGCGTGTTCACGTCGCGTCGCGTCGTTACGCGGTTCTCGCGCGCGCGCACACGTATACACATATGTGTTCTCTGTCGGTGTGTATAGACGCACGAATGTGGACCGAATGAATACGAACGACACTTGCACCCACATGATTCATTGAAATTCAAATGATATCTCCCTGACTCGTCCTTCTCTCTCGCCCTCTCTCTCTTTCTCCGTGCGGACCGCGGAGCCGTGATGTTCGCAGGCGCGTCGGTGTGCGTGGCCACCGTGCACGTATATCGGCGCGTATACTAACGCGACGTATACGCGCGCGATCGTCTGTGACAGCGTGACACCCCATGAAAACGCGCGTGCTTTACATATATGCTTATACACGTCGGTTGGAGATATTCATTATAATAGCGAGCGCGAGCCGTATAATATGATGCATCTTTGGTATGCTAACCGGGGTCAAAATATAACTCGCCGTCGCGCCGCGATGAGATTCAAGTCTGCCCGGACGAGATGGAGACATCCCCGAATTCCAACACGCATCCCGGCATCCCTCCCACACGCTGACACTCGTTCGCGCGTTTGCCTTATCGTAGTTATCGTACAAACCTAACGCGTATATCGTAAAGATTATTCAACATTAAAGAACAGGCATTTGCATTTAATGTACCGCGCATTACCTATTCGCGTATACGAAGAACGTGAAAAAATATAGACTACCGAAGCAAAGAAATTGAAAAGAATAAAGGAGGAAGACGGGAAGAAAAAAAAAGTTGACGGTATATACTATGTTATGTTTACACGCGCGGCACCGCAGCCAAACGGAAGAAGCGGAAGAAGATGTTGCACACATGTCTTGAGGCGTACACTGGAGAATTGGGGGCCACGCCGATAAGAGGGGTTATTGCGATCGTTATTCCCGCGGTGAGTCGAAGAACGTCGCGGATCTTTCTTGCGCCAAACAGAGACGAGACATATTACACAAGTAATATTGTTAAACTATATCCATTTAAAAAATCGATCGTATCTTTTAATGGCGGTACTATATGTATATTATAAAGAATGTATATATTCGAGTTTGTTGTAGCGATATAATTCTACGTTTGTAATGCGAGAAAAAAGGCAGAAAATGATTTAAAAAAAAAACGCAATACCCGACTAGAAGGAAAGGCACTGTCAAGTTGATCAACGATATGTCACATCCTGTTGTTGAAAATCTCGTTTCTGCGAATCAGCATGCGGCGTAACGAACCCTTTAAGGGGGTTGTCGTGCTGAAATATCAGCAAAAAGTATAAACGCGCGCTTACGGTTCTCCGCGTATTCCCCTTCTCCACTTTAAAGACTGGATTTTCTAGAGCAACTGTACACGCACACATAGACGTGGCCTGTCCATGTACTCTCTCCGCGCACGCGTGTAAAAAATTTCGGATTTGGCAACGCTGCGTAAATTGACGTTTAGAAAAAATGTCTGGAAAACCGCGTTCAAAACGTGGAAGGTTCGTTTCAAAGAAAAAGGCTGAACGAGTGAAAAAGCTGTAGAAAATAGCGTAGCAGCCAGAAAAAGCAAAACCAATAAAAGTACCAGGCAAGAAAGCGATGATGAGGGGAATCATATTGTTAACCTTAAAAGTATGGGCCAAGCACTACACTGCTGTGCTTGCAAAGAAGTTTTGAGTTTAGATAATATAAATAATGAAGTGCGCAAAGGACTTTTCTCAATACTTCATATTAAGTGCCATAAATGTGGAATTCAAAATGAGGTTAACACTGGTAAGAAAGTTGACTTAGATGGCCACTGTTACACAAATGTGAATCTTCAAGCTGTCCTTGGTAAGATATGAGTTTTTGCTTGCAATTAATTATAACAAATTTTTCTGTTTTATTTAATAATATTTTATGTTATCACTATAAATAAAAAAATTTGTTTGTAGGTGCGATGCATTCTGGTCTTGGATGTACTGGTTTGAACAAAATTCTTGCATGCCTCAATATTCCAGTCATAACAATGGATATGTTCAAAAGATATGAAAGAAAAGTCGGATTAGCCATCGAAAAAGCAGCTGTAGAAAGTTGCCAAAAAGCAGCGTTAGAAGAAAGGCACCTTGTGATAAAGAACACTCAAGAGCTTTGTGATAATTTGTAAGAATTATCATTTTTTTTTGTATGAGAATATTTGTAAATTTTATATGCACATTTTTGAATATTCTTTTGGTTAATTGAATTATATATTTATACTGAATTGTAGCTGCGATTTAACTTTTCAATTGTATATTGAATTGTATATTATTGCTTAATTTATAATACATCAATAATGGATTGATATTTAGCTGGGATAAACCTTTATATTTTATATTTAATTGAATTTATGTATTTTACTTGTCATTAAAAAATAAAAACAAACATTACTTAGATTTAAAAAAATAAACATGATTTTTTTCCTTAATATATAGCCATAATTCAAATACGGTTTTTATTTTATTTATAGACCAGCCGACATTGTTCGCGATCTTTATCCTTACCTAACGATTCTTCAATCCTCTAATCAAAGAAGTCCTGAATTTGACCAAGCATGCAGTAGTATTGTAAACATCATAGTTTCGTACGACATGGGCTGGAGTAAAAGAGGCAACGGTCGCAGTTATGACAGTCTGAATGGTTATGCAGCAATAATTGGATTTTTAAGTCATAAAGTTTTAGATTATACAACACGAAATCGCAAGTGTTACAAATGTGATATAGGACATTCGAAAGATGACCACGATTGTCGAGAGAATTTTGAAGGCAGTGCAAAAGCGATGGAAGCGGACGCCGGAGCGCAATTGATCAATCGAAGTAAAATTCTTCAAGAAAATAATTTAAATGTTGGAGTTTTGATCGGTGACGAAGATAGTAGTACGATTGCCGCAATACGAAAAGAAAGTGGCAAAGTCATTCATAAATTGGCCGATAAAAATCATTTAGTTAAAAATTTTGTAAGTGAATTGTACACACTATCGAATTCCTTCAAAGAATTAAAAAAAAGTGGTGTTATAAATCATTTAAAAAAATGTTTCACGTACGCGATTGCTCAACAAAAAGGACGAACTGCAGACCTTGCTTCTGCAATAAGAAACATCCCGGATCATGTATATAATAGTCACGAGAATTGTGGCGAGTGGTGTAAGCGATGTGACGATAACACACAGCAAACTATTGTATTGAAAGATGAAAGTTTATATTTAAGTCTTCGAGAATTATTCGAAAAATATGCAAATAATGCTGCAAAATTTAGCGTTGTCGCATCCAGTCAGGCAAATGAAAGCCTAAATAGCATGATAGCTTGTAAAGCACCAAAGATGAGATGTTACAGTAAATCGCAGTCTGCGGATTTTAGAGTCGCTAGTGCTGTTTTAAGTAAAAATGAAGGTGATCAAGGAATAATAAGGGTTACACAATTATTAGGTTTACAAGCAGGTAAATATACATCAGCATATTGCCTAAGAAGTGATAAACTTAGAATAATAAAGTCATCTAGAAAAGTTACGAGAGAGTCGAAATTGAGGCGTATTCAGTTAGCAGCAAACAGACAAAATTTACGAAAGAAAAAAGAAAGAAGAGAAGGTATTACATATAAGACTAACTGTGGGATAGAGATGACGAGCGAAAAAATAAGCATTGAAGAAAAGGTTGATGATAGAAGTACAAATAATACGACTAAAATAATTTATTTTGATTTAGAAACAGCAGGCTTTGAAATAGAAAGTGATATATTACAAATAGCAGCAATATCCGAAGCTTTTGAATTTAATGTATACATTTTACCTAGTCAAGCGATTCCTATTCATGTAACCAAAATCAATTCTTTACATAATAAAAATGGAGATTTATATTTCAAGAATAAAAAAGTTGATGCCGTTACGCTTGAAAATGCATTACTCGCGTTCTCAGAGTTTATAAATATTGTATCTCCATCTTGTTTGCTTGTTGCGCACAATGCTCGTTTTGATGTTCCTCGATTACTAAATGCAATTACAAACTGTAAAATCCAAGACAGGTTTCAAATTGTAACTGGGTTTTCAGATACGTTAAAATTGTTTAAAACAGTGTATCCATTCCGTAAAGGCCCAGGTGCCTTTAAATTAATCAATTTAGCACAAGATCTGCTTGAAACTCAGAGTCCTGGATTTTTCCATGAAGCTTTATTTGACGTTCGTGTATTACAACAACTTGTAAAGGTTACTTCCAAAGAAACAGACTTATTCATTTTTGAAAAGAAGTTTGAGAAAGCAATCGAAGAAAACAAAATCAACAAAATTATCAATCATAAAGTATTGGAATTGGCTCCTTTTAAAAACATCGTTTCTCGTGATATAATTAAAAAAATAGCTGTCGCAGGGATAACATTCCAAAATTTAAAATCAAAATTTTCAAATGAAGGAGAAGATGAAGTAATCAAGTTTCTTTCCAAATGTGATAGTAGCCGTAAGCCTCTAGTAACTAAGAATAAAAAAGTTCTGACGAAAATAATTGGTTGTTTAAAAATATGTTAAATGTTTATAAATAATATTTTTAAATGTTTTTAAATGTTCATAAATAAAAATATTAATATATTATTTATTGTAAAACTACTCTGGTATATTTATTTGATATCCTCATCTTTTCATGCACTCATATTTTATTCGAATTATTCGTTAATACTCGTAATAACCTAATGTTACTATAAATCAATTCAACAAAAAGATTTCTATTGCATAAATCTCCTCAATTTTCATTTATGTAGCCAGCAAAATCCGGAATTCGTCAATTCATAATGTTATTGACAAACAAAAAAAAATATATTTTGTCGGTACACACTATACTCAAAGAGTATAGTGTGATTTACGCGCGATGTCTGCTGGGCCGCCAACGTTGCCACGTCACCACAGCGCTTCTCTTTGCGCATTTTTCAGGCATCATGATAACGTACTTTTACTTATAATATCTCAACAACGAATATGGATTGCTCTATACGAGTTTCTGCTATTCGATATTATTGAATATCATTAATAACATATTAGTTTTTCAAAACAATGACAGTTTTGGTGGAGATGTTATAAGCGAAAATGTGGCTCTCGCGGCGACCTTTCCATAAAAGCCCATGTTAAAAAGCGCAACTTCCACAATGAATATCTCGAAAACGAATATGGATTGTCTATCTCAAATTTGGAGACGTAATGTATGTAAGGTTTATTAATACATACGCGAAGTTTAGAGAAATCGACAATATTTTTATATTTCACGACAACCCCCTTAAACCAGCTGCTCAAAGTGTCGCGCTGTCTAAAGCGTGCCTCGCGATAATAATCGTAACGAAATTACGGAGAATTACGAACGACCGTTGCTCACGATATACTCGGCCGTTTTACTAGCTAACTGTGCATAGTGAAGATCGACGGAGATGATTATCCGGGTGGAAGGGAAAATTGCTAATTTTCTGGGATAATTTTTGCGCCAATTTATCTAAAAAATGTCACGTACGTTGCGCGGAGCGGTAGATTTCGTACGAGATGTGCTCGTTTTTCAAAAGTAATTACTATTGGTTCCATATTTGTTTCGTCTAATTCTGTTGGTGTCATTAATTAAGATACTCCGAAACAGAGCTGTTACTCTTCGACGGCTTCGAAGCTTCGAAGTTAATTTCGAAACTTCGAAGTCTTTTATCCCCAAAGCTTCAAATATTAGTCTTTGAAGGTGTCAATCTTCGAAGCTTCAATATATTAGAATGGATAAATGCAATATTAGAAATTTTATTCGGATTTTGTCATATAATTGTATAAATGTGTGCCTATTGCGGTGACTATTACTATTACATTAAATTAATAATAGTATAATTTTGATTCTTCGAAGCTTCGAAGGTTGAAGCATCGAAATTTCGAAGGTTCGAAGTTTGGAAAGTTCGAAGCTTCGAAACTTCGATCTTCGAAGATTTTAATGTCGAAGCTTCGAATCTTCGAAGCAAATCAGCCCTACTCCGAAAGGTAGTAGCATCTCATGGATTCAATTTCCAAGTCCGTAATGGCATCTTTTAGAAATTGACGCCTTTTATCTCGCTTGCGGGATATCGGAGCGTAAGCGAAGAGCGTCTCTGAAGGTTCGGCGGAGCTGCGCCTCGCTCCGGCGCCGCGGTGAAATCGCGTTATTCCCACTGTTTAGCCGAGGCACCGACTTGCCTCGACTCGAAGAAAAATACGATCGTGTCGAACTAGGCTATATTCCAGAGGCGAAGCGATCCGCAGCGGTCTCAGGCGCGCTGACCGCGGAGGGAGAAGACGAACGGCCTCGCAATTGGCTGCTTATAACGAGCGCGCGAAAAGCGTAGGTAGCTTAATAGCCATATTTACAGCCTCATCCAATTATTGAGTAAACACGAGGAATCCGCGGGTCAATATATCGTTTAAAAAAGAAAAAAAAACGTAAGAACTAGCGCCGCCAGGCCGCTTACGGATAAGTGATGCAGGTGTTGCACGGACTAAGTAAATTAGCTCGGTATAAGGCTTTCTCGAATGCAACGTGTGTATGCTATTTTCATCTGGCTTCCGTCTGAGTCTGAGTCTCTATCGTCGGTGCTGCTCTTTTTATTCCTTCCTTTTTTTGCCCGCAATGTTGAAGTCGTGTCGCGCGCTTGGACGGGACTTGGTTA
This sequence comes from Temnothorax americanus, assembly GCF_048541705.1. Classification (NCBI taxonomy): domain Eukaryota; kingdom Metazoa; phylum Arthropoda; class Insecta; order Hymenoptera; family Formicidae; genus Temnothorax; species Temnothorax americanus. The sequence goes on from NW_027509475.1 coordinate 2,041,651, forward strand.
ACAGATTTACGCTGTACGTCACCGTTAATACCGCGTGTCTCTTGATATCGCGCACCGTGAATTATACGAAGCGCGCGGCAGACAAATCTAATGCTTCTGCGCGAGCGATGCCCGTGGAGGTTGTCGCGCGTTGCGAGATTTAATTCTCTTCTTGCCAATTGCGTCATTTAAGGGAAACACTCGAGTACCAAACCCTTTCTCCTATATTCCAGAAACGATAGGGGAACCGTGACAATGGAACCGTTCAAACGAACATGCATCACTCGTATGCAACGCTCAATAATAATCTCGTTGCACCGTGCGGTAATTGCGCTTTCGCATGCGTAACTCGGTTAATTGATCGATAAGCAGGAATAAGAACGACCGGCTGCGGTATAACGTAAAATAAAGAAGAAGAAAGGAAATATTCGGCATTATTCTTTTCATATTTCAAACTGGATGAAACAAACATTAGAATTATATAATTTATTATCTCGTATATCGATAGTGTGGAATAAAATAACGTCCGACATGAGGTAGAGCAAGCAATACGGCGAGGAATTTTTTTTCGTCGTCATTACGTTATCGTACAAAGCAAAGCGCACAATTGCGCATTTAGATGACGCGATATAACTTTAATTACCTTCCTACACTGAAATGCAAATTAATTATAAGTATTGATAAAGTTTATGACGTTCAACGTACGGCACGTGTAGGTGATAACGGCTCGTTTTCGCTGCGTTTTGCAAGATAGTATAAGCCGTGCAAAAAAATATATATGTACGTATACGTATAAAATATATAAATATGTAAACGCAAATATTTCAGAGAAAATAAGCGTGCAGACGTCACCGGCTGTTTTCCCGCGACGCTTTACGCGTCATTGGTAACGACGGTATGTCACGACACAACGTTACACATTGTAAGCTCCAAAATAGTGAGAAAACAATCGAGTCGTCTTATCACGCTTTCTTATATATGTAACGAGTTAACATAGCTAGAAATCCAAAGTTCCCGATAGTTAACGTTAATGTGATTTTTTTATACGAAAGCGTGATTATAGCCGCTGTCCGCGTTAAATAGACGCATATAGAAATATTTGTTATTCAGCTATGAAGAACCGCGTGAGAAACTATCGCGCGTGTCTAAGATGAGTCACGAGAGCCGAATACAATTTTACTTTCATAGAACGATACAAAATATATCCGGAATAAGATACAGTGAGAAAAGCTTTGCGCGACCTTCCTTTCCACCCTTCGAACGATTCACGAAGATAGAAACGCGGAGATTCCACGCTCGAGCAAAAACCGCGTTGTTCGTCGAAATTACAAAGGACCGTATTCGTCCACGTCCCACGTTAAGCGCGCCAACCACCACGGCAGCGACGACGACGGATCACATTCAGAGTTTTAGGTGCCCCGCTGCATTTGCATAATGATAATGCATTTGCATAATCACAATGATAACTCGAGGGCAATCCGGTATACGTGCGCGCGTTCGTCATCGTCAGTCGTCTCGTCGTGGCACGTTCAAAGTACCCTAATTTTGTATGCTCTACACAGGGTGATTCTGGTAACTGGGCTCGGTTGTATCTTTTTTTTTAAGGTAGAAATAAAAATGGTAGAGAAAACTCTTTCGCTGTTTAGTACGATCTACCATTCTGTGACTATATTTTTTCAATGGTGCACTTGCAGGGCACCATTGAAAAGTCAGGCAATGGTCATTTGGCAACAAACGTCTCGATAATCACACACACGAGTATGAAATATAGATTTTTCTTAGAACTCTTGAATAAAATTCAGATAAAAAATTTAATTGCAAGTTAAAATTTTGATTTTTCAGATACAAGTCGCAAACTAAGCTACAACTTCTCTTTCAACGATTTATAATTGGACACATTCATTAAAGAAAATTTTCATAAAGCAAAGAATGGAACTTGGACGAATTTGTGGCCGGTTTTATGTGCCGAGCGCGTCTTCGGTGCGTATACGAGTGTCCTGCACACGCACCTCGGTTCACGCGCGCGAATATATACACGCTCGTAGAAGAGCAGCCAACCTTCTCGATCTACGGTCGAACACGCAGTATACACAGAGACGAAACACGGCGTAAAAGGTGTGCACGCGTGTATAAGAGCGAAATAGCTGGCAATTTGCGAGGTTTACGAGTTATTTCACAATGGCTGCAAAGTATAGTCCTACAGTATTATACTGCCGTGGTGGCTCTCGAGTGCACGGTCAGCGAACGTTGTTGCACGGGGTAGGACGTGCCATGCGCGCGTGTGGGTGCGTGCGAGCGAGCGAGCGCGAAGGGGGCGAGACGGAGAAGAGAGGAGAGAAGGGCCTCGTATGGGCGCGTTGTTGTTCGCGTTGGGTATCACCGGTGTCGGTGGACTACATTGTGTACGATAGGTGTGCGATCGTTGTTTTACTGAAACAAGTTCCTGGCCCCCGATACGTCGGATGTCGGATGGTACGCGACGTACTCCGGAGTAGTCGGCCCCCGTCCCGCCCCTCTGCTTACCCTATATATTTCAAGACAATAACCAACTGACTATAAACCTGTCCGGAGGTCGGGCGCTTTTATTTTCCCCCGAGTTAGCCCGAGTCTGGTTCTAAAAACATCTTTAAATCTCCTTCGAATCTCGATGGGAAGAGACAACCGCGCGCGGGAGCGTCGTGAGATTCGCGTTGGATAAAAGGGTAAACGACGCTTTAAAGCCGTGAGGCTCGGAACAGAGCGCGGCGAGAGCTTCGAGAAATTCGCGAAAAAAAAAGAAGAAGAAACGCGAGAGAGCCGCGGTACGCGAACGATTACCGACACCTCGGGAAAAAAATGGAAGGAAGAGTAAAACAGACGAAACCACCATCACGCCAAAGAAGAAAGATTAAAGAGCAGCTTGTACGCCCTCGCCGGAATGATGGATGCGATCCCTAAGATGCGGGCGCCGTTCGCCAAGTAGAGAGAAAGAGGTGGAGACTTCTATTTCCATTCCCCCGCGCACGTTGTTTCTCGTTACCCGCGCTCGTCTTTCGCGCACCGTTTATCCGCATTCGTCCGCTTGTTGTATGCTTTAATCGATGATACGCTATTAGACCGATACTCCGTTAAATGAAAGAAGTTTTCGCTTAAAATTTCGCGAAAGCCACTCTTATTAGTTTTTCGAAAAAAGTCAGAATTTCATAGATTTCTCGGACTTATATTTTGTAGTTGAATTGTATATCGGTAAATGACTAGTTTTGAAAGTTGCGACGCGAATCCTCGAAAGCAGGTTTGTCACGCGGACTATACGAAAGGATATCGGCGTTTTGCGGGCTCGCGCGCGCGAAACAACAATTTAAATGGTAATCCAATACCACACCCTCTTGGGGCAAAAACCGAAAACCACGGGCGAGCGGGGCGGCCGGACCGACCCGGCCGGATCGCCGCGCCGCGCCGCGCCGCGCCGCGCCATTTCATACCCCATATGGCAAAAATGCATCCGCGCGAGCGGAGTGCACGACGGAGTCACCGCAAAAAGCGTTAACAAGGCTGCGATGCGAGTCCAGCTAATTCTATAACTTGGTCCCCATTCCCCTGACCGGCTCGCGCGCGCGCGCAGCCTCCTTTCTACGTGTCTTATGTGAATAGCGCGCTACTTCAGGTCCGAAATATTCCTTCCTTCCTTCCTCTTCCTTTCTCGCGGTGTGTCGAGCCGATCGCGTCTCTCGTTCTTGCCGCGGAACCACCGTCAACGAACTCGCCGTTCGTTCGGGGACGGTCGGCTGGTAATTATCTCCCGGCCGTGTAAAAATAATAATTAGCTTCCATCGTTGCATTAATTAAAGCGCCTCTCTCTCCACCCGGTTCACCGTCTCTCCTCGCCTCGCGCTTTCGCAGGGGGAGAGAGTTCCGCCGTAATTACACGTCCCTCGCGGCACTAACCAGTGTCCCACAAAGGTGACCGCGCGAGTTGTTCACGCCCACGACACTCGGTCCGGGTTCGCGCGATCGCGCGCCATACCGCGGCGCGGCATACCTATTACGCTGCCGATGCTACTCTCGAATATCGTTCAATTATTCGAATCGCTATTCTGCCTATTTTGCCAAACTCATTTCTAGACGTATTTATAAACCGTCCAACTTGGAGAAATAATCAGGCATGTCGATAAGCTTTGGAATTTAAAGCATAACCTTTTAGCGTTCCACCAAAAGCATCAAGCGCGAGAAAGTGTTAGACGTACAAATTTTTCCCCTTCACAATTGCACGTAATATATAATTTAGAGAGATTGATACGCTATATTAGTTACGTAAAGTGCAAGTGTGATTAAATTGAGAGGTAAAAGAGAGAGAGAGAAAAATAATTGGAAAGAGACAATCGAAACGGCACGTTAAACATGTTAGTCGCCCAAAAACGCGGCGATATCGCACGATCATTGCCGACAAGCTGAGGAAGGCGTACGTACTTGCTATAGGTATTTGCCTGACGCACCTGTCTGAATTGTTCTTCGAAGCTCCAGTTGGCTCCGGATGGATGCTGACTGTTCACCGACGCAGCGCGAGCTTCACCCTCACGAGCTTCTCCGTTATTCCTCGAGTTTCCTTGCAACGATTCTCCGTTATTCCTCGAGCTTCCTTGCGAAGATTCGCCGTTATTCCTGCAGCGAGGTGGCGAAGATTCGTTGGCCGGCGTGGTAGAAATCGGGACTCTAGAAGAAGAGGCAGAGCAACCCAATGCTTGATTCTCAGCTCCTTGAATCCCGAGATTTCCCGCAACTTGCAGATGGTTGTTTTGCAACGGCTGTGGCGGTAGATGCGATGACGGCGGTGGCGGCTGCGACATGTATGGAAACAGGCCGAAGTTACTGCTCATCGCGGCCTGTAGAACTTCCAAATTGTTTCTACCTTGCAGCATTTCTGCGTCGTTACGCTATAAAAAGACCGTTAAAAAATACCGAATTAGTTACAATCGAGCAAACATCGAGCGATAAAAGTAATTCTTATCGAATAATTAATTGACATCGGAGCATTCCTCGCTCATTAATACGAAAATTGTATAAAGATTTATTCCATTGTTTTCAAAAGTTGTAGCCGATCGATTACGACTTTTACCAAGAAATACGTTTGCAGGTGTCACGACCTTAATTATTTATATTAGTTTAGAATGAGAAATACAATATAAAGCGCAAATTATTTCTGCTGAAACTTTCTAACTTCGCAAGCGATTCTCCTCATTTTCACGCCGCGAACAAATACTATTGTACACGAGAGAGCACGATCTCTTATCGGACCAATGATCGTAGAGAGATTTGCGTTCGGCCAGATCTGTCATCCGGTTTAGGCTGTTACGTAAAAAAAAAAAGTCTATTGTCACGATGGTAACTCATTTATGACTGTCAACGTCCGCTGTTACGACTGTCTCACGATTTTCCACGATTCGTGTCATTCTACCTTGGCACTTTTGTAGGTCAACGAACGCTCGAGCCTGCCGAGCAAGTTTTATGACGAATTATGCGGCTGCTTATCTTCACGGAAACTCAACAGAGCGAACGATAGAGAATTCTTGACAATAAGACTGTTTTTCAAGATCTGCGGATGTTTTCGTGCCGTTTTGGCGATAAACAGCTTATGCATTCAACGAAATGTAAAGCAAGTAGCGAAAGATTAAACATGTAAAAGAAGCAAAAAAGAGAACGAAAAGGCTTCTGTCACTAACCTCCAATCTAAACTTCGCTAGTAATGGATGATGCATGAAATTGTTCAAATGTGCTAATGAAGACGCACCAGCTGCGTCCAGGGCTTGTGAGTTGACTTGAAGTGGCGGCGAAAGTAACTCTTCTTCCTCTTGCGCCTCATCATCTATATCCGATTCATCATTATCTTCTTGATACTGAAATCATAAAAAAAATCAAGAAAATTATAATTCTACTCGAAGTAAAATTCCGCTTCATATTAGACGTGCGTGTCTATACGTAATCAGGTGAATGCAATGCATATGCGAAAAATCACGATAAATTATCATAAAATTGATCGATGTGTTATTTCCTAATGTTTTTATATGTTGATAATTTTTATACGTTGCGCAAATTTTTCCTTCGCCTTCCTTTTCGTCTCATGGTCGCGTAAATTTACAATCGCACGAAAAATAATCGATCGAATCAGGAGTCGGAATAAAGAGTAGTGGAATCGGTTGATAACAACCGGTGATATCAACCGTGCAAGTTTAATCGTGAACAAGGAGAGCAGATAGCGAGGCATTGAACATTAATTAGGAAAATGGCGAATGCGATGAGTTATATACACCGAGAGATAGCCGCTATCAAGTAACATTATTATGCTACGGGTGTCATAAGTGTTTTACGGCTGTGCCCATTGCACCGGAGCTGGCATAAAAATGTACAAGTCACATTACCGGGAACGGAAACGGCCGTCGTAAAAAAAAAGAGATGGACGCTCCATATTTTTTCCACGCCTGAAATTAACTCAACCTCTCGATAAATGTCCTGCGCGCGACTCTCAGACACGGCGAGCGTCGACTCGCGTATAATAAGGTACTTATTTTCTATGCACATTAATTTTTGTTTCCTATAGATAAGATCGGAATATATGTATATAACTTACAATTAAACAAGAAAACAAAAATTAAAAACTAATCGTTAATATTAAAATCTATAAAGGTAATCTGCAAAAATTTTGCAGATTTTATAGACATGCGTATATACAAGTATATATGTAAACTATTTTATATATTTTATCCATAATAGAACATTGTACAAATAAGAATTAAAGGAGTGACGTTCGAAAGAAGGGAGACGTCACTATTCATTATTTTAGTTTTTAGGGAGTGTCCCTTTTATCTAAAAGAAGATGCAAATAGATTCATCGAAGCTTCAAGTATATTCAAATGGCGAAGAAGCCCGAGCTTTTACCTGGAAAGGGCGGACTCGAGTAAATATATGCCTATCGGGGATGTGCAAGTGGATTCAACGGTAAATGTACCGATGTCGGGGCCCAATCTTAAATGGGACTACGATCGAAGGACAAGACATCCGATGGGCGAGGAGTGACAAACGGCCTCTCTGTCGGCATTCTCAGCACGTGTGATAATATTGACCCTCTACGGTGGTGGTCAGGAATGAATGAGCGGCAAAAAATAGAATCCTAATCAAATATGAAACAAGTTCGTTTCTGAGATTTCGATCTAGTCCGTCAACCTGTTATAATACTTGCCTATATTTTTATTCTACATCTTTCGGATAAATCTGTTTTATATATCTTTATCCGAATAAAAAATTTCAGAATTAAATTGTATCTATAATTATAATTGCAAACGATAAAGCATTAAGACACACTGTTAAATATTAAAAGATGAAATTTAAACCAGTACCTTTAGTTAAACAATATTTTATATTAACAGTATTTTATATTTATTTTAAACAATATTTTATATTTTGTTAGTTTAATTATTTTAACATATGAAAAAGAGTATTATTTTTTAACTCCATTGATTTAGTCGAATTAACGACATATTGAGTACGAGCAGTGGCGACCTACTGGAATGATTAAAAATCACTGAAATTGAGTATAATTTAATACTACGAATTTAACAATGTAAACATGTATAATAAAAGATATATCTTTAACAGAATTCAATGTGATCGACTATCAAATAGTACATACATATGTGTTAATGTTTGAAGACTTGTTCCGATAACAAATCGTGAAAGTCGTTGTGTGTTCCGGAGGCAAGTATTTATGCGAAAAATATCGTTGAAACCGACGCGTTGGGAAAAAGGCGCGAAAATAAATTACATATATATATATATATATATATATATATATATATATATATATATATAAAAGCATATATGTGGTATCGTTATTTTCACCGTGGCGTGAGGTTACGAATTATATCATTCAAGTATTTGCGGACGGTACCGTCATTACAATAATCACGGTAGAGCCGCGTTCAAGGGTGCCATTGTTCTAGTCTGAACCGAGCATTCGCACGTAGGTGTCTGAATCTCGTATGGAAAGTGACGGAAGAAATACGCCGGTTGCATCCGTCGAAGCAACGAATATCACAAAACGGATAGACGTTCAATTATTAATCAGCTTAGATCCGTTTGAAGGTTCATATAGGTATAGCGAACATTTTCCACCTTGTAACTGTTACTAACTGAGGTCTAACTTTACCGTTAATATGCTAATATTTATTATATGTTGAAATTTTGTGTGAATACTTATTTACCTAGGAATTTCCTATTTCCTATATATATTTACCTTTGCAAAAAAAATCACAATGACCTGTTTTTATTCTCATCATTTCTTTAATAGCAATTGGAGATGACGAGCGGGATAAATCAACAAAGAAAATAATCAATAAAAAGAAAAAAATTACATTTACGTTTCAACGAGAATATTTACAAGTGTCAATATCCGCACATAATTGCATCGTCTGTCATGGCATTTTCTCTGTTTGGTAGTCGCATATATACTTTTACGCTATCTAAAGAAGAATCTTTAACGAACAAATAATTGAAAGGCATTGAGAAAAATATTACTGTTACTGTTATACTGATAGACATTATAAATCACATATAGCGTTCTATATTAAAATATTCATACTGGTATTACATTGTCGTAATCTCCTCCCCCTCCCCTCTCTCTCTTTCTCTCTTCGTAATCCGTAGCGCAGCGTTGCGGTTTCATAAAGACATTTTAACGAGATTTAATATATCCTAGACACGACGATAGCTAAATTTATCGAAGGCTAAGCCACGGCGCGTTACCCTTCGCAGCCACTGCAGATAACTGTGTCCACCGTGATTTATCGCCATACCGTCACCATATATCCGATTGTTTTATTGTTTATACTTTATAGTTTCCACGCTTCGAAAGCGCTCGCACTCTCCAACAAAGACTCGTGGGTGAGGGGTGCTTGAATGCGTATACGGCGTGCCCGCGCATGTACTTGTACTTCGGCGTGGCGCTGTAAATCATCGCCTAAATGCTCCAGGCACTCTACACGCCGTGGCTCTAAATATTCTAATTAATGCAGGACTATCGCGTTTAATTGGACTCCCGTTAGGTGAATATCTGCCAGTATTGATCATCAATATATTAGCAAAGTTCGTACGAGTTATTTATGCAGTTACATAGTTGCATTAGTCGAAATGCGTCGGGGTAAATTTCTTTTCAGTTGTTATGATTTTAGGAGAAAAATACAATACGTACAAAATATGCTAGAATATAATTTTACATCAATACAGTTCGGTTTGTTAGTTGTTTAGTTTATCTAAATTTTATGCAGTTAGAAAAGTTACGATATTACTTGTCTTTATTCCGGATATTTCTATTTATAATTCTAATCTAGCCGTCTGACGTCGCGCGGCTTTTATCAAATACAATACGCTATGCATATTGAACACTGCGAAATGAACATTACGGTATGCATTACTCGAGAGAGAGAGAGAGAGAGAGAGAGAGAGAGAGAGAGAGAGAGAGAGAGAGACCAGCTAGATCTCTTGGAAGTTATTACGTGGCTAAATTGTCGCGTTGGTATTTTACAACTTCGTGGAATAGGCGTAGAAAAGAACAATGTTATCGGACATGCACAATGCAATGTGGAAAGATTCGAAAAAGAATTCTCGTCGAGAGAGAGAGAGAGAGAGAGAGAGAGAGAGAGAGAGAGAGAGAGAGAGAGAGAGAGAGATATGTGTAAAAGATAACGCAACTATAACCTGCAAGATTTGAACGTATTTGCAAATATCAAAATTGTCCGCAGATTTTAATTTGTTAATTTTTGTGACTTTTATAACGACACTTTTTCATTTTATATTTAAATAGTTATTATACAAAATATGCGATGCGCGCGATTGTTATAGCATATTTGTGGAATTTGTGGTGTACCTAATAAATAAACATATAAAAATAATTACGTGTAATAATTTGTTCTCAAGTGTGCTGTTAAGTATTATATAAATGTAACTCTTTACACAATTCTAACATTTCTATTCCCGACAATTGATGATTAACGTGAAACTTTATGCACAAAGGGGACACAAGTATTATTTCATTTTTTTTTGCAATTTATGAACCGCGTGATGTTCTTGCAATAAATCTAGTACAGCCCGTTTTTTTTTTACGACTGCTGCAATTACGGTTATCGTAATTGCAAGACTAAAGATATTTTGCGTCACGAAAGACTGAATTATATTAAACGCGTAAAATTTAGCAATAGTTTGCGAATAATTCTCCGCGCAGCTAATATTACCGTGCGAAAGTATGGACTCGTTGTCGAGACTGTCCGGTCGAAGTATTTGGTCTAAGTTTTATGGACGGCGTTTTACGCATTGCAGGTGTTTAAAATATATAGCGATTAGATATGACCGCGCGAAATAAAAAAAAAGCGTTAGCTCGTTACAAATGCGTATATCGTAAGGGTATTCTCCTCAGACGAAAAATATATTACGGATTTTCTCTAATCGGACGTATATGGTAGAGAAGAGGTAAAAAACTTTTCGAAAACACATGAAACCAATGAGAAATAACGACGGACAGAATCGGCGAGCGCCGCATCAGGCATCGGAATTATAAGTTATCTTTGAAAATAACGCGCGATAAATGTGTAAAACGTTTTTATGTATGTGCATATTTCGCGACTTTACTATGCGATACCATTAGATATTACTCAAAATAAATAGCACGGCGAAAAAAAAAACAGGTATGCAAATCAATGGATAGATAAACGGGTGACTCTTGATGGGAATCGCGAATGCCGCGCTATAATATATAAACATGCATAGCGTAAGGATAAAGTTGAAAAGCGAAGCGAAGTATATATAAGTGTCGAAAAAATCGTAATATATATAAAATAACAGCGAGGAAAATAAAGCGAGATAAGCGCTAGAACGTATGATACGAGATATCACGGATCACATTTTTCATCGCGATAGCGAACTTTTTAATTTTTTTTTGCGCAGTTTTTTTAGCATTCTGTGCAGCGCTCGCGAAATCTTATTTATTGTCGAGTACCGCAATATTCAATGGGAAAGAATAGGAATATCCGCGTAACGCGTAACGCAGATAATTATTTCGTTGACACGTGCAGCGAAATATGCCGCGTAATGTGCGAACGCGTGAAATAGGATGCGTTATCAGAAACGTTATCGAACTCATTTCCTCGGTAACGCCGAGGAGAGGGAGGTATGACTCGCAAGCGTATATCGATACGATATCGAAGGAAATGACTGCGAAATAATTGCTTTACATATTGTAGCGCGTTTCTAGCTCGAGTCGCTCGAGTTTACCATATTCCACGAACACGCGCGGTCGAGCGCGATTCCCGCGCCCCGTAACCGATAAAGCGTATGCGCGATATAGAGCACGCAATGAATTCGAAACGAAGACTACCGAGAATTCGAAATGGCGCGATGCCGCCGCCGCGGTGATTAATTGCGCGCTAGAAAAGTGGGAAGCCAAGTAATATAGCGCTACTGCGGAAAGCTAGGAAAAAAAAACATGTATATCGAGGCTTATCGCGTGATAGTGGTCGAATGGGAAGCTCGTGAAAATGTATCCGCGTTGCTTCGCGGAACACACAATCGGCGGAGGAAGGACGCCGATTTATATGCGCGAAATTATACCTCGAATTGTATTTCAATGTTCTCGCTTACTCGGTTACGTTTATTTTCCATATTTCAGCAGTTTATATATAAATTATAAAAATCTAGTTTTATTTTTCTGTCAAACATGCATATTACCCAGATAACACAATGTCAAAAATCGAAACATAAGACGTCTTCAAGATATGTCATATTACAAAACGTCTTTATACACTGTTAAATATTAAAGGATGGAATTTAAACCAATACCTCGAATTAAATGACATTTTGTTATTTTTAACTACTATATGTGTGTCAAAATTTATTATTTTAACACAAAACAGTATTATTCTCCATTAGTTTAGTTAAATTAACGACATATTGAGTAGAAGCAGTGATGACTTACTTATAGAAATGGTTAAAAATGACTCAAATTGAGTATAATTTGACACTACGAATTTAACAGTGTAAAGACGTCTTTAAGACGTCTTGTGTCCCCGCCGATTATGGACATTGTGTTACCTGGGTATCCAACTGTCTATCGCTCCGACAGTTCGTGCACGTTGCAGACGGATGATTGATAAAAAATCACGAATTCTTATACTGGACTTCGATAAGAAGAAAAAAAACGCACTATATTACGGCGCGTCGCGCAATCAAGATTCATCGCGCTCGTGGCGCCCATCGAAGGATCACGCGGATCGATCCGTAATAGATAGAAGCGGATACGTTGCGAGAAGAGTAACGATTTAACGAATGGCCCCGGCGTTTATCGATACCCAATAAGAATGAAAGTACGAGTACCTACACGAGTTCCCGCGGGCCCTCCCGCGGTGCTCCCACGCAGGGATCACGGCTTCATCGGTCGATCTTTTTCTCGTATGCGCGCGCGCACGCGAGGAATACGCGTGTAACTCTACGGTCCATAAAATAAATTCATAAGCGCCCGATGATAAACAGCTCGGAAACGGAGCCGTTTTGGCAGATCGATCGATTTAGATTGAGAGATTACCCCCGGTGTCCACCCGATGCCCGGGTGAACGGAAGAGTGCTGATTTATTGGCTCCTCCAGGACTTCTGTCAGGTATATAAATTCATTGACCATCGGAATCGTCATCGCCGTAATCGCTTTTATTTATCAATATCGCTGAGAAAGCACATCGATCAAGAGCTGTCTATTTAGGTGAAACGTCCTGCGGAACGCGCTACGCGGGGAAGCGCGGCATATCGACCGAGAGAGGCCCCGACAGTTTTTCCCTTTCGCATGTATATTCTCACTCACTCACGTGATGCTGTTATTATAATTTCAGATCTGAAACAAGATAAAAAACGGGCATTTCACGATTTTCAGCATATGCCGACTTGACTGTCTATCGATTTGCTCGTTCACTCGCGAAAATATATACCGGAAAATATGCGGGTCACGTTTGCTCCTTTAATTCCACTTAGGTAGAGGTACCTATAAAGGAAAAGGTCGTCGAATTTGGGACATTTGGTAGACGAGGGTCGGCCATACCGACGCCTTCTCGCTTCCATGTGTTTGCCAGATTCGAGATCGCACACGCCGGAATCACGGGTATATCTTTCACCGCACAAGCGCAAATTATTTTTATCGATTCGCTCTTACGCAACCTTCGAGAAGATTCGCCTCGTGGGAGACGTGTCCAAAAGAAACGTTGGCTAAGATTCGCGCGAGTATCGTCGGCAATGAAACGTTCAATGCGCCGTTTCTTTAACCACTTTTTCTTTCAAATAAAATTGAATAACGATATCTTGAAAAAAAAAAGGAAAGAAATGTCAGAGATCTGCTACGCGCGTGACTGTCGCTTCGAGGGCGGTCCGCGCGATCAAGTTCGAGGAAAAGGGTCTCCATGGTGAGCACCCATATTTATAACCGTGGCGTATTTCGTGTAAAGTAAATCGGAGACGCGGTGGAAAGACGGACGGACGATGGCTGGCTCCGCCGGATTTAATTAATGACCCGCCGAGTTTGATCTGCCGGCTACAAAGACCGTAGGCAAGACGTGCGCGCGCGCGCGCGCGCGCGTACTCTTCTCTCTATCGTTTGTGTTCTTCCTTCTTTCGTCATCGTTCCTCCCTCCCATGGTCTATCTTCTCCAACGTATGCGCGGTCACGGACGGAACGGAAAGACGCGAAAGAAAAAGCGGCAGAGGAATAGAGGGAAAGAAATGAATGTTTATTTCGGTCTTGGAGCGAAGATCGCGAGCGAGAAAGGCACTTTCTCGATATTTACGGTCTTAAAGCGTCGCGTAGCGTGTTTGTAACAATACGTAAGGATTTAATATATCGAGTCGTACAATCAAATGCCTTGCTAAAATTTTGAAATTGCTAAAAATTTGTTAATATCGAAACGAAAGTCAGATCAATTATTCATAATTATGTGACGCTAAATAGATATACAATTATGATTCAGTCGCGTTGAAATGCATAATCGCGACCGTAATCTCGCGTCTTTGCGCGACAGATCTACCTGAGGGCAGGCGAGACGACCGCGCCCCGCTGACAAACCACATACTTCAGCGCATAGTTATTTTGAACTTGACCCACATTCCCGACTTCCTACAAACTTTGCTTTTCTCGTTCTTCTCTCGGGCGGAGTCTTTGAAAAAGACAGATTGATCGAACAGGGTCATCTTAGATGGAAGACGTTCCAATTTCGCGGGCAACACCGCGCGCGATATCGCGCGATGAATTTATTTCTGTGCCGAAGCCGAAATAAAACTATGACAAATTACGCAATCACCCCCGCCCCCGTGAGTACAAAGGGGGTAGCGCTTCTGATTTCAAAAGCCGATATTCATCGGAACAGTCAAACGAACGTACGACAGTGACGGATCGTCTAAATTGAAGAGCGGAATCCGGCATCCGCGACGGCGAGAAGCGGATGAAACAGAGAGAGAGAGAGAGAGAGAGAGAGAGAGAGAGAGAGAGAGGGAGGGAAGGAGAGTGGAAAGACGGGGTGGGATGCGAGTGGGCCACGAAGGGAGCTATAGAGCAATATTAATAGCGTGGGTGGTGGCAAAGCGTCGTGGAAGATATTGTTAGAACTCGGAGGCTGACTCGCACGCTCCGGAGGGGAGAGCTCCTTGCTAATGGGGTTTTAATGACGGCCAGCTGTCCGTCCGTCACACACTTTTAGACAACTATTCGGTATTTCTGTATCGCCATCTCTCGATCCCGATTTCCCGACGAGCGTCGTAAGATCGACTTGTGTCTTTCTCTCTCCTCCTCCGACTCCCTGTGTCGGTACGGTATCCGATGTCCAAAACAGCAACCTTCGAAGGCTCAAGCTGAGAAAATAATTTAAAGGAATCCAAAGAGAGAGGAGACGACTCGCACATTGATGCGGAGCCTGGCGGAGCGATTGCGACTTCTATTATACAGGATGTTCCAAATTGTTTGCATTTCCTTTCACCTAACGAATTCTTTTAGATCTTTTATATTTCAATATTTTTTTCTTTCTGATCTTTTTAATAGAATATACAAGAGCAATAAGGATTATTAATAGTCGTGAAAATAATCGAAATTATAAATTATCTAAATTATGATTAATATAACTAATCGTTTTCAAGTGGTATTCAGGTGTTGGTACCATTGCAGACACAAAGGTAGAAATACAAATCTCTGCACCGCACACGATGAATGAAACGGCGGTCGGTCGGTTTCAGGTGCATTCTTATATCGTTTTTGCGCGACTGTTCCATATTACCCGAGCGTGTTTTAGTCTCGACATTATAATTCCAAGTTTTCTTAAAGCAAATTTCATTGCCAAGAATCTCGAGGTATCCGAGCGTCATTTCGCCATGAGGAAGAACTTGAGGAAAAGTAGTCGGTGCGTCGAAACGTTTGTTCTTACCGGCGGGCAACAATTAAGCCGCGTGCCGCGTCAATTCAGGGGGAAGAAACGCGAGAGGCTTCGGACTCCGGAGCGTGCAAGCACCACGTGCACGAAGGAGGTTACACGCGCTTACGGGTGTAGGAAGCAGACAAGCGGGAGAAAAGCGGGAGGCTACAGCGCGATTTTATGACCCATTAACTCATCCAGCCGGGATTGCTCGCGACATAGAAAATCCGCTCTGCTTAAAATTTTGACGCTAAGCTTTTATCGTAAACCCATACAAAGTTCATAAATAGATAATATAATTTTGCGCGAATAGAAATTTATCATATTCCATGCACGCAGCGTGCTTCAGCTTTTCATAGTCGAATGTCTCTTCTTTAATATTTGTCTGATTCTTAAATTTCGATAATTTTGAACTTAGAAGGGAAAACATTTTTTGTCGACCACAGTTCGCGAAATCGATCGATTAACCAGGGTCTTTTTCAGGCACCTCTTCCCAAGAACCATTAAAATGTAGAATTTCCCGAAAACCTGCTTTGTTATTTTACTACCTGGGAATCAAAGGACCAAATTTGTCTCGACGTCCTTCTCGACACAGACCTTCTCGACAAAATGCAAAATACCGAGTCATGTGCGTTGATCTATAATATCATTTTTTCATCGATACCAAAAAGTTTATCGTAAATCACGATTGGAGACTGATATAATATTTTATGCGATATCCATAGACCAGGCAGGATAAACAAAGAACGAAACAACAAGATAGAGTAAGAATGCATTTTTTAAGAATGTAATCTACTAAGAGCTAAAACATTATATGTTTTATCTTTCGTTCTATCTTTTACATATATCTTGAACCCTGATATATATATATGGATATCAATTCCTGATTACATATAATAACACTAACAATAAGTGAAATAAAATATAATAAACATAATCTTTGACCTATTGAAAAATCCTTCTTAAAGAAATAAAACCTTTTAAAACAATTAAATCTCTTACGTGCTTTCTTTAAGAAATTTAATTGTTACCGCTTTTTTACGATGTTGATTGGTTATCTCGATGCGCATTGTGCGTTACTTCGAGCGGTTGTCACTTGTCATTGCAAAGGTTGCATATTTTGCTCATTGGATAACTCATTTAACAGTCCTTAGTTAAGAGAAGGTATAAAACGGTTCCTATTGTATAGAGATAAAGCCTTGTGTCCACGATACTAGAAATCGCTCCGAGATCTCGAACGGAGAAAGAATAATTGACCAATCACATTTAAACAATTCGGCAATTGACCAATGCGATTGGTTAATTCTTTCTCCGTTCAAGATCTCAGAGCGATTTCTAAGTATCGTGAACGCAAGGCTTAAGAAAGTGCCTATATAAAAAAACTTCCGTGAAAATACACGTAAATTGCAATTTATTTTATAATATTATATATTAAAATAAAATGTAGGTATGTAAAATGTCGGATTTTGCAATGTCAAGTTTCTGGAACGTTTTTTCAAGATTTCCTTCAATTTTATCCTTTAGAATCTTATATCATAACATTGGATAGGCCCAGAACTCTAATCTTCAAACGAGGAAAAAGTAAAATAAATGTTTTAAATTTTCAAATATAAGCTGCTAACACTTTTTATTAATAAGTTGTATTTTCTTCTTATATTGTATATGATATCTTCAAGATTAAACACGCGCAATGTTATGCCTAGTAGGTATCTAATATTTAAAGAATAAATAAAATTGAAGAATATATAAATATAAAATTGGAAAAATAGACAAAATATAAAAAATTTTAAGATGTTAAAGACAGCGAAAGTATAACTCCAGAGAGAGAGAGAGAGAGAGAGAGAGAGAGAGAGAGAGAGAGAGAGAGAGAGAGAGAGAGAGAGAGAGAGATTCCTTCAGATATTTTAAATAACTAAACAATTCTGACAACTCTATTGTCAATTTCAAATAAGAAATCTAGCATCTGTTGACCACATGATCGACCCTCTCGCAGTTCTTCCCCTTCTTATCTCCCTCTTGTCTTGAAATCCCAGATTTCCTTTCCGCGAAAACGCCCATTTCGAACCATAAGTAGCCTATATAGAAGGCCCGGTCGTCCGCATCAAAATCAGCCTGCCTGATTCTTAAAATTCTTTTCATATCTTTCGGAAAATCTTTCAAATATCAAAGAATTTATAATCTACAAAATGAATATCATCCTACAGTCATTTTTCTGAAATATTAGTGAGATAGTGAGATACTTTAAATGGGTTCAGCAATAAAGATGACAAAAACTTGACAAGATAATACCCTCTTAGCGACCGTACCAAAGCCGAAATCTATAAGTATTTATCATGGCTATACGAATATAATGGAAAACAAGATCGATCGTTGCATTTCTGAAAAACGAATGCTACGACAAATATTCTAAAAGAATACCGAAGACATCAACTGAATTTTTGGGTCGGTTATCAAATCTTTACAATATTTCGAACGCTTCTTATCTGGCAAAACAGGTGTGATAAATGCAAAAAATAAATGAAAGAATAAATGAAAAATGAAAGATTGATTAAATCAAGTAAAAACAACAAAAATTTATGTAGCAGTAATTTTGGCAACAAAAAATTATGTATAAGCTATATAATGCAACAAAATAACCTAATTATCTTATCACAATGCATTACAAAAGGAATGCTTAGCTACTTCCGATCGGAAATACTTCCAATTACCATCAACTTTTTAGTTTGAAAGTTTGACTCATTTTTTAAGATATGATACTTTTCTACTTAAATCTAAAGTGTACTTTTAAAATCACGCATTTTAAGATTCGTGACTCGGTGTTGCATCATAAAATAGAAACTGGAAAATATTCTTAAGAATTGTGACCAATATCATGTTTTGTACAAAGCGTTTCAATATGCGTGCATAAAATCAAATTAGTATTTAAAAATCGAGTTAAACAATTGTGTGTGTATATATATATATATATATATATATATATATATTTATTTATTTATTTATATAATTGTGCATGTATATATATATATATATATATATATATATATATAAGTTTGTTCGCGACAACATTAGTTTGAAGAAATTAAGTTCAATTTTATATTAACTTGTATAGAACTAAAATATGACTCTTTCGCGCTGCAATGAAAGTGAATAACTCAATTGAGCGTAAGCTGTTGCGTTCGACTGCGATATCGATTCGTTGCAACAATGTATCGTGTCCTAACCGGTAGCCCTTGCGGTTGCCCTCTCAGCACGTCCGGAAACGCGAGCGGTATCCTTCTATGCAACAACGGTTCGCGATCGATTTCTTCGGCAGATGGTAGTTTTCGATTTTGGCAATAATAAAGTTACAAGCAAGAAAAGAAGATGCAATTTTGTGGTAGGATGTGTGCCGCACGGTAACCGCGAGCTTCACATGTGCTATCGCAAATAACCGATGTTGCACAAAGACCATGATGCCACGAATATAGTAACTATAAATATCGTAAAATGTACGCGGTATATTGCAATACACTATATTTTCAGTTTTTACTGCGGATAAAATATTTTTAAAAGCCCTTTGGGGGTTTTTTCAGCAAGAGAAGGAAAGAGAGAGAGAGAGAGAGAGAGAGAGAGAGAGAGAGAGAGAGAGAGAGAGACAGAGAGACAGAGAGAACTTTGCGTGCAGTGAAAAATCAGATTCTCTATATATTTTCAATCGATTTAATTGTGTCCCCTCTCTCTCGTTCTCTTTGAGCATGTAATCATAATAAAAATGACTTATTATAATAGTTTTCGAGAAGAAAGCACATATTATATATGCGTTAGATATAATTAAATATCTACACTGGATCATGATGGCACGAGTTCGGAAACTTGGCGTGATCCAAGGTCGCCAAAGAGACGAAAGAGAGAGTCAACGACAAAGACGACGAAGGACGATCGCGTGTCTCGGCGAGAAAACGGGAGCCCACGGTGGCTCTTCTGGCTTCTTGAATGAATAATCGCCCCAAATTTACTGCTGGGATATAATACACCGAGGATACGATCTTTCCGAAATCACGCCCCCACGTAACCATTCATTTAACATTAATTTAATAATATATAACTGGACAGAGAGAAATGTTCTCGTGCCGCGCCAATCTCTTCGCGGAAGAGAATCCTGCATGGATACGGAAGGATCCTTGGTATGAACGCACTCTCAAGTAGACAGGTCCCACACCTTTCGCACAGACAATTACACCTTGACACTCAATCGAACGTCTTATAAGAAACTCATCGACTCTTAAACCGTCATCGATGTAATCGATATGATTAGATTTGTAAATTCAATATCGATACAGAAAAGATTCACAGAGAGATGCCTATCGTTATCAACTTTGTACGTTTCGTTCTCTCGATTTTGGCGTTCAATAAATATTCTCTTTAAGATGACTACTGATATGAGGTCCAGGAGATCGCATCGAGCGCGACAGCCCGCGAAGGGATCGGGTCGGGAGAAAAAGAAAGGAGCAGAAAGAAAGAGGTGGAAAGAGGCTGGACGCGGCCGGAGTCTTCGAGGTGAAGGCATTTCGACTAACGCAATAAAGGCGCGCGCGATAATATTGCGAATAATAAATATCGGGATGTAAATCCATTGGCAAAGGTAACGTCGGGCATAAATCAACGTTCCTGGAGGCGAGGAGAGAGAGAAAGAGAAAGAGAGATGAAGCGCGAGAGAGAGAGCTAGAGAGAGAGAGAGAGAGAGGGGGGGAGAGGGAGGAAGACGGGGGGAGCCGGTCACGAATCGTCCGTTCTGTATCCTCTTAGAATCGCGTCGTAAACTCGTCAAACTCGGCTCGCGAAATAGCATTAACTATCGGGATAATACAATCGTCGTTGCTGCGCGTACATTGGCCAATGTGCTGGAAGGAGATCGTCTTCGTCTTCGAGACGAGTGACGAAAAATGACGAACAATGGCACCTTGGCCTTGTCTTTCCGATCGACTCTGTCGCAAAACGAACGACTTAACGTTGCAGAAAAATACATACGTACGTATATACCAGATACCTATACTCTTTATACTCTTTTACGCGCCTATACGTAGGTTCGAAGCCTACGTTTCCCTGCATATCTCTCAACTTGATTTGCTAAATGACTCTAACGCAAAAATGATCGCTACCTCAATTACGAAGCAATCAGCGTTTCCCGCGAGAGAAAAGATTTCATTGCCGCAACGATTGCACCGGTAATACCGAAAAACACACGCGACATATACCTATATAAGCTATAACGACTTCAAGGACACTCTCGTGAATCAATCCGCCGACTTTTATATCGAATATCCGTTTTGTTCTCTTTACGCTCTCCGCGGCACGCCATGGCTCCGCGAAGCTTCCCTTGCCTGTATTAAACTCTCTTTCCTATACCGAGGGCAATTCGGACAGATTACAGGGCTTTATTCGACAAACGCTAATTAATCTAATTATCGACCACATTTCAACCCGTACACGAGAGATCAAAAGAAGATTCTGGTATACGTTATTATACTATACCTACGGAAATTTTTGGGAACTTTCGCAGTCACGCAATGTCTCGATATAATTCGTGGAATAACTTTATACAAAGGGCCTGATATTACACCCTCCTCCTCAATCTTCCGCTCCTCTCTCTCTCTCTCTCTCTCTCTCTCTCTCTCTCTCTCTCTCTCTCGTGAAAGCGATTTGCCACGTATCGAATATCAAATACGCCTCAGAGCGAATATCGCGGCGTGTGTATACTTATGCATACCAGTTTGTTGTAGACGTTATAAGACTGTCTTAAAAACTACGAAATGTATAAATGTAACATCCATTTCGAATCCGCGAGGTGCATTCCAATACGATTATATCATTTACAGACAAATTGTTTTGCTCAATAAAATACGTAGAAATTTTGTAACTGCGGCTGTGCAAACGCTTGAAAATATCGGGTAACATAAAGTTCGGCTTGCCTTGCCATTCGTATCGCAATTGCGACGACGACAAACAGAATCATTAATAATAATGGCAGCAGTAATAAAAGATTACCTTACGACCCACTTCCATATGTTTATATATTATTGCCGCTTTAACGACAATAGTATATAATTAACGACAAAATATTACAATTCCGCTCACGCATACAAGCACGTTGCAAAAGTATCAATTTTAAGGACAGGCGGAGATAAGACCGCGGCGTTATATATTTTCACAAATTTGTGCTGATACGGCAACTAAAACTTGTCGCATTTGCGAAAGCGTACTGTTTGATAAAAATTTTGCAAGTGGTTAATTCAAATTAATTCCTCTCTATTACGGATTACCCTTACAGATACGCGTCCCTCTCCTTTTGCCTTCGATATAATCTTATCACGCATTGCAGTCTGCAGTCATGCTGTGCGAAAACATTTCGCGCTCTCCCTCTCTTCTCCTCGAGATCGATTATCTTTTAAATTTGGTTAAAAAGAACCACGCAAGAGTGATCACCCGAGCTACGGAGTAAGGAGTGTTTGTAATAAAATAAGTCGACACGTAGTAAACTGTGCTCGTCTGCCTGCTACGACATATGTGAGAAAGAGGTAAGCCCGTATCAGTGATGAAAACGTACATGACACTGAAGGAAAGGAAGATGCGCGGGGTACGTCGGGGAGCCATGCTGCATGCATGTTTCGCAAACGTAAAAGTACGACTCGCGTATAATTAAACAGTTGTCAAAACATCCGAAATTAATACAGCGTGGCAGATAACGATCGTCTCGATGCAATCGAATAAATTAATTACCCGCGCGGCGTGTCGATTAAACGACGAAAGATCGAATAAAAGGGGTCACATAACGGGCGCTGACGCGACTCCGCGCGCACACGCCGCGCCAGTCGTGGCATCGGTGCACATCAGGGCGCGAGCGTAAACGAGAAAGAAACGGGATACCGTAAACACGGGGCTTCTCACCACAGACTTAAGGTCTGCATGGGGAAGGTGGTTGGTGTCAGCACGCGACCTCGCGGATACGCAGCATGCGTCCCGCGACGCGGGACTATATCTACACCCGTCTCTCTTTCCGTTTCTCCTCTCCACTCCTTTTCGCGCTCTCCGCGCGTTCATAGTCGCTCCGATTCCAGAGCAGAGCAGCGTTGACAGATCGGCGCGGCGCGTCCTTTCAACGCCGAATCCTAATTTACGTGTGTGTAAATAGAAAATATAAGTAAATAGATATTTATAAATAAAACTAAATTTCTCAACGATCACATAGACGCGATAAAATTGAAATTTTTATAAAAATGCTACAACGTGAAATCATCTTCAACGTTAAACCTACAATTGTGAAGATATAAATATTTATTTATCTTCACAATTGTAGGTTTAACGCTAGAGATGATTTTACATTGTATATAGCATTTTTTTTATAAAAAATTCCAATTTTATCGCGTCTATGCGATCATCGAGAAATTCAGTTTTCGTATACGTGCACGCGAATGACACGGTGCCACAAACAATAGATTTATTGTGGAAGGTTACACACGTCGAAATCTAAATGTGTATGCCAATCGGAGCGACAGCCGCGAACGACTTGGGTCGAGCCCGCGTTCGCCTCTTCGACATTTTTCTACCGGCTGAGTAATTTATGTCCCGCTTATAACCGATACATTTAAGGTGGAGGCGTCGGCGGCTGCGAGTCGGTCGATCGCGAGAAAATGCACACCGTTCTTATGACGGTCTCGCTCGCGGCGGCGGGGTGCAGGTAATATCAAACGCGGCGGCCTTATAGGGATTCTGTTACTAATATGCCCCGGTAGAGTAGGAACCCCTGTGTTGCATATTATCCGATACCAATAATGCGACTAATCGAGTTAGCTTTACCCCTTAAGCTGATATGTAGCTTTATACGAGTATACAACGTAACGATCGCGGACCCGTGAGAGAAAGATCCGCCCGTGAACATCTACGGTTCATAAATTCGGTAATACATATAACCGGCAACGATCTTTCCATCCGTGGCAGGTAATAGTTGCGGGCGATAAGGCGCAAGACGAAGGTAAAAATATTGCAAGCGCTACGAAGCTACAGAAAGAAAGAGAGATGGAGAAGGTAAGAGCGGGGGAGAGAGAGAGGTGGAAAGGAAAGAAAGAGAGAGAGAGAGAGAGAGAGAGAGAGAGAGAGAGAGAGAGAGAGAGGACGGTAAAAAGACGAAGAGCCGTTCGCTTCTCTGGAGCGACCAGGCTCCAGAGTGTTTTACGGTCTAGCCGCGATCGCAAAAAATCACGATCACGGAGAAACGGTGATGGTGCAGCAGCTGTATGCAACCGTGCGGTAGACGCATGGTAATTCTCATTGAACGCGTAATTATATAATGGTAATTCTCATTGAACGCGTAATTATATTAATTGTCGGCTCTCGGCCGGACAAATTGCGGCTTTAAAACCGACTCAAGTCTTTTGTATATATATAGTGACCGAAAAACATCGACCTCGCTTCAAGCGGAAGATCAGGTCCTCCCACTCTTCCGCCAACGTCGCCGTGCTCTTCCTTCCAGAAGTGTCCCTCTGCCTATTAACGAAATGAAAGAAGGGACAGCTGCCCGCGACAAGCTGCTCAAAACGTACCAAGTGTTAATTCCGTACATTGCCGCGCGCATCGCGATTCTCAATTACCTACACCGAGGTCGAACGAGTACTCTCACAATCAGTGACAGGTGAAAATGTCTCTTTGCTTTTTCTTCCGCAGCTTTCTTCGCGAGAGCGACGTTCGAGTTAAAGATTATTTGCGAATCAGTGGAAACGATCACGGACGCGCAAGCGTTATTTATTTCCAACGCTGATAAATATATAATAACGAAGCACGCATGCTGTTGAAAAATCGCGCGTGTAACATGTATAGCCGTATCTTGCCGTATAGCGCGTTTAAGCGCGCACGTGGAATTCGGCTATTAAGCCGAAACCCCGAACGACCTATAAAATTCGTCTGGCCTCGTGCGTTGTCTGCGAGCGTGCATTAAGCGCTTGCGGTTATGTGTCTACGCTCCGCACAGGTGTCCGAACCCCCTGCGCTATACCCGGCCGAACAACTATAGCGCTGAATAAAAGATTCGCGAGTATACATACAACGCTGCTGCCGCGAATAAATAACGCGAGAGCAAGAAATTGCCGTGGTATCGACGAGCCGACGTTAAACATGCCCGGATGAGATAAACGTTTCGTTAGTTCACAGCGAAATTCCGACGTACGAGACGTGAAGCGCCGCGCCGCCGCGCGCCGCGGCAGAGTTTCGCGATTCGTTGCGAGTTATTAAGCGTCGTTTATCCCTCGAAGGATCGAATGCAGTCGGCGGCGGTTCTCCGGTCTCTCGTGTTGGCAAAACCTCTCCCGTTGGCGCGGCCGGAGTCTTATATCGAGATTATAGTCACGGATCGCGAACAAAGTTTCGTTCTCCGAGGTTGCGCGGTTACCCGGCGCCTCCACCTTCCTCCTAACGTGCGAGCGGCCCTCTTCGGCGCTTTACGATCTCTAATTATAACGATTACGTCGATCTTTTACGGGGCCAACTTTTGTTCCTGTCGGCTCGATGTCTCGCTTCTCGGAAAGAAGCGCAAAGAACGGACGACGTCGCGAAGGATCAGACTAGATTTGCCCAATCCGACCTTAAATCCTGCGCGCTATCGATGCGCCCAAGGATGGCGCAATTCCAAAGGGTAAACATTTGCGTCATATCTTTCTCAATATTACTGACGATCAATTAGACTTCGCAAGAATAGTTGGAGCCGATCGATATATACATATATGTTGTACTCGATAAAAATTTATGTGCGTGATTGGGTCAAGAAAAAGCTGTCATCTCTACTCCATCAATTGAGTCGTTTTCTAGGAAAAAATTGAAGCAGAGATACGCGGCGAAAGGAGGCAAAAGGAAGAAGAATCGGAGGAGAGTGAGTTCGCCACGCTGGCTCGGAACGATCGCGGATTCGTCCAATCGCGTTCACATTCTTAATGCCGGCTGCGGCGAACATTCAGCTGCCGCGTGCCCTCGGGCCGTACGATTCGAACGGCTTCGACGATATATTCGAAATGATCTTCCATCCTCCTCCTCTTCCTCCTCCACCACCCTTTTCTCCGCCGTTCTGCCTCCCTCCAGTCTGCAATGGTCTCGCTACTCCTTTTTTCTCGCGGGGTGAGCCTCGGCTCTGTCCAATCGCTGCCCACGGAATTTCATATCGACGTCGGGGATGGTGAACGGCCCTCATCGTCGTACATAATAATAGAGCAGAATATAATGTTGGCGGACGAACGACCCGCGGCTAAAATGTATTACGACCGGCGAGAACACCGATGCAACACCGACGAGAGAGCTTAGCACCGTCGCCATCATCCTCGGCACGATCGGCAACTATCTACCGCTCTTCGCCAATCGTCGAACGCGCTCCGTTACGTCCGGACGTTAGACGGTTATGTATTGCGAAATTATATATTACGTAAATACGATGCATGACTCATTGTGGAAAAATATATGATCGATTTGACTATCCGAGCTCTAAAAGGCCCGTTTTGACCTTGACGCGAGATCCCGAGATTTTATACAGTTAAAAGATATATTAAAATGTAACTTTGAAGAAAAGAAGCTGGCCTGCCTCTTAATATGCCGAGCTACAGTACTATAAAGTAATTTCCCGCGGGCAGTATATAGGACCGCGTTACTACAAAGATATAGCTCGAGTGTCGGTGGTAGTGCGCTATATATACAATATACTATACATATATTCTGCGTATCGTATTATGTATTACGAGGAAAAGGCGGCGTGGCATCGTAGGTGCCATGCCACGAGGAGGCGGTGGTGCGAGGATGCTGCGCGCACCACACGGGTGTACATAAGGCACACGGGGAGAGGATCGACGTGAAAAGTGCGAGCGAAAGAAAGAGAAGAGATTGAAGGGAAAGGGCGAGGGGAGGGATAGGCGGTAAGTACATAGGATGAGACGTTTATATACCCCCGACGATGTCTATAACGCCTCGAGTTACGAGACGCCTTTACGAGCGAATGCAACTCGCGCCAGACGTCAAGAGGCGAACCCCCGTTTCGAAGTTTGATGGCGCGACACGGGCCCCAAGCGTAACCTCCGAAATATCTCGCTCTTTTTTTCTGCCCTCCCCCTCCCACCCTACCTTCCGCTTTCGCGCGGCGCGGTATTTCGCTCGGTACGCTTCGGCCGAGACGCGTCTCTCAAGAGCGACGTCCTTTCCAGACGCAAATAACGCGCGCGATCTAATTGCGCGCGAATCATCGATACATTTTTGCTACAAAGTTGTAGAGGTCATTTAGAGGTCATTACATAGTCGATGTAAAAATATGTCACATGTCTACGAAGATCTCGGATCGCATACGGTGGCTCGAGGTTTAGAAAAAAGGGGGGATGCTGATGCAGCGGATAATATACCCAACTGCTGATGGGGAATCCGAGAACGTACAAAGTAAGAACCGGCACACGCGTGTCGCCAACAATGCCAAGCGATAGTCGCAGAGCCGTGCCAGACAATTTCTTCTTTTCTAACGAGCGTAAAATTTCCAGCGGCCATCTCTTCCCGAGTCGTAATTCCCCTCCCTCGCCGAGGGAGCAGCGGGTCGGCTGGGCCATTAAATTAATAATTTGTGGTCGACAACGGCATTGTGAGATCCGATGCAATCGTTATAATATGCAGGATTTTATTATCGGTCCCAATGGCGTATGCTAATTTACTGCTAATTGTATTCCGCGGGCGACAATGATGCCTCGGTGGCAGAATGCAATCGCTGCCGCAAACGGACGTCGGAATTATTGTCCGCGCGGACGCGGCGCGGCGTTCGCCCCGAGCCCGGCCGGGCCGATGTGAGTTGGGGCTGAGGCTGAGGGGGCTCCCGCGCGCGCGGGGCCGCTTCGACGTCACGTTAAAAAATAACTCCGAGGCGTGACGATTTCCCGCGCTGACACGCGTGAAAAATTGCCAAGTAAAATCGAGAAATGTTAGGCGCCGACGAGGCTCCGCGCGCCGTCCGTAAAACTTCTTTACAAATAACTTGAAAAGATAGGATTAACGGATCTCTGTCGGCAGTCTTTCGATAAAGCCCCCATTCGCGTTGGAAATAATTACGCGTCTGTAATTACGTCAATCTTACTGTTAAATATCAATTTCCTTATTTCGTTGCCTGCTTTCTCCAATTTTCTCCAATTTATCGTTAAAAAATCGGTACGGCGGGCAATAGAAAAATTTTTCTCGTATAATAAATAGAGAAATCTAAGTATTCCCTAAAGAGAATACTAAACGAAGTTCGTTTAATTCCGTTCAAAACTGCCCGAAGATCGTCACGTCGATAACCTTTCATTACGCGATTGCTCGGGCCATTTTTGTATCGAAGAGGCGGCAAAATGTTGCGCCAGCAAGGGTGCTCGTTAAAGCGTGCACCGGCTTTTCAAGCATGCGATCGTTCTGTCGTGCGGAGGCGAGCATTGACTCGTCCGAGTCACCGCGATATGTTCGTAGTTTTAAAACCGGTCGTTAACAACGACGAGCTTGTTCCGGTACGTGATTATACATGGTATATCGGCAAAACGCACAATTTTGATACGCCAGTACTTATCTCTCTTTCTCGTCGTAATGACAATATTCTAAATCGGTTTAAGTCCACACATCGGTAAAATGTCCTCATCAGATGAAAATTTCGCCATATCGATACGTATAACAAGGGTAATTTGTACCGTCAACTCGGAAAATTAACGACAAAAAATAAACGAGTGTTAGTGAATGCAAAGCTGGAAAATAAATTACATCCGGAAGTGGGCACATTAATATAACGCAGCAGCGGTATTTAATCTTATGCCCACAGGCGCACAGAATCGACATAAAAGCGGAAATCGAACTCTCCTCTAGAAATTTCGAAGACGGGGAGCTTTAGAAACATGCGGTGGGCACGTGCTGTCCATTCCTTTGCCGCTCCCCTTTAGCTAGAGAGAGAAAGAGAATACAAATCGCACAGTGGCTCTCCGCGTTCCTAGAACAGGGAAAAGGAAAAAAATATAATCTCAAAAGATCTCGATCGTGCGATCCATAATTTTCCGCATTGTAGACGGCAAGGATCAGATTTTGCTGCGCACCGTTTGAGGCGACCATTTTAGCACCATCCTTAAGTGTGTCCTTGGTTTAGCCAGTATCCCCATTAAATTTCTTACAATATTAAATTAGTGTGATCAACCGATAACAGAAAATATCCAAAATGTATCGTAGACAAAGTAATAAAAACTTGTATCTTTTTTCCTTTGTTTTGTTCTTGCCCTTTTTTTAAATAAGATGTCGAGAAAAAAAAGATGCAGTTAAATATATTCGTTTTAAACATCCCGCAGCTACAATAAATTAATGTATTTCGTAATAATTGGTTAGAAAAGAAAATTTTCACGTAAAAAAGAAATTCTTATAGAGGAATTATATATATATGTATATATGTATATATATAACGATATAGCCACCTAAAGAAACCTAAATCTTAAGGAAAAAGATAGTTAAACTTAAATCCATTTTTTCGCCGCAAATATTTTATAACTCTAATAATTATAGGTAACTCTTTAGCTATATAAATTATATTTGCATCAGAGGATAGCGAATCGCCGCCTAAAATTTCATCCAACTAGGGCTGCGTTCGGAAATTTCATTCGGGTGCACACCAGCGTCGTTCTGTTCTTGTTCAATTTGTAGTAAATAAATAACAAAGATATTATAGAACGACGCGGTGTGCACCCGAGTAAAGTTTCCGAACGCAGCCTAGAAGTTGGATCCACGGAGGTACGATAGGAAAAGGAGAGACGGTTAATACGGGCTAAAGCTTCCGACCATTATATAGCCGCCAAGGCGCCTTCGATCCTGCGGCGCCTCCCCGTTGAGAAAACCTGCAATCCTGAAATTGTCCTGAAAAACAGGCATCTTACAATGACTGTCGATATTGACCCATATCGACCTCGTCTATCTGAAATCTAAAGAATCATGTCGCCGAGGCTCCACATTCCATTGAAACCCAAATCCTTCTGGAATAATAGTTCTTGATTTATAGTTTTCGATGTTATTTTAATGCTAATTTTCCTTTGTTCAACCGTCTTAAAAACTTTAATAATAGATAACGATGCCTATAATGTTTCCTCGAGCTTAAAATGTCCACAATTTTTTATGGTTGGAAGAGCAAAAATCTAACAATGCTTTTAAACTTGAAATTTTTCTTCAACCGGATGATTTGCAGATCTATTAATTAATATGCGGATTAGTAGGTCCTCAAATTACTGCCGAAAAAAATATTAAACTCGATCGATGCGCTTAAGTATTAGGCTTTTAAAGAACTTATGTAAAATGTTATCAGAAACGTTAATATTAAATTTAGATTTATTTAATTGCAACGTGACTGCAATATAGCATCTAAAACGATAACGTTCACTTACGTCAGTACGTTAGCAACACACGTACGTTGCCGACATGCCAACTAGTTTCTTTAGAAACGATTATTAGCGACGAATTCTTAGATAATGACAATGTCAACGATCATTGTCGAAGCGTAATACAACTGAGTAATATTTTAAAATGAAAGCAGGATATATAAAATGCATAAAATTCAATAGCGAATCTTTTGCAAGCAATTGCGAATAACAATTATTTTCGGCTGGCAAAATCGATTAAAGATAATAAAAATAAATGACAAAAAAAATACATTGCAATTATACTTAATATCCATAGTAACGGTATGTAATGGAGATAATTATTATCGAAGTAACAATAGCCACAATGAAGCGGTAACATGTGTTTTACTTGCCGTCTCAGTGCGTAATCGATAACTTTCTTTATATATATTGAAACCTATATAGAATATATAAAATTTTCTTTTTGTCTACACAGCAATGCGCATAAAGCTTTCAACAAAGAGGAATCTCTCCAAGGAGAATAAATTTTTTCTTTTCTTTTCTTTTCTTTTCTCAATAGCGGCATAAATGTAAGAGTTTTCTTTTAAGTTATTCCGATAAAAAAGATTTTTCATTGCGGCTGTGTGACTATAAAAGCCATATATAGGCACAATAGTCCCAAAAGTTTTAAATACTAATTAAAAGAAGCCTTACCATGAAGGAAATCACTCAAAGAGACAAAAAAGAACAATATGTAGTTTAAATTACATTAAGTGCATACCTGTACATTAAGTGCATACCTGAGCGGAGAAAATTCAAAGATATAGCTATTAGACATGAATAAGAAAAAAAGGATCGATGTGTCTTTTATTCTATTATTCTCAAATATAAAATCATTAAATTCGACAAATATCGATATAAATCACGACATAAATCAATGTTTTCTATGATTCTGCGTATCGAGTTTTTAGCAGATAATACCGACGCGGCGCGCCACAATAAATTCTAAAGCCGTCATTCTTTTTCTTTCGTTGCAGTCCTTAACAGCCGTTTCAAATCGTAAATTCCTTTTTCGAAAAATTCCTACGAAATTTGTTTCGATTATTTGTCAACCTTGAATTTATATGCCTATTCGAGTCTTTAATTGTGGATTTTCAGTCGCAGACTGATGCGATTCGAATCTGATCTTTGTGAACCGTAGATGTTAGGTCGAGTCTCCATATTGGCCACGAAAAAAGAAAAATTTTTTATCCGACGATGAGATAAA
Source organism: Temnothorax americanus (assembly GCF_048541705.1). Lineage (NCBI taxonomy): Eukaryota > Metazoa > Arthropoda > Insecta > Hymenoptera > Formicidae > Temnothorax > Temnothorax americanus. The sequence continues at coordinate 2,072,721 of NW_027509475.1, forward strand.
TAATTGAATTCAGCGGCATTAGAGATGCTATTCTCGCGTTTTCTTTCCTCGCAGCGTTCCGGGGTGTTTGCACGATCAAAACGGTACAGGAGAGGGAGAGAGAGAAAGAAAAAAAGCGATCGCATTCCGGGATTGCAAGTATTTAGGGTTAGCAAGCGGCGCGATCTTCGAGTGTTGCGCGTCGTTCTAGCTCGCTGGACATTAATAGTCACGAAATAGAAGCCTTGGCTAGAATCGTAAAAATATAATTGCGCCAATTGCAACAACGTTATCTAAGCACCGGCGTAGATAATGAACGTGAATGGGCCGCATTACGGCACTATATATTCTACTTGGCCGGGCTATCGTACTTCGCGCGTATCGCACGTTGCGCGTTGCGTGTGACGTGCATAAGCCTATATACGCGTGCACAAAGTATCCCCCACTTTTGCTTGCGCAAATCACCATTAACGTTCACGGTGGAACACGGCACGGCGGCGTATCAAGGCGCTAAAAGAAAACGCCGTGCCATTTCGACAGCCGATCTCGCGGAACTGATTATTTTGCTACATAAAATATTAATAAAAGTATCATTTTTCATCAGTCATTACCTTGTCCCCGATCTTTCGAGATACCTCTTTAACTGTCTCGTTTCGTCATTTTCTGGTAGGGATTTTACACGTTCGCCCGATGCACCCAGGTATTCCAAAATTAAATACGTATAAGGAAATTAAAAAGACAGCGTCAATTTCCAAAGCACAAAATCGTGTCCCCACTTTACTTGATCAAATACGCACGAAATTAAATTTAAGCGTCTCTTTTCTTCTGTTACGCGGTTCCACGAAACAGACCGGTAAGAAGTCGATGACCCGGTCGACCCGAAGGAAGCCGCGAGATTCCGAAGTGCAGAAGAGCGATGGACCTCGGTAAAGCAGGTGGAGAGGTAAGAAGAAAGGGACGAAAGAGAGAGGAAGAGAGGAGGCGAAGCAAGAGGCGCGAGTAAAGTCAAAGAGTCAATAAGAGAGCTCGTGGACCTCAGTGGTCTGTCGAAGCGCGTCTCCCGCTTCGTTGTTTGTACGAGTTCGACGAAGAACCCGTTTCCCTCGAACGTGCACGAACGGCCTCGCGGACATCCATCCAGTGCGAGTTTACTTAGGACCGCGAGTGATATACGCGATGGCTCAAATTAAATATTTCAACCGTAGGGAGGGGTGTGGCAGGGATATACCAAAAAATCATAAAATCGCTTTATGTCGTTCGCCGACATGGGCGCCCCCGTGATTGCGCTTCATTAAAGAATGAAGAAGATGACTTTCTACCACAATATTCTTCTACTAGAATTCTACTAGACAGCTACTATAAGAGAGGTCGGGGCTAAATGCCCCATATTTAGAATTCCAAGTTACAATTCAGTTACTTCTCAGGCTACTAATTAACCGACTGTATGTACAAATATGATAGAGACAGCCTTCTTCTATATGTTAATGCCATCCATGATCTTATTATTATTAACTGTATATCGTGTTTTGTAATCAAATCACGAAAATACGAACATGCAGCGATGTGGTCGACAGCCCTGGTACCGAAATCTATCAGTTGACCAGTAACGCAGAGTAAGAAAGCTACATATAAAACACACATAATCTGCACCTTGAACAAAATTTTATCAAGCAGAGATATTTTGTAATAAATAAGCTTTCCTGTAGCTGTTTTACTGTAGCTTTAGAAGAAAATGCAAAGACATAATCGATATAGACGTTTTCCGATTGTCAGAAAATAATGATTTTTGTTTTTTTAGTTATGTTAACGTAAATTGGATTTTATGATTAGGATACAGTTAGGTTAGAATGTCATTACTCACGTGCTAAATTATACCTATACAGGGCTATCGGGCGCTTAAACGCCATGCCATATGGCGCTTACTTTATCGCGCTAATTATGCGCCAACCATAGCCTGGTTGTTCATATATGCTCTATTTCAATCATTTTATGAATGAAAATTGCATTTATTATCCGAAACAATATATCATACACTTACAAGAAACTTTATTCTAGGTAAGCAACAGGTAACGCTTAACTTTATTCACTGAGAATAGTCATGAAAAATATTAATACAAAATTTTGAAAGGTTCAAAAATTTACTTTGCTATTACTAAATCAGTTTTTTTTTCTACTTTTTAATTGTAATATACTTTCGATTTTAATAAAACTCAGAGTATGTTTTAAAAGGACCATTTCTATGTTTTTATATATAAGAATTTTGTATCCATTGTTCCTCTCAAGATAAACAATAAAAAAAGCACGTGAGCAACATACTCCTGGGGTCATTTAACTCCAGTCTCTTCTAGGTATACGTCTCTAAGTTCAAAGCGAGAGAACGCGCACGCTGTTCAAGGTAAAAACCATTAAATTATTTCGATCATTTTGATGTAATTTTTGTCTGTTAGATATAAATCATGTTAATTTTTTTTAGGCTTTTAAATTAATTCTATAAATTTAGTTAGAATAGAAGAAAGAATGCATCTAATAACTTCCAAATGTAACTGTTCAGTAGCTAAAAAAATTTTTTTTCTAGTTATTACGACCGATCTAAATCTAATTGCAATCGTTTGGTATTACCAGTTAATTTTCTACAAAAAATTGGTTTTCTTTCAGGTGCCTCGAAAATATATTAGAAAAACTTAAATTGGTCGTAATATTAGACGTTCAAAATAGAGCTGTTTATAGAGAAAAATTACCAAAGTTTAATTTGTGATAACAATTACATTTATAACTATAATTTTTCTGTGTTTTATTTTTACTCTCCCTTAGATGTTCGCAATTACCCTATTTTGCCCTAATCCGTTCCTTTTGTAAACTAAACGCTCCAGAAGAAGAAAAGGGATAATTTAGTAGAATAAAATGTATTCCAGTGAAAACGACGAGTTGACGAGTTGTGACGTGGAAAAATGAGATATGACATGGTGTCTTTTGCTTAGAGTTTCCCAAAATCAGCTTAAATAAGAAGAGAAAAGAAACGTTTATGGTACAAATGATACAGACCCGGCTCGTGCCACAGCGACACCTGCAAGGGATCTTTTTTGGACCGAGAGGACCCACAAAACCACTTAAATACCAGTAGTCTATAACTCTTACCTAATAGTCAGTCGCCTTTGTCCCAGAGAGAGGCGAGATAAACAATTGAGCGCTAACCTGTCAAACTTGTTCCGGATAGACAATAACGCATTCCATGTATCGCATGTATTTGTTTGTTTAAAAAAATAGGATTCAACGTGTTGTACACCAATAAGTCAGCCTATTCCATTCATTACACTGCACTGAGAGAAATAAATGATCGGACAATCGTTCGAAAATTAACAAACAAATAATCCGCTAACTTTCAATCAAAATTATAAAAATTTTTTACGCAATTTTGATATTCGTACCAATACTAAATATTTTGAAAGAAATATTGTGTCTACACATGTGCACCTCTGGAAGAAAACCAGCAGGTTAACGTCTCTTTTTTCTAAAAGACAAAATATTCCAACTGTGGTCAGATATGGAACCCGAGTCCTCGCAGTTATGAGTCTGGCCACTAGATCACACTGCCCCCCCCCAGTTGGAAGCGGCGATCAAGGCCAAAATAATGTCAATGATATCATTGATCAGACATTATTTTGGCCTTAATCGGTTTTTTATAATTCGGATTGAAAGTTATCGGATTACCCGTTTGTTAATTTTCAAACGATTTCCCGATTATTTAAACCTGAATTTTTCTCTCAGTGTATCGATCACATTTGCTTTCGTTTGCTGTGCTTCAATCGATTAGGAAACAGGAAGCAAGAGAATCTATTACGTTTTATATTTATACATTACATAATACATTACATTAAAATTTTCCGTATTTGTCTTATCCCTTAAGAGGAAAGTTATCTTAGCTCTCCTCTTCCCTCGACTCTAAAACACTCTGGTATATATGATACGTTATATACCTACTAAAAGGAGAAAATTTATTTTTTTTGTTCGGTGAAAATATTTAGATACTAGAAAAAGCGTTCACAGGTTAATCTTTAGGAGCTGATCGAAGGGGCGAATCTCATGGGTCGATCCACGGTAGCTACGCAGTTACAAGGAACTCGTCGAAACACGGAGTAATTGGCAGTTGCATTCCCGAGGTACGGCGATATCCGAGGTAATAAGCCAGTCCGGAATAGAAGATACCCACGGACGCGACTAGCTTAGCGACCAAGTATAGCGTTGCGCGGGCTATTATGTGCTCGTCGGATCGGTAATCTGCGCTCCATAATGTGGCAAGACAGCCAATTGATACCGTGATTTTAATACTCGCGTATATACTGATACATCGGTACCTGCTGAATGTGCTTCACCACATCCTGCAGATAAAGAGAAGCATCCGGTATAAAAATATGAATAGAAAAGGAATAATTAACAAAATTGCAGAAGGCTAGCTGACTATATAGAAAATACTAACCGTTACAGTACTTTTATGGGTCCGTATACAAGCGGTTTGACGTTTACTTAAAATTAATTTTTATTCGAACAAAAAACGATATAATATAAATCGTAAACAAAGAGCTAAAATATAATATATAACAACATTCCTAACATATATCGTGGAAAAATCAATTAACTCCAATCTCCAATTATCGGTATTAATATACCTTCCGTTCGAAAGTCAAGCGATTTCAGGGTTGTTTGCTGGAGGAAAGCGATTACATATCGTTATAGTGGTTATAGTTCGCGTTAATAAAGACGATACTTGCGCCAGACATCCTTCATTTTATGCACATTGTTATCTTCTAAACGCGCAATATCGATTCAAATATAGCCTCGTGTCATTGAGTGATGCAATAAAAGTCTTATATATTCTGATAAATAATTCTTATCAATGACTTTCATAGCGCCGTTAAATGGGCAAGTATCACAAATTTCTACGATTATGGACAGAATTATATTTACAGCTATCTCCATCATTTATTATTCATAGAAATGTAATAATTATGTGCAATGAAAATTCCAAGTACCTATATCGTATAAGACCCTAGCTAACAAAATAAATATTCCGCATAATAAACGAGTAAAGTTTAAATGTCTGAAAAATAAAATTTCTTGCCATTTATTATGGATAACCCGGATTAACGTAAAGTTTAACAACATCTTTTCGCAACCTAACTTAAGAAGGCATTGTTAAAGGAGCAGAAACACACCTTTCTCCCGCGCATAACTTACTCAACGTTGATGGAGACCCAAGACTGCATTGACCGCATTTTCGATAAAATCGGTGTCATTAAGCGATCGATAATCGTCGCGAGAGAGTATGCAGAAATAGTGCGCCACGCGATCGTGCCGATCGTATCGAGCTTTTCGCCTTGTCGGTTTTAGACCCCCTTCGTCTTTCGCTCGCTGCATCGACGTATCGATAATATCGATCGAGCTAGATGACCGATTATCCGAGTCAGACACGCTATAACGCGATATACAACGCGTGACGTTGGAACTTTACCCTAATGAGAATTTTTTTTATTTCAGACTTCGCTCTCAATATTTTCCACATTCTATAATCTTTCTCTCAACCTCTGTGTTGAGAACGAGGTTGAGAATCATATGCCGAAATCGTGAAAATATATGTAAACGAATTCGAACTCTAAAACGAAAAACAAGCTACAAATTTATAATAAAAAAATGTCTACAAATATATATTTCTCTACGCGGCATTTGCATTCTTTTTATATCTCTCCTCAAACAATCTTCATGTATTTAACGACGCGATCAACGGATTATGGATAGAAGTTGCGTTTTTCTTTCAATTTGCGGCATATTGCAGTAAAATGGTCACGAGAATGAGGCAGGAATGCTCTTATGTGGGAGAAGGGGGGGGGACATGATCGATTCGCATTCGTCTCGTAAGAGGAGAGCTCGCGCACGTATAAAGGCAAGGCGTGACCGTGAGGCCGCGCGTGGACCAATCGCGATTCAGTCCTTCTCGTTTTTTTCTTCATTTCATTCAGAGACGCCCCTCTTCACCGCGCTTCGATGCTCCTGCGCCGCCGCGCTGGCCGCCGTCGACGCACCGTGATTCCCCACCAGCCGAGACTACCTTCCCGCTCGTTTCGATTCCCCACCGACGACAAAGCAACCTTCTCCTCTTGCGCTGTCTCGCCGCTCGAATCGGGATCACGCGCACTGTCGACGCGCGTTGCACGCGGATCGCGGATGCACGCGCCTTCCTGCGAATCGCGTCCGAGACGCGCTCCGATGCGTACGAATAATTTAACGCCACGGGGGGGAGCCGGCCACCTGCCTGCTGCTCGTTCTCGCGTAATTAATAACGTTTCATCGACCCTCCGTAGGGTTGTACACGATGGAATTCGTTGGGAGAAAGAAAAAGAGAGAGAGATTCATCGATCGATACCAACTATCAGTGGCCTTTTAACGTATAACGTAATGTACAGGATACGGGATCTTTGTCTACCGCGCTATTCTTTAATGGCAAATTCTTCTGGCAACACCAGCCAAGTCGATTTCTCCTTGAGAAAATTATTGCTCGTCCCTGATTCACGGATGCACCCTTGAAAAGAGAGAGAGAGAGAGAGAGAGAAATAAAAAAAAAAGAGATTGGCCCTTGCAATTCCGAACCTGACCATTCGAGGGCTTGGCCAAGTTCCGGCAGGATATTACTTCCAAAATCTAATTATGAGATCTTTATAGGGCAATCGTAAAACAGCCGAATAATAAAGGAGTTCGTAGCGCTCCCCGTGAATCCGTCAAGGCCTCGCTACGTTTCTCCTCCGATATAATAGAAGATCCGTGTGTATCTTGGACAGGTCCCGTAAAACCAAATGCCGAAACGTTTGGAAAGCTTCGAAGGACGTGCCGCCAAAATCGTTTCTATCCCGGGGGGGATAGATATACTGCAGACACTATATATCTATCCCCCTAATGGAACCATCTATTCAGATACACAAATACCAAGGCCATCGAAGATACAAGGCAGTATATAAGAGGCTACGATTTATGATCTTTTTTCCTTGACCGATGTTGGTTGTCGGTTGAACAATCGCAATTAAATAGCGATATGCGTCACGAGAATCGTCTGAAGCCTGTCACGCTACGTATTGTGGACGCGGATTATAGATATGGGATTGCAAATCGCATGGGTTAGAATTCAGCCAATCACAGACGAGCGGCTTCGGATCCAGATTGCTGATGCATGGATCCGGATCAAATTGGGATTGCGGATCATGGATCAGAATTCAGCCAATCACAGGCGAGCAGCTTCGGATCCAGATTGCTGGATTCCGACCTGATGCGATCCGTAATACGTAGTGTGACACGGGCTTTAGAGATTCGCAATAAAGAATTAAGAAAATATTATCAGAGATACCAATCATCAATTCTCCTTCATTTTCGGTACATTCGAAAAATATATGTCGTGGGACTTGTGAGACACTGGCACAATCGTGATTTCACGTATCGGAATCAAATGTCCGGAGTGAAATTTTACAAACGACTTTCGCAATCTCGCGAGGCGATACTCGTCGCGAGATGACAATACGTCGTTACCATAAACGCCGGGGCCCGGTCGTAATGAGATGTGACGTCACGACATGGCGTCTGCAGGTGAACGAGCAGCGCGAGACGGCGGTACCGTAGGTGAGCGCATTCGCTAGTCGATCCGATTGGCCGAAGGGGGAATCCCCGCCCTTGCGCCGGTTGTGCACACCGACCCGCGAATCCCTCTAACCCTCTCCTCCCATACCTTCACCCCTTTCGCGCGACTCCGCGAGTCTCTATCTTTCTCCCCCTTTCGCTGCTCTCCTCTTTCACGCCGTTCTCCGTTCCTCTCCTATCTTCCGTTTCCTTTTCCCTTCTATCGGACGCCGCTCGGGTAACGTCGTTGCTGATGCGATAACACGCGCGCGAACGCACCCATATGCACACACTCACGCATCACGGATCGTATATACAAATTCTCAGGTGAAGACCTGTTTATACCTGTACACAATGACGAGTGTCTTCGCGACAAATGATGTTACTCTCTCCCCCCGATGTTACTCTCTCTCTTTCTCTCTTCCGTTGCATCAAAATTGGTCGGTGCTTGTTCACCAGTACGCACGCTCTCGTGCTCTATATCAGATGTAATTAGTATGATTAGAGCATCAATCCGAATTCGAAAAAATGCAACCCGCACGAAGCGATAGTACGCCTGTGTCTCGCGTGAATTGGAACTTTATAAATTTCACTCACGACTAGCACGCGAACGTAGATAATAATTTACGATGGCAATTATGGATTAAATGCCCAGAAATGTAAACCGAACATAAATAGACGAAGGTCATAAAGTCCGGTGTCGTAAGGTACGAATTTAAGAAACGAAAATGCGAAAGCATTAAATACAGTCATTTTGCAAATAATCACTTAAAAAAAAGTATTAAGTATAGCCATTACCACTAATGACCAAGAAAAGCGGGAACGTTAGATATATTTATATAGAAGACAGGAAATATCTCATCTTTATCACCTACATTTAAATAATTTTAGTTAATTTAGTTAATATGCATTTAGAGATCTCTCAATCCTTTAACTTTCACATTTGTGAAAATTAAATCTAATCAACAAACCTAACTTGTTAACGCGATACATATTATAGACATATGTGACCCGAATAGAAACCCATTCTTCAATTTTAAATCAATTTTTTGTGAAAAAAATTATTGAAGCATCAATAATTCAAATATTCGTAAAAAGGAAGGATACAGTTACAAAATCATAGAACAAAATTATCTTTATATATTTCTCTTTCTTATCACTATGGGTAAACATACTTGAATCATGTTTTTTTTAATCTTTCTCCTGCGCATGATTAGCTATATTTAGATACATGCTTTTTTTCTAAATCAATTCTTTCTAAATTTAAATTATAGTTTTTAAAAAGTCACTTTTCGCGCAACTTCGATTGCTGTAATTTCTACAATTATACATTTTTATAACCAATTGATTAAATCGTAATCCGTTCCTTTCTAAAAAAATAAAAAAAAAGTATTATAAAAATCGATTCGATATTATTCAAGAAAGAGGTATAGAGAAACGTAATTTTATCGAAGATTTTGATGCTATATTTGGCGTTCCAAACCTCCTTTGCAATAAATTATTTCTTTTTTCTCTATTTTAAGTCAAAGATACAAATAAAGATTGTTGATTCTGATCTAATTTAGATGAGAAATCAGATCGTTAGAAAAGATTTTGAAGATCTGATTCAGATAATGAATCAAATATAAAATTTAAATTAAATTCTTACAGGAAACAATATATTCTTAAAAAAAAACTTTAAAATTTATATTTCGATCATTTTCTAGTGTGGACTTTCTCTCCCTTAATTACGAACGATTGTGACAAAAACGAAATGAACGATCTAACGTAAATGTATACTAATGCCTGACATTTAAGACCAATGTCGGGACACCTCTTTATCATATTAGTTTTTAAATAAATATAATGTGAATTAAAATCAAAGATAAAAATATAATACAAAAAAAATCTTTTTATCTTTGATTCTTTGACTTCAATTCGCGTTATAACTTATTTAAAGACTAAAATGATGAAAATGTTCAGACATAGGTACGTACCCAGGCATTGGTACATTTATCTTAACTAACTTTTAAATGTTTGTTAATGTCGGAAAGTCATGATGAGAGAGAAAATCAGTATTAGTAAACAGATTCGTATGCTCCTGCAGGTTTCAAATAAATTGCCGCTATTAATATAAATTACAGCAATTATTCGCCTCGTGCACGAAACATGCAATATTAGGTCCCACTGTTACTCTGATTCTCCTTTCATCCGAGCTACTTACGAATAATTCTAAATGTAGGTTTAGACGTGTCAAAAATCAAAATTTTAATTGCGCGCAACGTGATACGGATTCTTACTGTAAAGTCAAGCAAACAAATTGTCTCGCAGGGGCATATAATTATATATTACAGTAATCGATCCCCTGCCAGCGATAGCGTTACCAATTTCGACGCAAATAACACTAAAAACTATTTTTCCGATACGTGTTTTTCCTGTTATATCGGTCGTAAAATTTCTCCGATAAGACTCGGACTTTCTCAGACGCTCGCTCAGACGTAAACAATAAGAAGTCAAGGTTAAAAAACTATGGAAATCGCAAGCATTAACAAATATGAATACATACAAATTGCACAAGCCAATCCAGTTGTTATATTATTAAACGTATGGTAAAAAGTTTAACGAAACGCAATTTACATACGTACAAATAACAGTTAAGGTTACAACGGTAGATTCGCGAGCGACGTTCCGTATTTTTCTTTTTCGACGGATTTCAAGGATTTTGCGACGGACATGCTTTTTATAAACACACGCCGAAATGTGAATTTCACGAGGACGGAAATAATTATCGAGGGCATAAAACACATATTTGACGCGAAGGAAAATATTCCCCGAGTGAGCGCACCCCGCAAGATTGGCGTTTTGTTTGTAAACTAATATTGCCTTACCGGCGCACGATCGAGCCTTTTCTACGTATTTCTGTCGACACGATTATGATCGCTGATATATTAAATTCAACCTGTTAAAAATCACACGTACACCGATACTAGAATTTAATTCCGCGCGCGATTGTGCAAAATAATAAAAGATATAAAAAATTTTATAAAGCGTATAAAAGTGTATAAAAAATTATTACATTCGTATACATATATTTTTATATCTTATGTACGAAAGTATTAAGAACTTTTTCTATACGCAATAACAGCGCTAATATGTTTTTATGTTTAAAAAATTCATTTATATTTTCTTAATATTGCTTGTCATATTGTATTATATAATCGTAAAATTGCGTCAATTCTTATAATTAAAAAAAAAAAGAATAATTGTTTCTCACAGTTTTTTTAGACGCTGAATAGATCCCGTTTACCAAATTGTGATTAAAATCGCAAAAAATAGTTATTCTTAAATTATTTTTAAGAACTAAAAGTCTTAAAAACATGTATTTAATTTTGATCGCAATATAATTTCTCTAACACATATCACAGTTATAACGTGCCAAAATACACTAAAATTTTTATAACGTTTGAACCGCAGATCTCTCAAAATTGTGACGTGATAGCAGTAATTTGGTAAACGGAATCATATTCAATTCAGCACTCAAAAACTGCAGAAAATAACCTTGTTCTTGAGCTAAAAAAAATTCTTTGAACAGTGTATATAATTGTTCAATAATTTTTACTTTTTTAGACATAGTTATTCATTTATCTTATACATCTCAATTATATATAAAAATAAACAATTATACGTTGTATATTTTATTTCTTTTCGATATCTAAAACCTCGACCCTTGAAAAAAATACGCGTCAAATGGTTAGGTTTGATTTAGGTCCAATCGGCCGGAGAACTTTTTTCTATATAAGTCAGGTCAAAAAGATGTGAATTTGACGAACGAAGACCCAGAAGTCCTTCTTATATTCTATTCTTTCCTTTGTTCCTTCATTGGCCGGAAATATCCGACTGACATGACGCAGCAAATTCTAAATCATTGATTGACCCAGGTCACGGTATATTTAGGCAATGGTATGCATTGCAGAAAAATTCATTTCTTGCAAGACATATCGCGTCTCCAAATTTGGCTACAAAAATAATCCCTTTCCAGCGAAACTGCAATAAAGAGGCTATTTCGAAGCGTATCTCGTACGATGGACCACCACAGACGTTTCTTTGAAAATAGTCAAGATTTTTATAGTATACTACATCATTTTTTTTTCCGAGATCTCTGCTCAGCGCGAATCTTGCTAATCCGCGGCGATCCGAAAACGAGAAACGCGCGAATCGATACATGCCGTGACTCGTGTCCAATTAGGACACAATTTTCCTCGAAATTACGACAGACGCGAGGCGAGATCGTGCGTTTCTTTCTCGGAGCGATAAACAGAAACATCGTTCAAAAACGAACGTTGAAGTAAAGAACGGGCGCGTATTCGGGGCGAGAGAGAGAGTAGCGATTGAGTTAACCTCTAACGACCCGACACCTGTTTCTTTTCGATACTAACAAAAATGAGAGACGCGTCGCCGCGTCGTTACGCATATCGAACGCCTCGCTGTTTACACACGTCAAATCTGGCGAGGATTATTTACCAGATATATAACACGCAGCGAACGTGGAGCGGAGCTGTGTAAAGAAATGGCGCCAACAACGCGAAAGAAAAACTTACCAACGACCCTTCCGGCGTCTGGTGTTGTCCATTAGCACCGTTGGTCCCATTCGTTCCGTTAGCCATCGAACCTCCACCCGGGTTCTCCACGTCCTGCTCGTCGGCTGGGTCCATCGCGTAGGATGGTTTCGGTTCACTCTTCACCCGAATTTTGGCTGTTTTAGCGCAACGCGGCGATTCACGAAAACTAACGTGCTGACGCGCGGAGAGATTTGTTGAAAGCTCTCGGCCGCCGAACGACGCGCCGCGCGCGTATATGTAAGCGCGCTCTCAAGTACGGCGAGAAGGTAGCCGAGGGTCGCGTGCGCGCGCGCGCGCGCGTACTCAACGAGACGAAGTCCGTCGGGTATCCCGTTGGGTGGGTGGTGGTTTCTTCACGCCGCGATATACGCTCGCGCGAGGGAGAATTTTTATCAGAGCAACGACACCGCGAGCAAACGATCGCGCCGGACGAGATGAATGCTCATGTCTCTGAACAAGGTATCGTCGCACTCTTCTTCCCCGTCGTTTTTTTTTTTTTTCTCACCCGCTCCGGAGGAGCAAGCTCCGCTCTTCTCCGGTGGAAAGATAACGCGCACAACACAATTCGATTTCTGATCGGAGATGATACGTGCGGGAACAAAGGATGTAAGTGATATATACGAATGTACGGGAGAGACAGATTCGAAGGAGAGAACCTACGACGACGCTCACGTATAACGTAATGGTAAACGGATCGAGATATTGGGACCTAAGGACCGACGGAAAGCTCGCAAAGAGAAGGATCAGCCGAGAGAGAGAGGGAGGAAGGGAATTGGATAATATGATCGGTCAAAGGGAAAGAGGGGCACAAATCAGAAGTAATCGGTGGTGAGAATCTGGGAGTTGGCGGCGGCGGCGCCGGCGGGGGAGGGGAGCGGACCGGGATATCGAGTAGGAGGAGAATCCAAAACGTTTCACACGCGCGACGGAAGATCCTTGACGTGGCGATTATCGACGGCGATTTCTCGTCACGCGGACGCGAGAAAATCGCGGATTTTACTGGCCCGACATCGGCGAGACGCGGGCGAGCGTGCGGCTCGCGATCAGCTGGCTTGCGAGGGAGCGATCAAGAGCCGGCGGCGCGCAGGAGCGACAGAAAATAACCGACGCGCGCGCTCTCACGTACTACCGCGATCTGAATCTACGGGACTACGGGCGGTCGGGCACGGGCAGCCGAGCCGATGCTGGCCGAAGCCGGCCGATCCCGGCGGCGCGGCGCGGCGCGGCGCCCTAAACTTCCCCCTCCCCACTCCGACTTCTATCGTCAACAACTATAATCTCCCACCACCTTTAAGCGGAGGAGGTGGCTTGGCAATCTTGCGCGCGCGAATATCAAGTAGGCGGGCAATACAGTCACGCCCGTTACGCTACCAGTGGGTATAGTCTATCGCTATATCGAGTCTATCTCTCTCACAATGCTTGCATTTCTTTCGATCTCGCTGAGGATTTTCTTTCTTCTCGCAATCTCACGTTCCTGCCGTGCGCTTTCGTTATTTTTCCCTGCCTGCACCTTTGTTCTTCCCATATGCTATACCATAGGATTATCAACTATCGAATTTTCGAGAAACGCTATAGATTTAAACAATTTTCTGAAGAATAAAATATCTCGTTTTTTCTCCCATTTCAATGCTAATTAAAATAAAAGAATATTATCTATTAGCCATATGGCTTGAGCTATGGTATTTTTATGTAAAATAATATTTAATGTTTTTCTTTCAAAATTCACTCCAAGTCTGTAATATCTCTATATCTGTTAAGAGGTTACAGGACTCTGACCAGGAATAAAAATTAGAGGAAAATTTTGGGAAAGCTGGGAGTATTAACAAAATCCGAAAATATTAAAATAAATAATATTTCAAGTGTTTCTCACAATTTCTTAAAGAAAAATCGTGCAACACAGATGTGTTGTGTAGTCCTACAGTTTTATTGATTTTTTGAACGTTTTATGGGAAGAAAAGAGAAGAAGAAAATATGAATTGTGACAGTACATTTTGTCAAACGTCAGGATACAAAGAATACAAAGAACGTCTAGGAAATTGATAAAATAAATGTAGCTCAAGATTTGTTCATTTACTATATTGAAACATTCGACTATACGCAAAATATACGATTTAAGAAAAAATATAAATTATAAGAAAAATTAGAAATATTATTCATTTTCGGATTTTATTAATACTTTCAGAGTTTGAGAAAGTGACTGTTGAACGGCGTTGAACGTCGCTGTTAAAGTTACTTGCATATAGCATATATGATGCAATGTATAACGTCCATGGGCAGATTTACACTTCCTAGAACTAGAATTAAATCATTATAGTTACAATTTTGTTACAAATGGTATAGCGTCAAGTAAATACAAGCCTATTTAAAAATATCTTACAATTGCATTATAAATCACGTCACATGGAGATAGAGACTCGTGTTCGTGTGCAAAGAACACCTAAAAGTACGCCCTATTCTACATAAATAAATATAATTATTTATGTAATAATAATAAGTGAGAGAGAAACACTATCCTTATGATATACAATCAATTACAGAGAAAAAAAGAAAAATGTCATTTACAGTCCGGACTGGATCTTTTTTAATAACCTAATAATATTGAATTTTATATACTTTTAATAATCGAGATTAAGCGACCCAACTGGCCAGTTTCTATTTATTCGTCTCACAACGTTTCGACCCCGATTGGGTCCTTCTCAAGTGAGATTATACATAATTACGCAACAATTAAGAAAGGGAAGGACAAATTACAACCTTACAGGCAGACTAATATTGTATATAAGTTAGATTGTGTTAATTGTGACTCTTGTTACGTCGGACAAACAAAGAGACACCTAGAGACTCGCATAAAAAAACATCGGAGCGCGATGTCAAAAAGCGCACGTAGATAATCATTCGGTTGTAACTCAACACCGTCTCACTCAAAACCACGATTTTGATTGGCAAAATCCGAAAATCCTGTATAGTGAAAAACATTTCAGAAAAAGAGAGATTTCTGAAATGTTTTTCATTAAAAAGAATAAATACACTGTAAACCTCCAGAAGGATACGGAGAATTTGCCCGCGATATACGATCGTGTCATTGAGGCAGTATAATGAGTGATAGAGTTCGGATCTGTTTCTGTTGTATTGTTTATGATCTGGTTTGTTATTCCTTACTTTCGGAACGCGTCTTATTGTAATTGGCATTTATCATTGTGACTTTGAATATGGCATGGAATCGAGCCAGTGAAGAAAATGGATATAGTCCTTTTCTCTTCGGAATTTGTGCTTGGCGGCTCTCAGAAACTTGTATTTTGTTCTTTTGACGCACTTAATATGTAAGTTCTCACGATGTACTTGCGATATGTCTCCCACTTTTTCATAATTTATATCTGACATACTTATATGGACATTTTATTCGTTCTAGCGTGGCGTTCGCATGATGTGGTTTGGGCGCAACGTCTTGCGACGAATGATATTGTTGCGTAATTATGTATAATCTCACTTGAGAAGGACCCAATCGGGGTCGAAACGTTGTGAGACGAATAAATAGAAATTGGCCAGTTGGGTCGCTTAATCTCGATTATTATTTTTATCTACGCACTGGCGGATCCAATTTGGTAAATCAATGATAAACTCAACCTCATATAATACTATTTTGTGACTATAAATTTCATGCTTTCAGTTTATTTTATCAATTTTGTTTTTAAATGGTTGTCGAAATATATAAGGTTAAAGCTCTCTAAGTATGCAAATCTAATGATTACAATTAACGTGTACCTAATGATCTTAATATAACAAATGTATAACAAACGTTCGATCATGTGGTTTGAACCCTCCTTCCGTGTAACGAAGAATATAACAGATGCAGATATGATGTCATAATTACCAGTTCACGTTGCAATGTGTTAAAATCAAGTACAGATGTCACATCAAGAAACGACTACTACCTTAATTTAAAAAGAATGAATTAATATAATGAGATAGAAATGAATAAGATAAAGTGTTAGAAACAAACAAATTTAATATTATGGCAGTCACGTCTATGAAGTTTATAACATCTGTACTCGGTACAAATTAATATTTAAATAAGCGATTAAAATTCGGTGCGTCGGTTCTAGACGAATGTGAGGTATACAATAAGATATCATATGAAACATCAAATAAAACGTGTAAACATAAACAATTGACAGTAAAGATAAATACAAAATCATATATAATTTAAATCATATAAAAATAAAAAATGAGTATTTGAAACATTGGCACATAATTCTATATTCTTTTATGGTTATTAAAAAAAAATCATTAAAAAATATTAATAATAACAGGAGTATTGGTAATGAAGGAAAGCATTTCAGTAGCTGGTGGTGGACACGAAAAACAGCTTTAACGATTTCTTTCAAAAATTTTTTATAAGTCATTGAAAACTATATGTAAAATGTGTCGAAAACAGAATTTCAAAAAAATATAAAAATATAAAATATCTTAATTGCAGAAAAGTATAAAATTGCATTTTTTTTAAATAAAAATTAAAAATAAATTGTTTTCAAATTTTGTTTTTACATTTTACAAGGGGACACTACGCGCTGCTCCCGCCGATTTTGATGATACTTGCAGGAGATACTACGTAGTGTGAAATACCTGTAAATCCGTTTTTCTGGGCCCTATAGGAGCCGGGATTTTATAAACGATCATAGGCGAATCTTTCCGCTGTGTAGCCATATTAAGCCGCTTACCTTCTAATACCTTCGCTATTGACGTGACACTTTGAAAAATAATTTAGGCATGCTTCAGGATTATTTAAAGCTACTCAGATTTTGCTGCAAAATTTCGAGGAGCACTAGAATTCAGAATCATTATTGGTGATTTGGTGAAGTCTGCCGTCTAAACTAATAATTGCATTTGCATGTATTTCTATTAGGTAATGTTTTTGAGTGTTTCCACAAAATTGCACCGGTTTGCAACTAGCAGCAGCTGAGTGCAGCTGTGCTACTTTTCCCAGCCGGCACGCAACATTGTCAAATTTATGTTGTAGTGGCCTGGAAATAAAAATGGCCGATAGATGCTTCAGCGATTTATTTGTTTATTGTAGGAAGTTGTAAATGTGCTCCCGAAGCAATAAGAAATGTGTTTTTCCTTGACGATGTGCGTGCCAAGAATACATATCCAATGTTCGCATCGAGGGTACATTGTTATCAAATTTGCGCAGAACGTGCATAATTTATGCTAATAACGTGCATAATACAAGAACACGTCCACGTGCTTCCTGCTCATCCGCCCGTATGTACCCGGTTACTTGTTCCGATCGGAAAATCGGACACGAAAGTTGCGGCCACCGTGATATTTATTTGTCTACATTGTCTACAACTTACAATCCTCAATTCTTACTATATTCTTTCAACGAGCGTTACATCCTTAGAAATAAACTTGTAAAAGTTAACGTGATAAAGGTATCACGATATGTACATAGAGAGAGAGAGAGAGAGAGAGAGACGTAGCGAATAGTTTGCGGAGTACATCAGCGCGCGAATAACTAAGGATTTATCGAATGTAGATATTCATACGCTCGGCGTACTATGTCCAAACACGTATAATCAGGCATACTCATAATTATACGAAAGTCCGCGCGGCCACATCCAAAGGAAGGATGTTTGAGAAGCCGCGCCTCGAAACGTTCTCTTATTTCTTGGCACCTTCGATTGACAATTCTCAGGCTAACCGCGAGCGAGCGGTACTGGATTATTTGCTCTCTATCTTCGTCGACGAGATCTCTCGTCACCTTCTTTTCGCTGTGGAAACTCTGCCACGCGGTTCTCTTCTTCTTCGTCTCTCTCCTTCTCCGTGCCAAGTGCCAATGGCACACGCAGCCGCATAAGGATGTACACCGGGAATGTACGTTGACTATTACGGCCCCTCGTGCTTTTATAGCCCGTCTGGGTGGCGCACATACCATCGCCATCTTGTTAGCCGCGATTAAATATTGATGCAAGAACCGATATCCAGCCTCAAGTGGTTTTCTCGACGGTCTTCGCGGAACGGCTCGCGAGAATCTAGGGCGGTAATTTCCAATTATACGCGTATCGCTTGATGCCAACGCTTTTTCTACGCGTTAATCCGCGAGATTCGCGATTTGTGCCATGCATTCGAACGGTACGGACAGGAGAATGATTCACTACCACGGGACGAACCGTTGCGTATAGTATTTATAAATAACACCGTGTCTCTCTCGAAGAGAGACGCTGGTAAACCGCGATTCCTAACGGCCATGGTGTTAATTTGTTCCTCGCCGATGCGCGTCCATTATTGTGCAAATTGTCGACGAGGCAGATTGCGCAAACGTCTGACAATGGGGGATCGCGCGCGAGTCTGCGTGACTGTCCCCGCGGGGTGTGTTAAACTACCCCATCGTTAGTGTGCCGAATCAACCGGAAATTCCAGCTTTCGTCGCTTCCGTATTCACTCAACGCGAGAGATGCGAGATGCGATGAAAAAAAAAGAGAGAAAGAGAACCAAGTCGTTTCCGAAGGAATTAGCCAAGGTGAGATAATGCCGAGCGTGTAGACGTGCCAGGCCCCTCTTGAGTCGGCTCGATTGTCATGAAAATATTTATTATCAGAAAAGAGAGCGAGAAAGAGAAAGAGAGGGAGAGGGAGGGAAGAGGAGGGAAGACACGGACAGAACGGTAACCACTGTCAGAGCCTACATGTTTTCAGATAATTAGAGATCGACGGCTGTCAAGATTCTATATATGAAGACGCTGCGACAGCTGAAACCGCTATGCAAATCTTTGAAGGTCTATCTATTCATCTACCGAGCTCTATATCGATGCTTCCTACGTCGTTGTCTTATTCTTTCGCAGTAGGCAATTTATGGCGTTGGTTGTAGTTCAGATGGAATAACTATAATAAATTGACTTTTAAAATTAATACGTTTTACGTAAGAATGTAGATACATAGGTGAAAAATTTCTTAATCTTTTAAAATTACTTTTATTAGTAGATCTGGTTGTAGGTACATATATAAAATAAGATACAGTAATTTAACGTGGCGGAGAAAGAGAGAAAGAGTCGAGGGAAAAGGAGGGAGAAGAGAGAGAAAAAGAATTAAAAACATGGCCTGCCTTTTCTGTCATCACGGCATTTAAAAAATAGCTTGATAGTATTTTTTCCACACTTTTTTTCACTTTTCTATATTATCTCTGCTATACGATATTTGGTGCATTCGTGGCGTATATCGAGGGAAAATGATTATCTAACTCGAAAAAAGAATTGGCTGGAGAAGGAGGTGAAGGCGGAGGTAACGAGACTGGAGCGAGACGAGGAAAGATTACCCCGAGACAACCGTGAGGAGATCGCTTTCGGGATCATTAATTATCCTAGAAAGTGCGAGAACGGGCAAGATATATAGGGGGAGGTTGGTGGTAGCAAGGAGGGAGGGAGAGCTGAAGCGAGCGACGGATAGAAAAGAGAGCGAAGGAGACGGCAAGTGTCGCCACTGCAAACCGAAATTACTGTCGAAGATTAATGGTGCTTTACGCTTTATTACAAGTATTTATAAACCGATCCTCGAAATTTCTCGTAAAGTTAACTTTGCACCGTGCAGCGCGGCAACATCATCAAGATATTCAAGGTCTTTGCCTGAATTTATGTCTCGCTTGACTAATACCATCTGGGTAAACAAAAAGTACGAGAAAATCTTGGGATAACAAAGGAATTCATTTTTCAGGATTTCGGTTTTACTTGCAACACTATTTCTTGAATGCCGACTTTTATAAACTACATAAAATTATTTCTACAGAAAATCGCATTTTCTATTATATCTCGCTTGAGTATATACGCATCTACCTGGATAGAGAACAAAAGCCCGAAAAAATCATATAAACACAAAAGAATTTATTCTTCAAGATTTCAATTTTATTTGTAATACTCTACAATATTTTCTGATTCTTCACGCTTTCGAAAAATCCTCATTTATTTCAAATTTCAATATTTAAATTCGACATTGAATAAGTTTTTGTCTAAATAGCGACTTTTTCATCTCGAAAATCAATTATAAATTGTTTGTATAAAAGACGATATTTGTCTTAATATTATACAAATTCCGTTAACTGCATACAATATATAGATTTGGAAATACATAGAATATATATTTTAAATACATATTATAGAATATATTTTTTATTTATTTGAATATATTATTTTATTTCATTTTTTTTAAATTATTTTATTATAATTAATAAAGCTAAATTGTTTCTAAGTTAGATTCGATGTTTTTTTCTTTACGGTATTCTATACGAAAAGAGAAATATTCGATCTCGAAGAAATGTGATTTTATTGATTACGATTTGTCGATCAATATACTGAAAAAAAGGATCTGATATTACCTAACATTACGACCTTAAGAAGAAAACAAGAATTGTCGAATATCTCACGATACACTGATGAGATATTCGTCAGGATCGAAAAATACGCAAAACTACGTAGTCGTACCGATATATTATCGTATCGTACCCGCATACCAATGGTACTCATCGCATTAATTAACTTTGGTCCGAACGTTTGCTCTATACGTATACGATGAAAAAGACTGGCGAAATAAAATAAAATAAAAAAAGAACAACGTGCCTTCTTTAAATAAATCGCTGGGAGTGACGGTTGCGGGAAGGAAGATTAACGAGCGCGGTGTGTCGTTCGATTCGATACGTCGAATTAACGCGGGACAGAAACGAAGCTGCGTGTATCGGTTATTAATGACTTACGGGGGTCTGCCAATGTAAATGTTAGCGATGCCGCGCGTACTTGGCGTAATGGTCGCTTTGAATCGCTTAGAGATGAGTCCGACGTGAATACCTCGGCCGACGTGGTGACCGTGAATCGAACGATAATAGGTAGAAGCGACGATTAATTGGCCGTAATTGGGTGTAGCGACGACAATTATGCGTTTAAGCGCGCGTTATTAATTACACGCGCGCGGCTCACAAAAGCTCACCGCCGCGCCGAAGGAATCGTTCCGCATTTTTGCAACCTCCGCGTAAAATCAGATTCCAGCACGTGGTCGCGCATATCGGTAAAAAAAAAAGAATGAGAGGTCACACGTAGTGGGGAATCTTATTTTAAATACATTCAACAATTTACGCAGCGAACTTCGTTTTCAGGGAACTAAATCATTATTATTGCTCGTCTCTCTGCGGAGGCTAAAACGAATTCCAGTCGTTGCGCGTATACGCGCGTACGTGGGAAGGCGTGGGGGACGAAAAAATCAACCACCGCCCTCCGTTCCCTGAGTGGCAGGTTTTGCTAATACATATACCCTTGCGTCCCGCCACGTTCCTCTTCTCTCCTGCGAGCAATATCGCCCCGGTTTCGCCGTTGTACCGAGATAGACGAAGACAGAAACGGTAGGGTCGCCGGTTAACGATGATACGGATAACCAGACAGAGGGAAAGAGAAAGAGAGAGGGGAAGGGGAGAGGGAGAGAGAAAGACGGAAAGCGCAAAGCTCATAATGTTGGGGGAGGGTCCGACTATCCCGTGCCAATCTTTCCCCGCGTTTGCTCAGAGGCGCATTCTTTCCCTTCTTTTAAATACATCGAAGCAGAGGGACTCTGCTTGAATCATCGGCACAGGTACCTATATATATTAGTCAATAGATCGCAAAATATATATATATATATATATATATTATATATATATATATATAAATTCATTGTATATATGCACACGTTTTTAGCATAAAAGTTTGATCGTTCTTTGTAGGTGTATATATATTTTTTTTTTACCTGACAAGACATATAATATAATATATTGTCATTTTTTAGACTAGACCGTGACCAAATTTAAGATAACTTGAATAAGAAATCGGTCTTTTTTGTATGAATTTGAATCTTGGTTTTTTTGGACGTAGTTGACCCCACAGGGATCTCTCTAGCGGTTCTTCAAAGGTAAATTTTTGGCAAAAGGATTACAAAAATTTTTATAATGACTAAGGGACGGAATAAGTTTTATTTTTGAAAATAATATAAAATAGTAAAAAAAATTATGCAATTTGCAATATGCAATTACAAGTTTTTTTTGAAAAGCAACTGTGTTTTCTTTACACCAATTGATTTATCTTATTATTATTCTATACCTACGTCAAATGGTTAAGGTACAGTTACAAAAAGAAAACTTTACCCGCTGGCAGAGGTCCGATTCCTGTGAATATCCGGGTTCACCAAGAAATTTCAATATACAGGGTGAATCACATAAAAGTTTATTCTGGCAAATTTTAATATTTGATTAAAAAATAAAATATCTTGTAAACTATTAATTTTTTGATAGCTCTACTTTAATACTTTTGTATACAGAATAACTAGAAGAATCATATTACATAAAAAAAATCATACAAGTTTATTTTAAAAAATAACGATGACCTTTATGTGACTGTAAAAAATTGATTTTTTTTCGAAAATTGATTTTACCATTATATTTGTCCTCCTTCGGATGGTACAACTTTGGCCTGAAATAATTTTTTTTTTAAACTTTCTTTTCAAGATATTCAAGTGTTACAATTTAAATGCCTCACCTTGTATAGGGCCGCTTGAAATTTCTCGGTAGATCGAATAAAAATTCACGGGAACCGGATCCAGCCAGGGGGTCGTAAGTTGAGGATTCCTACATTAGAGCGAAGAAGGAAAGCCGATGCCGAAAGGGTGGAGCGATGGAACGAAGAGATGGAAAAGCAGCGGTCCGATGCCTCGAGATAATAGTGCGAAAGTTCCGACATCGTTAATCTTGCAGTTCGTAGGTCGAAACATATGTACATACGTGTCGGATACATATGAGCATATATGTACTCGTTGTTACGAGTACATCACGAAGCCACACCTCTGTATTCGCGTAATCTCCCATGCTCGTCGCAAGAATATTCTCGAACAGGAAGAATCAAAATCGGAAAATTTATAGATTTATAATATATAATGACTCGATCATCGTAGATAAAAAATATCAAAAACAATTTAAAAAAATAATTATACTTTTTAAATTATAAAAATAATATAAAATTGTTTATGTCTTTTTGAGTGTGTCAAAACCACATCGATCACGTCGAGATAAATCGCTTTTAATATTCGCTGGTATTGAAGAAATGTTCCTAAGTTAAACGCTGAGATGCGGAAACAGAGATTGTTGAGCCATCTATCGGTGACATTTATCGTTCGCGCTATCATTCGCGTATAATTACTATTCCTTTTTATTATTCACTTTATTTTCCTAAGGACAAGAAATTGAATTAAGAACTTTTGTTTACTTCCCATAACAAATTTTAAAAAAATTATAAATTTTAATTTATTAATTTTTAATTTCTTTAAAGACTTATAAATTTATAATCACACATTTGCATTTTTAATAATTTAACTCAAAAGATTTTTTAAGGTTTTTGTTCATTTACCACTATTATCTTAAATTGTGACATTAGAAGCAAAAAATTTTACAAGAAAATATAATAGTAAAGGCTCATAAGATTAGAAATCAATCAAAGAAAGATGGAGCGTGGAGCCGTAACAAGGTGTTGGTGTTCATATATTCTAATAACGATGTCGAGAAGAACGCGACTGTCATCGAGTGACGATATAACGCGATGCAACGTACCGACCACGATATAATCGTGGTCATCATGGTACCGACTGGCGTCGTGAGTCGTGAGCGAAAACAAAATATGTCGTACTCGAGCGAGCTGTCACGCTCTCAGGAATATCTGAGCTTTCGCAGCTCCGTACCGCTTAGGAAAATCGTTGTCGACGCCGACGGCACCAAGGTACCGTTTCCTATCATTATCGGTTTCTAATCGTTCGATCTCTAGCTGTTTCCCGCCTTTCCTCTTTTTATCACCTTTTATCATCGATTTATGTCAAGTGGCGGATGGCCTCATCTGTCCGATAAGTATTTATAAGCATAGAAGTGAACAAAAGAACATCTTGACTTGTTTTAGGGATGGAAGGTGTACGATTCTAATCCAAAAACTATCAAGTGCCCACTCATATGTCTTCCACCCGTCTGTGGTACAGCTGATATTTTTTTTAGGCAAATATTGGGTCTGGCTGCCAAAGGTTACAGAGTTATCTCGGTAAGTTAGATAGGTATATGTAGATTCGATGAGCATTCCGAAACATTTGAACATATATGTAAAATAGTATAGATTTAATTCAAATCGTGTTAATGTAAGCGGTAAATGAGAACTTAATTTTCACAGGCTGAGGCACCGGTATATTGGAGTATAAAGGAATGGTGCGACGGATTCAGAAAACTGTTAGATTACCTGGAACTTGACAAAGTCCATCTTTTTGGCGCTTCCCTAGGTCGGAACGCGTCAGCAAGATATTTACTTTTGAATGACAATCTAATAAAAGAAATTAAAAATTTTATATATTTGCAGGTGGCTTTCTGGCACAGAAATTTACAGAGATAAATGCACACTGTCCCAGAGTGGTATCTCTGGTTTTGTGCAATACTTTTACAGACACGTCTGTATTTAGTTACAATGATTCCGCAGCGGTGTAAGTAGAACATTTTAAATCGTAACTTTTAATATGAGGCTGATGCACGCGTGAATCTGTGTGCGACAAAATTTGGAATTTGCTGCTTCATTACATTTTTGTATTTTCTTTATGTTCACAGCTTTTGGATTTTACCTTCGTTGGTACTGAAGAAAATGGTAATGGGAAATTTTGCAACGGAGCAAGTTGACGGAGAGATTATAGAGGCAATTGATTTTATGGTAGAACGGGTATGCGTCTTAGTTTTCTATAACGAATTTAATTGGATGCACTAGTGCGCGCTGACTTAATCTCTGAAGTAAAATGCAGATATCTCGACTGATAAAAAATGCCTAATATATATTTTATCAAATAGCACAATAAAGAACATTAAGGATTTTATGATTTTATCAGTTTGTATTAAACATACACTTTACGTTGAATATGCGCACTAGTGCGTCCAACCGAATTCGCTATTAGTTTTCTTCAAATTGATTAAAGAAGGCAGAAAGGAAAATGATGCTTATTCTAGAAAATGTTATATGCACGCATACACTTTAATTATAGCTGGAAAGTTTAACGCAACCCGAATTAGCGTCCCGTTTAACAATGAATTGCATAAATTGTTACGTGCAACCTCAGAAAATATGCCATTTACCTGTGACAATAATAGATGTTTTCGACGAATATGCGTTATCAAATGCAGTTAGAGAAGAAATGTATAAATGTTATCCAAATGCAAAACTAGCACACTTGAAAAGCGGTGGAAATTTTCCATATTTAAGTCGATCCGCCGAAGTTAATTTACATTTGCAGGTAAATTAATAACGTATAATCATGATAAAATCAATTGTCGATGACATGAAATATCAAAGCATTTGTTTTCAGATTCATTTAAGACAGTTTGAAGGTACGGAGTATACGGCTTTAGAGAAGATTAAGATTTAGCGTAATGTATTTAGGAAAAATACTTTACGTTAGGAAAAATGTAATAAAATCCAGAAACTGTATATAAATATGTTGATTAAACAGAGATTCTCCTTTGTTCATGTATGGATATTAAGACATATACCGATATTAAGACAACCTATACGCTTTTTGTATTAAGTCAAACGTATTATTTCTTAATACGATTCTCAGTGAAAGAATATTTGTTATGTAATTCATAAGTACTTTAGGATATAATTGTATGATACTATTAAGAATTATAAATACTGTTACTTAATTTGTTACCTACTATTTCGGTTTTTAAATATAAAATGCATTTATATTTTGTAACAGCTTGATCTTCTTTTAGCTGTAAAAAGAAAAGTCTTATAAATTGTACCGCGAGTAACTAAAACTCTTTAATAATTTATAATACGTCGCTATTGATATTGATAGAAATAAGAAATATACTTTTCTAATTCTTTTAGTTAGTATGTAGATTTTATACAAAATATTTTTAATATTACATCTCTATGAATTTAATAATAAAATATTTTCAAAAATTATATTTTATGTATCATTTCGTACTGAAATTTAATATATATTTTCGGAAAACTTGATGTATAATCTGTTATTTTTATACTTTGGATTGCTACTTCTGTTTATTATGGTGTGCGAAGTTAGAAGTAACCATAGTTTGCTAGGTCGCCTGACCGGGAGACCGTATAAGAACTTGCTTTGGTATCGATTCCTTCGAGTCTGCCTCTCTCGCGTTTCTCTTTTGCAATCTCAGATTACAGGGCCTGTTTTACCCAGTATATACGTATGACATCATCGTCCATGTCAGTTGAAAAATGGCCGCGATTAAAATTTCAAATGGCCGCAATTACACATTTAAAAGTTTTTGCTGTATGAAAGATTTTATTGCTTCCTCATAGAGGAGACTATATTTTTGTAAAAAAAAATTTTTTTTAGTTGCCGCTGCTAATGTGTTCAGAATGATCTAAAACGTTGAAAAATTGCATTTAAAAAAATGTCCGTGTGTGTGTGTGTGTGTGTGTGTGTGTATGTGCGGATTTGATGGCCGTGGTTGCTCTAACTTCCGCAAATATTGAGATATCGGGCTGTTTTTTATTTAATCGATAGAGTATCATTCAAGGAAGATTGGTCTTGAATTTGGCGATAATCGATAAAGGGGTTCTTTTTTAAAAAAACTTTTAAATTTTTTTATAAATGTCCGTTGCATTTTAACTTCCGCAAATATTGAGATATTGGGCTTAATTTTTTTTTAATCGATAGAATATCATTTAAGGAAGGTTGGTATTGAATTTAGCGATAATTGGTAAAGGGCTTCTTTCTTTTTATAAAATTTTGGAAATGTCCGTGGTTGCTCTAACTTTTGTAAATTTTGAAATATTGGGCTATTTCAAATTTTATTATATTCTTCACTCTTTTTTCTACCCCTTTTCATATATATTTTATTAACATCTAATATTGCTCGGAATATCGGCCGTAATATTACTTGTGCTGCTAAGCTGACTCTTTTTTAATTCATAAAAATATTAAATTTAAAATTAAAAAAAGTCTGCAAATTAGAAACTTGCACATTGCTTCCTCATCGTTACAGATCGCTACCATTGCTCCTATTTTATTTTGCTCATAAAGCTTCCTCTATGAGGAAGCCAAACTAATAAATACTAATAATTATGCATCAAATAAAAAATACAAGCTTCCTTTTCATTTAATTTTGCAGTTTCATTAAAATATTCTCGCTAATGCCAAAAAGAATTCGCATGTTAAATATTGTTAATTTAGATTCATATAAACGTGACAAACGTCATTAGAGTTTACGTGCGAAAAATTGGAAAAGGGTGTTCATTAAAATAATTAATGATGGTTTTGACTTGTGCGACGCGCAAGTAAGTATATATCGACACATTGATAAGATTACGGTTATCACTGGCTCTACTGCGTGTTATGCCATAATCCGTCTGATAGTTTGACGTTATCTTTTGTAAAGAACGACGCGCATAATGTACGTTTCAGAGCTCAGTCTGCTCAGTCTCTCACCTGCACGTGACGGGAACAGACAGCCGGTGTCCGATATCGCGATATTCGCCGTCATACGTGGCGATAGCGTTAATTTTAATTATTTTTATGGCACGTTTAAAAG
Organism: Temnothorax americanus; assembly: GCF_048541705.1. NCBI lineage: Eukaryota > Metazoa > Arthropoda > Insecta > Hymenoptera > Formicidae > Temnothorax > Temnothorax americanus. Next base: position 2,100,542 of record NW_027509475.1, read on the forward strand.
ATCGATATCACTTGGACAGATACGTCACGCAAATTTCAATCCTATCATTTCTTCGACAATATTCACGAAATTTCTCTTCAGTCATGAAATAGAGCACGTGTTAACGCAAGCATTCGGTGGTATATCGTTCGAGTATTCGTGCTATTTTATATATTATTTAATTTTGTTAAATTTAAGAAAAGATACAAGATTGTGTCACGTTCATAAAAAAATCAATCGCCATTCAATCTTCGTGCTATAAAACACAAGTTCTTTTTTACAGATTTACGCATGTGTATGTGTATATATGTGCGAGTTTATTTTTTTAAATATCTAACGGTTTGTTCAAAATCTTTTTTAGCTATGTTAGCTTTAATGAAATATAATTTGGTTTGGACTATTGAATCTAAATAATCGGATTATCGCAATAAGGTGTTATGTGATTATTAATGATCTATACCTAATCCCTCGCGTGATGAAACGTTGATGACGCCCGTGTTTTCAGACTTATTTATAATTTATTGCAATCATCGCGTAACTGTTTCAACAAGAAACTATCCTAAAGGAAAATAGCTTGAAGCAAAATTCAATCAAGTGAAAGGAACGCTGACCACAGGTTTGCTTCAGAAAGAAATAACATCGTCACAAACATTTCATCTTTGTTATTATACATTATAAATCGTAAATAACTTATGCTATTTAAACAATAATAATAAGTAAAATAGAATTGATATATAATATATTATCTATATATAATCAATATGATATATATATAATCAATTATAGAAAAAAATACTTTTTATGAACCCTGGCTGAGGTGATATTTTTTACAGTAACTTCTTTACAATGATTTAATAAAGATACTTATTAGCATCAAAATTTAAATTGATTATCGAATTAAGTATGTAAATTTTCTGCTTTAACAAAGATCTGTGTGTTTTAAAAACTGACAAAAAATCGGCGCGCAGTTCATTGAGTTGGAAAAAGTATATAAAATTTACACAATATCTTTAGGCTTTTAACTTTCGAATTCCTATTCCTAATATTCATGCAATCAAAAAAAAGTTTTTTCTTCCTGCATTTTACAAAACCTCAGTGATTGATTATATTATTCGTTCGTATATCCTTGTTAAAGTTGCATTTCCTGCGGATGTGCATAATAGTGCGGAATTTTTGCAGAACACTATCGTAATGGATTCACCAGAATTGTGAAAGTTTTTACCCGCTATCTCGAGAAAGACGCTCGTTAAAAAATGGATAACGAGCAAAGGCCTCTCGTGGACGTCGGGAGAATAGCAACGTCCACAAAACTCGCTTACGCGCTTGGACACATTTTCAACGATTTAGCGGCTGCTATGTGGTTCTCCTACACTTTAATCTACCTCCAACGAGTCGCGCTGTTAAAACCTATCGTCGCCGGTGCGCTTTTACTCTTAGGTATGCGTCAATTTACTCACGCACGGACGATGCTACGTTAGTCACGCTATTGATTAACGATCGAACGATTTTCATTCAAGGACAAATCGTCGACGCCGTTATGACACCTGTATTCGGTTTCCTGGTTGATCGCTATTGCAAGAAGAAAATTTGGCACTTCGTCGGTTCCGTCATGGTTACTTTGTCCTTCCCTGTAATATTCGGCGGTTTTGTCAATTCATCTACCATGATCGCCATGCTCTTATATGTAACGAGCATTACGATATTTCAAACGGGTTGGGCGGCCGTACAAATCTCCCATCTGTCAATGATTCCCTCGTTAACTAATTCCGTCCTAGCTCGAGCCGACTTGACCGCAATAAGGTATGCGATTTGAGTAATATCTCTTGAAAACGTGAGACTCTTTAGAAAGCAGCTGACAAAGGAACGGTACGAAAGTGTCAATTTAGTTCAAAGGGCGGGCCAAGACTATTAAATAAAATGGATAGTAAGGAATAAATAATTATTTCTAGAATAGTAGGTGCGAAGATTAGACGGGATATGCGGCTCAAAATGGAAGGTAAAAATTCCGGAAGTCACAACTTTAATGCAGGCTTATTGCAATTCTATATCTTTTTTGTTGTGCACTGCACTGTGAAAAGTATTTTTGCATAAACCACACTCTAATTCAGAAATTGCACGTAAATTGTATTCAATAAGTCTGCATTAAAGTTGTGACTTCCGGAATTGGGAATAAATTGACACTTTTGTACCGTTCCCTTGTGAGTAGCGAGGTCCAAAACATTATTTCAAGACAAACTTAATCGTAGATATTCCGCTCAAGTCGGCGCAGCTGTAATAGCTTTTGTCGTAACATGGATCATTCTACCAACTGATGGCGAATCGATGGTGCAATTGGATCAGCAGGATGACTATAAATTTAGAGTACGTATGAGGAAGAAAGCTCCCAGATAGTACAGCTAATCGTTATGAGCTCAAAAAGAACCTTTTCAAATTTTTTGTGAATTTGCGTAATTTGTTCGAAAAAAAAAAATTCCTTTTTGATATTTCAAAAAGACCGTAAGCGTTAGTAACACGCGCTGCCGCGAAGCGGCTACCATGCGCCAGTACTTTCTCGTAAGTAAAAACTCACGCGCTAGGATAAAAGGTGAGACACTTGACCTTAATCGCTGCGGATCAGTTTAAATCTTTAAATGATACCTCCAGTATCACACAGTGCAGAGATGACAAAATGGACCGGTACATTTTATGTTCTTTCTGATACAGAAATTGTTTTTTGATAAATCATATATGAAAGATTCTTTTTTATTCTTCTTCAGATATACAAAAGGAATTATTTTTTCTAGTCCATAAGAAATCGCAATGAATTCGAAATAATGTTTAGATAAAGCTTCATTGGCTTATCTATAATTGTAAGCATAACTTCGAATTTATTAGGAATTATTATAGAGTAGAAAAAAAAATTTTTCTGTATTTGAAGGACTCAAAATTGGTGACAAAAAAATAAATTCCTTTTAAACTGTTAAAGCAGAAATAATATAGAAAAAGAATTTGATCATTTCATAATTCGGGAATTAAAAAAAATTTTTTTTTCAATTCTGTTTGCTATCTGGGATGATTAAAAAAAAAAAAAGGAAGATGTGCATGTGTGATTCTGATTTGCAGAACATCGCTCTGATCCTCACAATTTTCGGCTTGATCGCAACCGTCTTCTTTCACATTTTCCTGAAAGCGAATCTCTTGGAACAACCAAAATCCTCAAAACCAAATGTCGAAGAGCCGGCCAAACTGTCGGACGTTTCATTGAATCGCCGGATATCGTGGGCCGGCATCACGATTTTATTAAGGGTCGCGATGCTATACGTGGCGAGCAGATTATTTATCACTCTCGCTACGGTATATTTATCGCTGTATATAGAAGAAACCAAAATCGATGGTAAGCAAGCGTTGGCCAGTGTGCCGTTGGTTTCGTACGTATCCTCATTCGTAGCCGCCTTGCTGCTCAAATACATCAACAGGATTTGCGGTACCAAGGTATAATATCTCGATAATAAGAGACCTAGTAAAGACCAAGTAACGTGCAACTTACATACATGCGAGAGAGAATTTCCTACTTAACAACGTAAATACAATATAACACACGTGTTGAGTAGAAAATTCTAACTTGCATATAAGTTGTATGTTATTTTTGGCGTTTGTTGGGAAAGGAAGAAGAGAGAGAGGCAAGGATGCTAGGTGTATTTTTGTTTCGTTGGATCGTAGGCTTGCTACTTTCTCGGCGCTATAATTGGTATAGCCGCCGCCGCCGTCACGGAATTCGTCGGGAGTAACACGACGATCGTATACGTCATCGCCGTGTTAATTGGCGCGGGAAGTTCCATCACGATGGTCACCGCATTGAGCGTCACCGCCGAATTGATCGGCTCTCGAACAGAACGTAGCGCATTCGTGTACTCGATCGTGACTTTCCTCGATAAAATCATCACTGGTCTCGTGGTGATATTCATCGAAAAATGGTGAGTACAACAACCGTCAAATAATCGTGCAAATTTTATTTGATAAATTGCAGTCGCGATATATTGATTTAAAAATTATCGTAAATAAACCTAACTTACCGTAAAAAAATTTTACTTTACGATTCGTAAATTAACCACGTAGCTCAGTTACTTTACTGTCTTTAAAAAAACCTGTTTTCGTCTTTTTTAGGAGATGCAACAACAAGGAACTTTGTCCTACGTATAATCGAGACACATTGTCCATCGTTTGTGCTTCCTCAATGATATTGGGACTTGTAACTTTGCTATCTGTATCGCGTTGTCTAACTTGAAAAATTAATAAGTTAATATTTTTTTTATATTACGTGTCATTTGTAAACCATACATAACTTATTTTTTCAACACTGCTGGGGAACAATAAAAATATTTCATATTGCATGTATTCCTAATATTATTATTATTGCATTGTTTTTTATATTCTATAATTATAGTGAGTTTACTTAGGATTTGTGATCGTCATTTGATCGATTATATTCGTAAAACACATTCGAAAAACGTGAGAGAAGGAGGAAGCATTGGACATAAATTGTTTTCTTTTAGGAGAGGTTTATTTAATTTTTTTTAATTTTTGGTATCTTATAGAAATTATTAAACTATTTCCGGGCGTTGGAATGTAACAGAATTGCCAGATGTGTAGAGTATTATCCATTGGAAAATATTCTTGAATATGGTTCAATATACATATATGAATATAGGAGGCGCTAGTAGATAGAGCCCACATAAAATGCAGGCTGGAATATATAGCTGGAAGAGCAAGGAATACAATTTCTGGATTCCAGGCCATTCAGATATAAAAGGTGACAAAAGGGCGGATGTTGCAGCAAAAAATGACAATTTGAATGGGAATTGATTTCCAAATAACGGTTTCCTTTAAGAAGGTCAACAACTATTGGAAGGAGGAATTTCACGCCGATTTTGCACAGTGGTTTCCGGTTTGGATATATATAGGGTCCCTTTATTTTAATCCTAGAACACCACACTTCCAAAAAGTCCCGATTCCACTACACTGGGTGCACGATACCCAGTGTACTTTCAATTATCAATAACTTTTCGAAAAATCGATATTTTTAAACATGGTGGTGTTTTTTTTATTATTTATTTATTTATTTAATTGAAACGCTAGAATGATAGAAACGCGCCTGTGTTATTGTAATTACGATTAACATTTAAAGACAAAAGTTAATTTCGGAAAAAGCCCGAGTAGAAATTTCCTGACTCACAAAAAAACGCTTTTTGCTTTCAAAAATTACTTTTTTTAACGTCGTATTTTATAAAAAGATTATAGTTATTTGTTGAATATAAAGGATGTAACTTTTCAGAAAGAAATAAGAAATAATGATTTCTAAAAAATATATTGTTTTGACGTGACAAAGGTTGATTATGATAGCAATTAATGGCGTGCCATACATCTACTAAACGGCGAATGAGGCTGGCGCAGCATGAGGAGATCGTAGAGGGGAAACAAGAGTTTATTTACCTGGTAAGGTAAAATTGGTTAATTGATTCGCATAATCTGAGTAAGAGGGCTGTTTACTCAATATAGATTGAGTAGTGGTCGTTCTTCATCTCTTAAGAGCAGTCTTTTTAGGATTTTTAGATTTGGCATTGTGAATTCTCCGGACTGTTTACTTTGCCTAATGGAGGAGACTATGATGTCTTTAGCCAGAGGTTGCTCCAAATTCTCTGATCAAAGAAATATCTTGATTCGAGAGGCATCCTCCGGTGAAAAAATTTCTTATATATTCTCAGAAATGTCTTAAGAATTTTTCATATTTTACATTTATAAAAAATTCTGAAAAAGTCAAATTTCTTAAATACTTTCAGAAACAATTAGACGAGATTTTGCCAAATATTTCAGTATTTGTATGTATGAAAATTTCTGATAAATTGCGCAAATTTTCTCATATTTATTCAGATTTCTACAAAGATGTGTTGGCGGGAAAAATCTAAAATATTTATTATTATTTTGTCTGAGTTTATCTAAAAAAATGTTCCAATTCGTATAAAAATGTTCTGAGAAAATGTTAAAGATTTTCTGTGAGACATTTTTCCGCCAGGACCGTGAAATCGAAAGGATTCCTCTCTCACCCCTTCGAATACCTACTGTGGGTACGTTAGATCGTAAGACCCTTTCTTACATAAGTAATTTCCGTAATTTCCTAAGCAGAATATAGTTATTTATTTGACACTTTTGCGGACGGTGTGTGTTGAGAGAGAGAATTTGGAGTTTAGTTTTATATTTGTTTTAGTTCTTAAACTTTGGGTTTAGTTATATATATATATATATATTCGATTATGTATCAATTTATCTACTGATAAATGTAAACAGTTCAAGATTTGACTTCAGTTGACATTCGTACAAGAGAAATGTCACGACATTGCATATCTTCGCTGTAGGCAGTTATCGTGCCAGTGCCATGTGTTTGAGTGATGTTACGTACTGTGTTGAAAAATAATGGAAGGTAACAAATAATTTCGATAATGGAAGATTAGTTTGCAAAAGAACAGCTGATCAAAAGGCTGACAAGAAACGCGACAATTCATCAAGTTTTGATTAAATTTTTGGACTTATTATACGTCAACGTCGTTTCGTCTTATACTTAACGAGTGCTAGAAGAATTAAACAATGTTATTTTCAGTTTTTGGAACTTGTTTCTTTACAAATAGTGAGTGAAATTCGGTACAATTTCCCATAAAACCTTAAAAATGCCAACTTTGATATTTAATACCTCAAAAACTAGACGTCAGATCTTTTCAAAATTGAAATTTTAAGTGCGCGCGTGTGTGCGTGTATTTAGGTTTTCTTTCTAACGTATTTTTTATTCAGAATTTTTTCTTTGACATGCTCCGATGGCCGTTTTTTATTTCATACGAGAGGTACCGTGAACGCCGTTTTTACAAACACCGTTCGGGAAAATAGCTGCCAGAACCTTAATTTTTTATATCTTTTATTGAAATTTTCGGGAGATATTCTTAAAAAAATACTACTCTCTACAAGTTATGAATTTTTTTTTTTAATAAAACATAATTTTACTCACAGTAAAAAGTCATTAGTTTAATTTGACCTAGTTTTTAGGCCCGTCAAAGGTATGTAATCCCTTAAGTTTTGGAGTTAGTTTTAGTTCTAAATTTAAATTTTAGTTTAAGTTTTAGAATTAATTTTAGTCTTATTTTGTTATTATTAAGTTACGCGGTCAATGTCTGCAGATTCTTTTCATATACCAGGTACAGTTGTTCGATTACTAATTTCACTCAATTAATTATAATTGCATAGTAATAATTTCTCTCGATCGTGCCCATGCAATACCTACCGTAATATCAATTTCTTAATTTTTGTGTTTATCCCGTTTAAATATAACACTTAAAAGAGAGAGAGAGAGCCGGTATATTCATAGTCGGATCTTATATTTAAGACCATCCTAAGTACGATCTTAAGCCGTTACGAACTTTTACAGAACCGTATTAACATCTTAAGACATTATTTAAGACGGTTTTGAAATAAGATCCGACTGTGAATATCGGCCTATATATATATATATGAATACCGCCCTTGTGGTTTCCATTATATTTTCTAGAGAAAAGAGAATAATTCCAATCGGATCTATTTCGAAAAGTTCCACAATACGCGTAGATTTCTTTCGGTGTTATTAAATCTTCGGACAGAGCGGAGCTGACCACCGCACGCACAGCGGATTCGGATCAAACGTTACCTGCTAAAAGGAGCATCAAAAGGCGGAAAAACAATTGCGAAGGTCTACCTACAAAATAAGTATGTACATCGTTGGGTTTCGAATCCTGCTACCGGCAGAAAATTAAAAACTAAATGTACGGCACAGTCTTAAATTATAACGTTAATACGTTAGTTCGAACATTGATACAGCTATTTCAAAATTTGTTCAAGGAAGAACAATTAAGCGACAACGGTCTATTTTCAAGTTTATACTATTAGTATATCTCGTGAATTACAAATCACGTAGACGGCATTATCTATAATATACATATATGTATATTAAAAGCGACTTCGGCCAAACTGCCGGTTAATTTAATCGGCGGTTAATCGATAGAATTGCTAAAAAATTAATACGTCCATCCACGTTGATAAAACAATACAGATGTCGCTTTAATTAAGTTAACCGGAAATAACTCGAAATTTTTCATTAAACGTATATATGTATGCACATACTTGGAGACGCGCGTCTATCGTCGCCGACCGGGCGGTTTATCGTTCGGGTAAGATTTATCATCCGCGCCGGTTTACCGTCCGCGTAGGTATCCCTCCGAGGCCTCGATTCAGACGGCGTTCAGATGTCACGACCACGACGTTTACGTTTACGATGCGCGGAAACGGGGAAAACGGCCGCCGGCCGCAGTCGCGATCGCTTCGCATTCTTCGCAAACGGACGGAAGGCTGGTTCGTAGCTTCCTAGCTTCATAGGCGGCCAGGCGGGTAGCAGCGGGTAGCGTCGCTCGGCCAGCGGTGGCGCGAGAGTACGATGACCCGACCCGTCTCCGTTGGCGCGTTACACGCCGGCTCGTCGTTCGTCGCGCGTTTGCGTCGTAGTACGTCAAGGCAGACATTCCCTTTATCGCGCGTAGAAAGCGCGGAAGAAGACGAAGAAGGGAGGAGGAGAGCGCGCGCGCGCGTAGACGGGCGGCGGGCGGTGGGCCTGGTGGGCCACTGCCAGAGAGCGAGAGCGGAGCGGAGCGGCGGCGCGGCGGCCACTGCGCAGACGCCTATTTTGCTCGGTGGCATCACGCGGGGCGGGCGGGGTGGCGACGGACGCACGCTCGCGGGGCATGGCGCGGTGCGCGTTCTAGACTCTAGTAAACAAGTTGTGTGCGAGTCGCGCGGGGAATCTCGCGCCCCGAGCGTGAATATATTTATTCAACGACGCCGAGACCCCGCGGCTCGCGTCGCGCGCGACGACGCGGCACGCGTCGCCGTCGACCTCGCCGAGCGCGATCCTCCGCCGCGCCGTTCCGTTACCGCCGTGGCGTACGCGCGGCGGCTCCGACGGAATAAACAAACGGATCGTCTCACGAACGGAGCGCGAGCCGATCCGACTCGCGCCTCTCTCGCGCGTTATGCGGACGCGCGCTCGCGAGTGCGAGTGGTGTTGGTGCTCGCGGAGAAAAGTGATCGCCACGGGGTTCACCAGCCGTCCCGGGATCTCTGACGACGGGGCGATCTTGGATCGCGCACGACCGAGGGTGCGAGGGTGCCGTCGGACGCCGAGCGACGACGTCCCGCGACGCGTCTTAGGGCTTCCGACTAGACGCCGCCGCGCCGCTGCATCTCGGTAAGGGTCTCTCTTCTTCTCGCCTAGCGTGTCGGATCGTCGCAAGAACGTTTGCGTCGTTTGCGTCAAACAACGCACGAGCAATTTGGCTATTATCGTCGCGAGCGGGCGACGGGGATCCCCGCTCCCCGCTCCGGCGGTGTCGCCGAAACGGATCTTTTTTTTGCCTCGTCCTCCTCCGTCCACACATCTGCCTATTTATCTACCTCCGCCGCTCTCCTCTACCCAAAGGAGCTCCGAATCGCGTTTCTTCCCCCGCTCCGGCCTCGATAGAGAGAAGGAACGCGATCGGTGGCCGCGTGGCGGGGGAGGGCGGCGGAGGGGCGGGAAAAGGCAGGAAGGCAAAAGTGCGCGCGAGGAACGCGCGCGAGAGATTTTTTTTTGTTTTTTTTTTTTTTTTTCGGAGCAACGCTCCGTCGCTTCTGGGCGTTGTTCCGCGCGTCGTAGTCCTCGCCCGACGATGCGTAGCTCGAGCGTACGAGTCCTTTTCACCGGCTCGCGAGGCGCGGTGTGGCGCGGCGCGGCGCGGCGACACGGGTATCAATGGCCTCCGAGACCGCCGTGAAAATTGCTCGTTTGCTCGCGGGACCCCGGTTCCACGTACGAGACTGTCGGCGGCGACGATTTTTTTTTTATTTTTTTTAGGAACGAGGAGGGGGGTTTCTGCGAATTTCGGCGAGGTGAACGAGCGGCGGGGGCCCCCGCCCCCGGACACGGGTAAAAGGCCCCCGATGTCGCGGCGCGTCGATAGACGGAGAGCAGCGTGGCGACGGTTATATCGCGTCCCCGCGATATTTCTCTCTTTAGTCACTGACCTCGCGGCCGCTCGGCTAACCTCGTTCGTCGCCGCGCCGCGCCGTCGCGTCGCAAAAGAGCGGACGCGTCGCGACGACGTCGCCCCCCGACTTCCCCGAGAGCGTGCTCCGGACCCGCGATTTCGGCTCGGCTCGTCTCGGCTCGCCTCGCCTCGGCCCCTCGATTTCAGCTCGCGTCAAAGCACTCTCCTTCGCGAGCACCTTTGCGCTCTTCCCCGCGCGCGCGCGCACACGCACGATTGTCACAAACGCATATCGTTCCTCCTGCGATTCGTCGTACTCCCTCGATTTATTTCGCCGCTTTTGATCCTCGAACTCGCGCCGGAGGATAAACAACGTACGTTTCCCCCGCCCTGCCCTTCTCTCGAATCCAATCTTCCGGAAAATCGGCCCGTCGGCCCTCGGCGCCCTTCCGCTCTTTCGGACGGCCGGCGCGGCGCTTCGATTCGGTGTTACGCGAGTCCCGCGATTCTCTTTTCGCGTGATTCCGCCGGCGCGGCGGTCGGATTGATCCTCGCGAATCTCTATTTTTCTAACGGTATAAGCTGACGGATTACGTCTGGTTGGTATAGGAATTGGGAAACCCCCGTCTCGCGTAATCACGGCGCGCCACATCGTCGAAAATGGACGCCGTTCCTTCCCGCGATTATTTTGCGAGAGTTGGCGAACCGTACTACGGCAGGAGAGTATCGATCGAACGTTCCAATAGTTGATTTCTGATAAGAAATGTTCGATCGACCGCTGCGACGTACCCAATGCTTTTTTACTAGATATTGAATGAGCTATAGAGCTATATGTCTGTCGGCGATGTATCTGTTGAAAAAACAGCATTTTGTAAAAAAAAAAAAAAAAACATTCATTACGCACGAATTATTTTTTAACTCGAGAACGGATGCCTAATTTTTTTTTTTTTTTGCATAAACGGTTATCTGGGACTATTTTTACACCCCAATTAAAAGTCATTGTTATTAATTACATCCCAGATAGCAATGATTTTCACGTCAGTTGTTTTTCGTCGGTCATCGTTACGTCAATTATCCTTTTATAATCACTTTTGTAATAATGACGTAAAAATGAAATAAGTCACAGATTTACTCAACATTTTCCGAAAAAAGGAAGAAGAGGTCAACAAAGTATTTAAAAAATGAAAGAAACGCATTAAAAAATTACCGTGACGTGAGCTTCTTTTTTACTAGGGTGTTTATAAGTAGCCCCATCAGGTGCTCGTTCTCGGGTTAAAGAGAATAAGAGAGAGGAGAGACTGACTGACGGACGGACGGACGCGTGCGTGACGATCCTTGAACGACGTCGGAATCGATACGATCGCATTCGGGAATTGAGATCAATTCCCGCGGCACATTATTTCGCGCGGCCGACACCGCATTGTTAAACGCCTTCTTATTAGGCCGCGGCGGTACGGAAAATAACCGCGTGGTAACGGTGGAACCGCACGAGTAACGACGACGTTTACGACGTCATAGACATCAGCGAGAAGTTGTTGCCTGGGGTGCCTTGACTAACGCGAAATCAGTAAAGTGTCCGGCGAGAGACGTTTTCAACCTTGAAAAATATTCGTAAAAATGATATTGGATTATTTGACGGCTGACGTTAACGGCAGGTTATTACCGCTGAGCCGCAATGCCTAACCCTTCCCTCATCTCTCTCTTCTTCCCCCCTCTCCTCCCTCGCTCTTTCTCTTTCTCATTCGTGTTTCGTTATTCCTATAAGCGCTGGCGGCTCGTTTCATCCTCGGGCATCGTCACAAATCACGGAAGGATGCCAATAATTTTTTTTTTTTTGTTTTTTGGTTTTTTGACTTTTTTTTTAACTGTCGGACACGTTGATTCCGTCGAAAGCGAGCTCGTGGCTATCGTTTCGCATCGATAACGCGCGTCGAAAACGATTGTTGCCCTCCCGCTATTCCCGCACCCGAGATACTACCCGACAATAAGGCAATCCTACCATTTCTACGAAATGACGACGATGTCTAGACTGGCCGCTCGCGTCGCCGTATCGTAATTGGATAGCTTGTTCGTTCTCCCAAGCAAAAGTACTACGCCAACGATGGCACGGAACGTCACCGCTGGCGCTGATGCGCTATTAACGCGTACCAAGGGCACATGCGCCCAATAGAACGATTGGCCGGCATTGTTATGCCAAGGGGGGAACTCGCGGCACCGAATATCGCACGCGCGCGCGCGCGCGTCGACATTTCGAGCGCTTCGCGATCGAGAAAAATTGACCGATCGGAATCTCTCCGCCGAATCTCGAAAACGAATTAAAAATACGAAAATCGAAAATCAATCATGAAAAAAAAATTTTAAAAAAATTTAAAGCGGCGGACGTCTCTCGTCGACGGCGCAAAGCGAGAGCGCGAATAATTTCAACAGCTAATTTCCCTCGGGTATCGACGATCGCTCAAGATTGTTACGAGCTGTCGATATAAAGCTGAAATCGTGGGTTTCCATGGCGCTTCTCGGCGCATTCTCGCCGAGGCAACGAGATGCATCTCTCTCTCTCTCTCTCTCTCTCTCTCTCTCTCTCTCTCTCTCTCTCTCTCTCTCTCTCTCTCTCTCTCTCTCTCTCTCTCTCTCTCTCTCTCTGCATCTCGCGCGTCCCGCTTTACGCGCTGTTGCAATCTCTTTACAAATATACTCCGCAGAACGTAAAACCGCTCGCGTCGCCGCCGCTGCTCGTCGCGCTGCTCCTTTTCGACTTTCCGAGGTAGCCGTTTTTCTTATCATAACTACATGTTGCGCGCGCGCGTCCTTGTCCGCTTTTGCGGAATTCGACTTTCTATTCGAACGCGCGTACTCGTTTGGCGGTAGAAAATGTAATTATCTCCAGGGATATCTCCGTAGAGAATAAACTCGGTGCGAGCGTGTCGAGGCACGGCTGTACGTAGCGCGAACGGTTACTTAAAGATCGGATCTTAATTCGCTCGCTAATTCGTTAATTGGTTCGCATTACCGTCGACCAACTCGTCAATCGTGCCACCTATGACGATGGTTTTGTTCTAACGAGAGATTGCGCGGGCGAGAGAGCGTCGTTTTGCAATAACCGCGCACGTAAATACGCCGCGACACATCAGCGATCGCAATTAGTGTTATTTTAGCGCGTATTATCGTGCAGTTAAAACGAGATTGGCACGTGGAACAAAGAAAAATCGATGCTTCAAACTTTGGCACGGTAATTAGGTCGTTTAACTCAAGAAAAGAGAAAACGCTCTCCAGATCGTATATAATATAACGTATAATATTTCATATAATAATTAAAAATTAGAGATTACAGAGGTAATAAAAGAGAAAAGGGAATTTCTCTTTCGCTTTCTCCGTTTGCGGAAAAATAAGGTTTCTTTTTTTGGGGGGGGGGGGAATCGCGGCAGTTCCATTTTGGGCATCATATTTTTTCATATTTTTTCATGACGCTCTATATTTCGTCTTTATCGCCGGCTAATCTGCGATTCTACGTTAACTTCGTGGGTTTGAATACAATGCTCGTTCCTCGATAACTCGCGCTCAGCCGAAGACTTAGCGGGCCGCGCTTCTCTCAGCTAAATACGCTTTACGTGAGGCGAAGGTGTTTCCAAATACTAATTCGGCCGATCCTAAATCAGCGTTTTCACGCAAGAGCCCCGTTCGTTCGTGTCGTGCCGCCGACATTGTGCGCGCGCGCGCGCGTATCGCGTGCCTGCATCTCGATCGTTGTGCCCGTTTTACCTACGTAGATGCCGGAACGTAAACCGCATTCCGTGCAACGCGTTAGGCCCGGTCTACAATGGATGTCGTAAGTCGGAGTCGTAAGAAATTGACCACGCACAATCCATTATTCTCCTTGCGGTCGACGAATAATGAACTGTGCGTGGTCACGTTCTTACGACTCCGACTTCCGACATCCATTGTAGACCGGGCCTTAACCAGACGTCCCGAGAGTGCAACGCGACGAGTGGCTCTCTCCCGATTTTCGAGACGTTGGGCGTTGTAACGACGAGAAGCAACGCCGGTGAAGCGGCAACGACGTCACCCTTCTTCCATCGAAGTTGTTAAATTACGCAAACTGCTCTAATGGTGCGCAAGCGATTTACGTACGCGTGTTCGCACGCACGTATATATGTGTACGTGTGTTTGCCGCACGTACTTTCCAAGAACTATATTTCACTTGAGCCGCATGTGTGCACCTTGGAAACGCTGCGCGGATCTAAAACCACCCGCGCATTTCACCGACCGCTATATCGAGACCGAGATCCAACATGATCGTTAACACTATAAATGGTTGTCGTTTGTCGTTGATAAATTCTTTAGCTAAGGCCATCGACTAATAGCTTTCTTCATTTTCCTTTTATTGATACGAGAGAATATAGCATTGTCATCCACGGAGACATTTTTTTTCCCATCATTTCACGTCGTTCTTTTTTCACTAGAGATGTACGAACTACTCGAATACGAACTATTCGAAAATTTCGAATTTAGATGAATCGAATACTTATCATATATATTTTTTATATCAATTTTATAAAATCATATTTCCCGTTAATAAACAAAAATATGATCTTGTTAATAGGTGCTGCGTTCAATGAGTGCATTTAGTATTGTAACCGCTCACTGAGCGGCTAAGTAGCGGTCAAAAAGTTCATTTCTAATTTTTTACATGTCCTGTGACCCTATGAAATTATAAAAAAAAAATTTGAATATGCGTAAAAAAATAGTAAGCTATGAGTATTGATAACAAAATAAACTATATTATTTTATTTTAATTTCTATGTATGTAATTGGATAACGTGTATTATTGAGTATTACGTAAGAGTATTTTATAATTTATGATTTTTCGCCTAATTGCTTCAGTTACTGCGTCATTAAATAAAGTGTATTTTTTAATATATATAGCTTTATATTAAATATTGCTTCCTCATAGAGGAAGCTTTGTTTTCGTAAACCTCGTGTATGGACCTTTGATCGCGTGTAAAGTAAGGTCTAATCAACCGAATATTAAAGAATTATACATGAAATAAGGGTAGAAAATATACCGCAGAAAAAAATTGTTTTTTCAGTTGTCGATACCAATGTGTTCAGAAACGTTGAAAAATCGCATTAAAAAAATATCCGTGTGCGTGTGCGTGTGCGTGTGCGTGGCGTGTGTGTGTGTGTGTGTGTGTGTGTGTGTGTGTGTGTGTGTGTGTGTGTGTGTGTGTGTGTGTGTGTGTGTGTGTGTGTGTGTGTGTGTGTGTGTGTGTGTGTGTGTGTGTGTGTGTGTGTGTGCGTGTGTGTGTGTGTGTGTGTGCGCTTTTTACTGAAATTTCTACAACTCAAGAACCAATCAACCAAATCTTAAAGAATGATATATGAAATAGGGGTAGAAAAAACTGAAAATGTAATAGAATTAGAAAAATTGTTAATAATAAAAGGGTTACCGATTTCTGTATAAAAAAATTTGCGTGATTGCTCTAATTTCCGCAAATTTTATGGATAGAGCATTATTAAAGTAAGTTGGTATTGAATTTGGAGAAGATCGGTGAAAAGGGGTTACCCTTCCGCAAATTTTGAGATATCAGTTTATTTCTAACTCTATTATATTCTTCAGTCTTTTCTACTCCTATTTCATATATAATTCTTTAAGATTTGGTTGATTAGACATAGCTTTATACGCGATCAAAGGTCCATATGCGAAGTCCATGTATGGACCATGTAGCCTGAACTCCCAAAGTCAACATCGATTTGACATTGCGTCGATTGTAAAACCCCACTTGTGCTACTAAGCTGACCCTCTATCTCAATTCATAAAAAGATTAAATTTAAAATTTAAAAAAGTGTGCAAATTAGAAACTTGCACATTGCTTCCTCATCATTACAGATCGCTACTATTGCTCCTATTTTATTTCGCTCGTAAAGCTTTCTGTACGAAGAAACCAAACTAATAAATACCAATAATTATGCATCGAATAAAATACAAGCTTCTTCATAGAGGAGCTTTGTGAGCGAAATAAAATAGGAGCAATAGTATAGCGATCTGTAATGATGAGGAAGCAATGTGCGAGTTTCTCTCTAATTTGCACATTTTTTAAATATATTTTTTGCTTTATAAAAAGAATTGATATTATACAATTAATATTATTTTTCCGCATTAAAATATTCTCTTATTATCTACGTGTTAAAATTCAATCTAATTATATTGTTAATTAAAATTATATTTTAATGAAAGTATTCGATTCGCTTCCATTCACGAATGAAATTTTGTGGATTCGATTTGATTCGGTTCAAATTCGAATTCGAAGGAGATAATAAAATTCGATTCGATTCGACATAAAAAAGCCTTGATTCTCACATCTCGATTTTTTACATCTCTATTTTAAAGTTTCGCTTCAAGGCCCCCGCGCAATCAAAAATATAAGTAACAGATATTAGCGATTAAGAATAAGAAATCAGGAATAAAGCTGGTGTAACATTAATACACGATAGGTTAAAAAATCTATTGCCCGTGTTATTCCCTGTTTCTGTTGCCTGTGTTTTTCATCGTGCGTCCCAGCTTTATTCCTGATTGTTTAGTCCTAATCGCTAACATCCGTTCCTTGTTCCTTATATTTTTCATCGTGCCGGGGCCTTTTAAAGTGATTGTCTTTTCTCTCGTCTATCTCTCTCTCCTGTATATTTCCTTCTTGCTTGTTTTTCTTTTTTTTTTTCCATTGCCCCAGGTTCTAAACGATGCGGTTGTGCGCTATCTTCCAATATCCTTCGAACGTAGATACTCTACTGTACTTAGACAAGAAGATACGCTACAAAAAGTGCCTGCATCTTCCTCGCTAATAAACAAGCGGATTATCGCGAACGTTTGCCGTTCGTTTCTCGCTATTCTTTCCCCCCCCCTCCATTCTCCGCGATGTACCTTCCGCACATTGCCTTCCCGTTCAACGATCGTGCGCGATATGCCGAACGGTCGAATTTGCCAGGTATCTCAGTCGACATTCTTGCATTATCGTTGAGTCATGCTTCGCTTCGAGTCACGCTCAGGCATTCGGCCGTTGGATAGAAGTCTCAGAGAGCTTCGCCGAATAGGTTTTCACACACAGAAGTGCGTTATCGAATAAATACGCACTTGGCGAGCGCGCGCGTCGTGCATATCTATAGAAAATAAGCATAAACATGAAATGTAGCTTTTGTACGACGTTACAGTCTTATACGACGGCGTATAGTGATTTTGATAAGCGAGGGGATGTTAGCTATACGAAATTCTTCCATTGATCATCACGCGCACAATAGAGAAGGCTCGATCGGCCTTCCGGCCTCACCGTTGGATGGCGGCTCCATGATCCCTATGCTGCTCTCCGTCGAGATTGCGTCATTCTCCTAAGACCGTTGCTGAAATTTGTCAGCGAAGACGAATTCTTTTTACTTAATCGTTCGCGATGTCGTATATCATTTTCCTCAAAAAAGCATCGTTGCGATACTTCGTATTTCGCGTGCGTTTATTATCATAAAATATTTAGTTTTCATTACCTTTTCCCGATTTCCATCTACCGTTCACGAAAAAAGAAATCGATTACGCGGAAAGAGATTCGACCGACCTAATCGCGTAGGGTTGTCTAGAAGCGACGACGAGTGGCGGCAGCGCCGGTGGCCGGCGGCGGCGGGCGGGGTCCGTCTTTTCCTTACTGCGCACATTTTCTTACCCCTCCGCGTTCGACCCCCGACCGACGACGCCGCGACGGCCCGCGTCGCGGCGCGGTGGGTTAGTTCGCATCGCGAAAAAGGTGGCGGCGCATGCTGTCCTCGTTATCGTAACGCGACCACCTCGCGTTCGCTCGATCAAGCACCTATTAGCGGCCAACGTCATCCGCATATGTGTGCGCGTGTGTACGTGCACGGGGCACGGCGTGCGTGGACGACGACGTATCACGCACCGGCGTACATAATGTACCACGCGTCGCAACGACGCACGGTTAACGTCCAGCCGACGCGGACGCGAGGCTGCCGTGCCCGCGGCCACTTGGACAGCGACGACGGGGACAGCGACCCTTCGCCGCGTACCTCAAGCGCGACATCCGATAGCACGTCGCTCGATGTAGGTATTGGATATAATAAGATGACGACTCGCGGGCGGACGCGCGCTTTTCCCCTTCTACGCCTCGCGATATGCGGCCGCTCGATGCGTATAGTGAATCCTGCGGTGACCGACGTTTTTATATCGCGTCGCGATAACGCGCGGGCGCGTAAGGATGAAGTTCGCGCCACGCTTCGCCCTCTTAGGCCGGTTCTACGATCAGTCGTACTCGTATGTCGGAACGAAGCCGATGGTCCAATAAGGAAAATTCGTCTTTCAAAAAGAAATTCTTTCATCGGATCGTCGGCTGCGTTCCGACGTACGACTGATCGTAGAACCGGCCCTTAACGCGCGCGTCTGGACATTGACTTAAATTCCACGAGATTTAATCTGAAATGGAGCGTATCTCTCGAACAAACGTGTACGAACGAACGAACGAACAATCGTACCTTGATATCGAATTAGCAATAATTAAAACGGCTTTATTGACGTCAATAAGCGTTATCGCGCGCTCGTTCGTGCGTGGCGGCAAGTTATCGAATCGTAAAGCTCGCGATTGATTCCAGTTATCTCACGAAAAATATTGTTTTCACACTGATACACACCGCGGGATTGCGTCGAGGGTATCGCGGCTGCGCGTCGGAATTGGTCATTGTGACTCTTGACCGTAGGGTAACTCTCGGAGTAACGAAAAACGCTTCCGCGGACCCTGTCTTATTCATCGAGCGGATGAGATTCCCAGTTATCGTGGTACAGCCGAGCCGACCCGTCCTACGCGCGCTTCACGTTCACCACGTATATCCTCGGCCGTATTAGTCGATATCGTAATAGGTTTTCCCTGGAACTCTCCGTGCGTCGGAATAGACGATCGGAGCCTTGAAGCAGCCGTGGTTGGAATAGAAGACGCGCGCGGCATTGCGACGGAAACTCGGAAAACCATTGCATCGTCCGAGTTTCCCCGGCGATAATAAATTTTACCTCGAGGATGAGGAGGTGTAGATAGACGCGCGAGAGCCGCTCATCTCTGTCGATACCCCGGGGGAAATATCGCTTCTTTCGCGCTTCTCTCGTCCGCGCGTATTTTCCATTCGCGCTTAAAATTCTATTCACCCCTCCGCCCCCTTCCCCCGAGCTCTGGATGCAACTGTAAAAATATCTTCCGCTTATCTCAATTTCGCTCGTCGATATTTATCGAGCGGGTTCCAACAGCCGCGTATGTTTTCGTCCGAGAGTGACTTTTCGTTTTTACACACGTTGTACGGTGTACGCGCGGTATGACCGGTAGTAGCCGCTAGCCGCCTTATAGCCAGTCGGGCAGTCCCATCAGCGTGCGCTCGTTAAGGTAGTCGCGTCTCGTCAGGGCATGTATTAGATAAAGTTTTCGATTTCGGATTTTATATCAAATTATATGATCAGCTTTGCAGTCGATTTTTTCCGTGGCTCCTTACCGACTATTTACTCTAGAAAATCGATCTCGAAAATCACAACGTTTGCATTACTTCGTACAAACGGCCAGAAAAAAAAGGCTCTATCACGGTTTTGATCACATATTTTCGCATTTTTCGATTAGATGAAGTGAGAAAAAAAACATTGCTTTTTGTACATTAGATTTCGAAGAATCCGACGCGACCATAAAATATATAGTTTACCGGAGATTTCGCTGCTAATTTTTTAGTTTATTTTAGTGAAAATGCGGTAATCGAGCGGACATTTTTTGGTCGAGGTGAGGTTGGGAAGACTTGGCAACGCCGCTGGCTAATCACTGTAGTTGCGGGTTATGGGGCTCGTCTTTCTTAGCCGACGTGGATAGCGATTGACACCCCTTCGTGCGTTTTGAAACCCTTTCTCGGTACGTGTCAAAATTCAATCGAAAAGTATTTTTATCACTTGTAACCTTTCTCGACGACTCGCACGATCGGTCGATCGAAACGGAGTCGAATGAAAAAAATCACATAATTTGGAAAAAGTAACGTACTTCGTCACGTATGAAATTTTATACACCATACGTCATAAAATTATTTTTTCCTTAGCAAAAATTGCCTGAAATATATTTCTGAACGTAAAAACCTACAAACAGTCGCATGACTAGCACGTAGCGAGACGCCTACCTTAAGCATTACCTCGCGCATTCCGATCCACGTTAGATATCTGCTTTCTAACGGCTTTCCGCGTGTCGGCGAGTAAACTCGCGGCGCAATATCGCGGTGTTACGCGGAATAATATGCGATTTCCTTCATTCGACCAGATCGGCATCCGAATTGTCTCGTTTCAATTCGTTTCGTGTCGCGCTTTACGAAGAGCCTATAATCTGCAGACGGCCGTGTATCACCTAAGACCAACGCGTCTTGAGAACCATTATTCGGAGAAGAGCTCGATAAACCTTTTCTCGTTCGATCTTTATCTTTCCTGGCTGTCCGCTATTATCTAATATAAACGTGACGCGATCTGGCAGCCAAAAAGTTATCCGACCTGACGTAAAATTACTCGGCACGCCCACGCGAATGTCGTATAACGTAACGTGTCGTGACTCTCGGGCGCGTAAGCCTCGAACTCGCGAGAATTTTGGCATTGTTTCGCTCTTCGCTCTCTGCTTTTATGCGCGTCAAAATGGCACGCTGCGTCGCCGCCGAAGGTCGGCGTGTAAAACGCGCGGAAGATCGGAGGGATCGATCGATCGCGTTTGTAACGTATGATTCGACGTGGTTGCTCCGTCGTCCGCCCATAGCCCTATCGTGGAACGCGTGTGAAAATCATCTTATTGAGCGCGCGAATCGTATTATTAGGCCACGGCGAGTGGCGGGAGTTTTATAGAGCGGGGTTTTCGCGCGGCTAGGCATGTGGCAATGTTTTGGCTCGCATCGATCGTCCACCCCTTATACTGCGGCGTAGTATAGCTTCCTTGCCTTCCCGCTACTTGCCCTCCCTCGCCCAATCCACCCACGCCCTGGTTCAGTCAACTACCCTCGGCTAGCAGCGATTCTCAATCGTCAGGTGCGAAATTGTTCGCGTCCCGCCGAAGAAGGTCGACGTCTTATCGCGTAGACGTACTCGATGCTCGACCGACGTAATTCCGATTTTACTTCGTATAATCGTGTCGCTGCTATACAAGAACAAGTCAAAATTAGCCGCTGACGCCGTATCGTTCCGGCGGGCTCTGGAACGCATTAATTTCATGGCACTGCTCTGGAGGTATAACATTCGGAATGCTGTGCGCGGTGTTTGTTTTACGACATGTACATAAATAACAAATAAATGCATAAAACGTTTAATTACGATACAGCGCGGAATGAAGAGAACTACGACAATAGTTATTGTATATAATGTTACATGTATATCTTGGTACTTTCGCGACCACGTAATTTCGTGGAAAATTGCGAGAAAATTGCTTGTAAAATTCATGGATTGGTTACGGTATAATCATTAGCGAGTCAATTGTCATTCCTACAAACGCAAAAAATACATGTTACATTATTGTGCTAATTACCACATTTAAATATAACTTGCAGCGCTGCAGACACTAAAAAAAAGTGGATATGTTACGTCGATTGCGTGTCATGTTTATCGCATCGTAATCTAATAATTATATGTGCCAGTTTTATGATTCTCGTTACGAATACTTATGAATGCGACTGAATGAATCGATGTCGTTACACTTTCAAAGATAAAAAAAAAACTATTTATATATATAACTCGAGAAACTCTTGATCGATAGTCATTAAAGTGGAATCGTGAAAAAAATATCAGTTTTTTGGGGGGATTTTTTCGAAAATGCAAAAATCATGGAAATTTAGTAGAAAATCGTTACACTCTCTTTTGACGTATATACGTGAAGTGCGTAATTTTGTTTGGACAGTGATAAAGGTAGCCGTGTTTGTGTCGCTTCTCGAGAATGATGTTTATATCTCGTTGCGCATGGTTTTATCGGCTGCGGCACTACAGATTAGGATTCGTTACTGCCTCCGAGATGTTTGCTAAAACGTATTTTTATTTGAGAATGGTGTTTTGAGAAACATCGCGACGTGTGTAATCATAATCAATCCTTAAAAAAAAAATATCTCTGATGCCATATTGATAGCACGATGACAGCAATAGCGTCGCGCGACCTTCGGACTGTCGCGCCGCGCCGCGCGCGAAGGAAGCGTCACGTTTCGAACATCGCGCGATAACGTTTGGTATACGAAGATATTCTGCATACAGTTGTTCCGCTTGATGTAATCTTGCTTAGAAACAAGTTCTCGTACAGTTATGTCACTGAAAAAAAAAAGAAAAAAAAAGAAATTAATTTGCTTGGATTTAATTTGCTACAGCTAATTGACGTTGATAAACTCGCTTATTTTGTTACTTTTAGAAAATTGCTGAGTTCGAAAATAACGAAAATAATCTCGACATGAGACGAAAATAAGTGAGTATGATAATTAATATAGACGATATTAATTCCTTATCTCGATACGTTTGATTCATCGTTTAGAAAGCTATGCTGCTCGATCGTCATTTGATGACACAGCGTCGCGATACAACAAGCAGCAGGGACAAACACATTCTTTGGTCATATTATATAGATGACGATATCTCCCGCATAATGAATAAGAACGCGAACGCGTGCGATAAAAGAATCAGCTGGAAAGAAGTCGATGCGAAAAAATGGCAAGCGAGTCGATCCTCTTATCAGCCGAGCTTACATCAGCAGGAGACGCAATATCGTCGCATGTGTCTAAACGATTTAAAATCGGCGGGATCACGGGGGGGGAATTAGAAGTGACTTTGGCTGTGAGCGATATCTGGAGCGCAATGATTTCAGCGGCAATTATATGGGCTGTATCAAAGCTGACGGGGCCGACATCGAGCAGCAATGCTGCGAATAAACAGCAAGGATGAAACCGCAAACGCGAGTGTCGCGGTCGTACTACAACGTAAGTCGGCGCGAGCGTACGCCGTTCGCGTCCTCGGATTGGCCGGAGATAGCACGACGAATGCGAACGAGTCTGCGAATCGTGTCGCGTAGCGGGGAACGGGGTCGATCGAGCATCTCCTTCCATTCAGTTTGTCCTCGTGGAAGGGACGGAGAGTGCCGATGAAGAGGCAAAAACGCCAGCGCGGCGACGGCGGCGTGGCATTCGGCGTGGCAGAGAGAGAGACGACGATGAGAACGAAAACACCGCTTAACGAGGAAGAAAGATAAGCGTTATGAAACGCGCCTTTAAACGAACGCGAGGAGAGAGACGCGCTATCGCCCTTGACTGCGTATCCATCAGATAGCAAGGAGAATTGAAAAAGAACTCTTTCTGAGAGAGAGAGAGAATTCCCGAATTATGAAATAAATTCTTTTTCGTATAATTTCTGCTCTAAAAAGACTTAAGTGTTAAGAGTTTAAAAGGAATATATGTCACCAATTCTGAATCCTTCAGATACCAAAAGAATAATTTTTCTGTTCCATAAGAATTCGCAGCTTAGATACTATTCCAATGGAGCTTTATCTGAGCACCATTTTGTATTTGAAGAAAAATGAAAAAGAATCCTTCGTGATTTATCTTCTGATCCAGTTTCTGTATTAGAAAGAATGTAAAATGTAACTAGTGCATTTTGCCATCTCTGCACCGTATGATATCGGAGGTATCGCGAAAAATATTAGAGCCAAGTGTCTCGCAGGTTCGTCTTTTATCTTGTAGCGCGTGAGGATTTTTGCTTACGAGAACGTACTGGCGAGAAGGTACAGCCGCGTCACGGCAGCGCGCGTTATTACTAGCGCTCGCAGTGTTTTTGAAATATCAAAAAGGAGTCTTTTTTCAATTCGTTTCGAACAAATTACGCGAATTCATAAAGAATTTGAAAAGATTGATCCTTTTTGAGTTTATAACGATTACTGTACTATCTGGTAGTCTATCCTCTTATTACTCTTATTAGTTCGCGCACAAAGACGAAATTGATTCAATTTCCTGGATAGAATATCGTTCAGATAGGATATCACTTATCGCAACTGCGTTCTTTAGCTCGGCATTTGTATCGGTCGTATCTGCTGCAATCGCGCGATCGCAACGTACTTGATTATAACTACATCCAATTGGCTGCATATATTTTTCCTCGGTGCATCGATCGATCGTGCCCCGCTACCGTTGCACCAACGTTGCACCACGTACGTTACAACACGAAAAACAACGAAAAACCGACCTGTACAACTTACGCGTTTTAAAATGCTTCGGGCATGAGCGGATTACGTATAATCGCGAACAATCGGCGAAAGCGAAAAACTGCCGAAGATCGTACAGTCGTGACAAATCGCTTGCCGACGATTGGATAGAGTAATTCGCGACTTCTACCATCGCAACGAGCGTGTTACCCCCGGTGTTACCCGGTGGTACACCTCGTTCAATTGACAACTAAACGGATTACGGTGCGACGCTTGGCAAAGAACGGACTCGGAGCGGTCGATGGACAAACGGCGAGTGTGCGGATGTCGGCGAACCTGCAAATACGACAGCACAAATACCTCGTAGTGGTAGAACGCGGACGCGGCGGCGGCGACTCGGACCTCGGACCGACGTGCGGCGAGTGGCGAGTGGCGGCGGTGAATGAAGCCCGGCTTCCTCTCCCCCCCCCCTCCCCCCCATCACTTTCGAGTTTCACGTCGCCCTCGGTGTTCCCCACTACGTCGTTCTCCCGATGCATCCGTCTTCCTTGTTCCTAGCCCGCGCCAGCCGGGTCCCCTGCCGTTCGCACGCATTACGCACGCGTTATATACTCGCGTGCCGAGTGCCGAGTCGACAATGCGTTACTTATATACGTTCGAGATGCAGTTTAGGCGAGCGACGCCCCGTGTTTTGACGCAGTGGCCGATCGCCGTGCAAAAGGATTTCGCGCTGTCCGGAACTCGATTATTTCGACCGTATTCCATCAGCTCGATTCCGACCGGATTATCCTGCTTACCGTCTCGCAATTTAGCAAGTTACTTCTCGGGGGGAGAGGTTATTGCCTGATCCGATATCGATCTGTCGGACGAATAAACAATGAAAGGAACGATTACAATACGCAGGCTCGCATTGTAGTCAGATTATACAGGATTATATAGTCAGTTTCCTAAGTAAATTACAAAAAATTGAAGGGGACACTCGTGACTTATATACTTTAGGAAGAAAAGGTCCCTCGAAAGGTCCGATAAATATGCCCTAAACTGCTTTGTTTTTAAAATATAGGGTGTCAAAATTGTGAAAAAAAGAAATGAAAATTTCGAAAACCTGGTAAACGTTTAAAGATATTTTATTCAAATTTAGTATGCGCGCGTGTGGTATTAAGAACCATTTTCCAGTATCGATGAAACATTTTTAGATCCACTATAGAGTCATGCGTCTTTGACACCTTGTATTTTGAAAATAAAGCAGTTTGAGACATGTAGGACCTTTTCTTCCTAAAATAAGCCACACTGAGAAAAAAATATTTAGATCCAAAAAAATATTTATTTAGATTGTGGCCAAGAGATTATTTAATACACATATTTATTTAAAATTATATATTTTTATTTAAATTAAGTAAAAATATCTAATTCTAAATCAATATGTGTATTATATTAAGTAAATAATCTCTTGGCCACAATCTCTAAATAAGTAATTTTTTTTATTAAAAACATTTATTTCAATGCACTGAATATTCCCTTCAATTTTTTACTTAAGAAACACCTTGTATACTTATAATCTGGCCAATACTTGATGCTTGATATTTCTTGCATATTCACTGGTATTTAAAATTACAACTTGACATTTTCAAGCTCACGCGTGAAATTGCTATCAATGACGAAGGTGTCGCGCTGTAACGCACATTCTTGAGTCGTGTCTGCCTTCACGTACTACAAATAAAACTATGAATAAGACGGCGTAGGTGGTGGACCCATGTACTATAGCGTGACTGACGTAATTTCCACATGACTATACCTATATAATATATAGCGTGCGCAGAACAGTGTCGAATTCCGATATTGGGACAAAATTTACAATCTTTCATATTGTAACGCGACGTTTTTTCGCGTATCGCTGCAATCCGATTGGAATTCGGCAATATCACATCTCTACAATTTTCTCGCAACATTGTACCGAAATTGACGATATTGCAACGTCGCTGCAATGTTGTAACCTTCCTGAAAGGTTCGATCCACAAGGTGACATGAATCGTTCGTTAGATGCTTATAATATACAGACGATTAAAATTCTCGTAAATAAAAGATCCGTTAGCGCACACAAAGTTGACCGTTGGCATGAAGTAAGAAAATGACTGAATATGTTTAAGCGAGATTTGATTTACATGGGATAATATTCCCGCGACGTTTCCGTTAATCTTTTAAACTACGTGCTGTATATAGAAAATACAGATGCAAAATCTGCACTGATGCAGATGCTAATTTCTTTTCGCAGGCTAAGCGCCAAGTACGAGACGTATAGGTATATATTAGAAAACGGCCAGATCGGGAAAGCGAATTCAATGAGTCGCGAATCGAAAAACGTTTGCGAGTGTCGTGTTCGCATCGGCGGGTCACGATACTCACGATCGTGAAGGTACGATCGAATCTCTCTCGGTCCCGCGTGCCACAGCGTACACATCTCATTACGGGTGACAACGTGACCCTCTTTATACGCAATAAATCAATTACCGTTTATTATTAAGAGAAATCTACGCTTAATCAAATCATGTTACTTAACCCGAGTCACGGGCGAGCAAGACGATGTTCGTACGATCAGACGCGGCGCGACGCTTCAAATTTTTTGTTTTGCAACCACTTAACCGCCCGGCGCCCGTGGGATCGCGCGGCCATTCTCACTCCCGTCGACACAGCGAATTACCATTCTCGGGGCATTTCCAACATTACGCTTCAGACTGAGGAGGAATCTGTTGTTTACGCGTCGTACGATTATGAGTTCGGAGTATTATACGATTAGACAATTATGACGCTAAACGCTAAATGCGTACAGCTGATAACTCGCGAATGATTAATTTTAACTCAAAGAGAATCCCGCAAGCTGGAAACGAAAATATCTTGAATTAATTTCGTTTCATATGTTTTTAAAATAATTTAATGAGAAATTGTAATTTATTGTCGGAAGAAGCAGCGTTGTTATTCAGCAGGACAGCACGTTTCCTGTTTTCTCTCTCTCTCTCGCTCTTTCTCCCTCTTCTCCACTTCGTAGTACCTTCTGGCTGCGTGTACACTCAGCTTTCCGTATGATGAAAAGCAGCGTTTGGCACGTTAGACGTAGTCGGCGTCGTAAACAACGCGAATATTGCATCTAGACGCACAACTGGTTGGCCATGCAGCTCTTAGAGCTTAGGGTTTACTTTTCTGTGAAGAGTTTTAGTATACAAAGAGTATACCGCGCGCCCGTAGGTATGTAAGGCAAGGTCCGGACATCTGCCGAGTTTACTTTGTGCCCGACAGTTTTATACGATACAGTGTTGCTGTGGCGAGAGTGAGTTGCATCGTCGATTCGAGCACTCCAGCAGCTTAAGTATTCGATAATTTGTAAATCACACGCACGTTTATCGCACGCGCTACAGCACCGCGCTATAAATATGGTCTGAAGATATTGTCACGAAGCGTCATGACCCCGGTACATACGGATGGATAAGAGTTATAAAAATGTATAGAGTGTCGCGGTTGGTAAAAATGCGCATGAAAATGAGTGCACGATACTCGCGACAGCTATCCGAAATTAGCATATACATAAACCACTTTGAGCACAATTGATCTCGACGTTACGTAAACAATCTGTTGCGTGTGTAATTTTTTGTCAAAAATCGTAACGAAACGTGGCAAGGGAATATCCGTGGCAGGGGGATGAATCCAATTCCGAGTGAGCGAGCTTGATTAAATCCCGCGAAACCCTCGGGCTAAACGTTCGTTGTTTTCGACGAGCACCTCCTTCGCGAAATATTATTGTCGATGAATCTGCTATCGACGATCGAAACTGCCGCGCAACTTATCGAACATATATTTATTCACTCGCTAAATTCAATTTTTTGTTGGAGAGAGATGGTCGTTTTCCTTCGCGTATATCGTTATCACAATCTTGCACAAGGAAACGAAGTAATGTAATTTAAAACGAGCTCTTGCTTACACATTTCAAAACGTACGTTAAATTCATATATTTCTCAGAACAAAGAGAAAGGAAGGGTCTCTTGCGATGCAGTCTTATAATTTATTATAATATTAGCACACACAGGACTGATAAACGATATTTCCTTGCTTGACCATTTGTGAGTTGAAGTGTTATCGTGCAAAAACGTTATCGTGCAAAAATGTTGCGCGGAATTTCAAGTCGATAAGACAGGGCCATGCCGAATACCCTCAAAAGTGGCAACGATGTTATTTTCCAGTACGTTTGCAACTCGCACCGTCATCCAGTCGTATAATTAGCCGTAATCCTCATAACGAGGTATATCTTTTTATATCACGTTATTACGCGCACGGTCTGTTCGTTGAATGGACACGCGCAATATTCATTTATTACAATAATTTATCCGTGCGAAGCATTCTTTTCCACGTATAATGACCATAATGAGCGTGGCATACGCTTGGCGCCGCGCCGGTGATCGCCATGCATTGTAAATAACGACTCTAACTGCCATTTATTTATGGCTGCGTAAGTCTCACTTGCATCAATCGCCATTATATTTTCCCTTCTTCAAGTTTCTCGTGTGTATTATCGTCGTGTAGCGCGCTCGCGTTATCGTCCAATGAATACGAAAATTAACGTTTCAAGGTATTTCATTTCCTATACGATTAAGTCCAAGTGAACCTACATAAGAGCTAATGTCGTCTTGAAAAACGACGCCAAACGACTCATTTAACATCATTAAAATTAAAATTACGTATAGTATTATTCATAATATCGAGGGCATCTGCAAAGTGTAACTTTGTATCTTTTTTCGTTCCAGGATGACAGATCGTCCGAATATCGCCGAGGAAGCAGGATCATCGGTATGGTGAGGAGCGTGCACTGATTCGGTGTCAAGATCAACTGGCGAATCTCGAATCGGCGCGTGTAGTTTGTTGCAGTTAACGAAGTCGTCTAGGGTGACGACCTGCTGGTGGTGCCGATCTTTCAGCACAGTTGGTTGATATATCGCGTATACGTGCGTGCGTGTGTGCGGTCTCTCCGTTTCGCGGTACGCCTACGAGGTCTCTCACGCGGCCACGAAGAGGTCAAACGAAGCCGACGCCGACAAACACGTCACGGTCAACGTAGAGAGAGAGAAAAAAAAAGATCCGCGACGTCGTCGAGCGATCGTCGTCGAAGCCTGTGGTCGCATCGTCGCATTGACGCTCGAGTCCTCCAATCGTGCATACGTTCGCGAGAACGAACAGAGAGAGAACGCCGAAGAGAACGCTGCTGTGGTGTGGCGCGAGAGTTCGCCGCGTCGACGACGAAGAGATGCGAGCGAAACGCGACGTTTTACCCCTTTTACTCTGAACTCCGCGGAGAACGTAGAGTCGTTTTTTTCCCATCCGGGGGAAAAGTTTCGTTCTTCCGGTGAAGATGAAGTCGTCGGGCGCGTGTTACGCGCGCGGACCTGGCGGCGTGACGTTCGACGAAGACGAGCCGAGCGTCGTTGCTCTTGATCTTTCGAAGGCTAATTCTACCACCCGCCACTGCCATTGTCCATCGTCGAGTTGCGGCGCGTTCGAGAGAGATGATGGCGCGTCGTTTCTGCCGTCACCGGTGTCGACGACGGCGTGCGATCTTTGCGAGCGTCTACGCGGTCAAACGGGCGGTCACAATTCGGTGGATGCGATATGGACAAGGGACAGTCACGTGGCTGATCGATCGTCGAGACGAAAGCGCGAAAAGAACGATTTGCTGATGAATGACTCCGAAGCGACCGTTGGAAAACGCGACAGAACTTTGAGGTGTGATAGAACTCCGCTCCGCGAATCGACCGCGAGATGTGCTTCGAGCGTGGTGCGGTGGATCTTCGCGGTCAAATTCCACGGCGACGTCAAATCGACCGAATGGCGGAGGCTCCTCTGGATCGTTCTCCTGATACTCGCGGTACCCGACCTCGCAGCAGCACACGACACCGCCATCGACCGTAGCAACAGAGACGGAGGTGAATACGCTTTTCTTCCCCTCTATCCGCTTAAGTGGGCACGCCCAAGTCGATCTACATTTTAGAAAGATCATTTACCAGTGTATGCGTATCTTTCCGCAAATCAATTATTTTAATCGCCACGTGTGGCAAAAAAATTATGTCTCGCGTTTGTAAAATAGTCTTTATCGATCAAGTTGATCGATGCAAAGAAGAAACTAAAAAATGTGCATTTAAAGTGTGGATCAACAGCTTACCACGCTATTGGTCGAACTGGCATATTATGTTTACAGCTTCGCAAATCTTCAAAGAGCGAAGCAACGCGAAGCGCGAACCGTATTGTTAGATCATGTATAATGCAGTACAAAGCAGCGGGTCAGACGGAAACTTCTTCGCTTAAAACTTCACGATTACGAGATGCGCATATTTACTCTAAAAAGGATCCCGGATTGTAACTTATCAACTCTGGTGACTGACTGGAGTAAAATCGCGTTAGATACCAACGAAAAGAGAAAACTGCTCCAGTTTACTCGCATTAAACTTCAATTTATGTACTTCAATTATGCACACTACTTGAACGCTGAAAAGACACGGAGAGATTACATTCACCGATACATAAGTCGGCAACTTGCTGCGGCAAATTACGTACAGAAAGAAACCGGCTTCGACGCAATAATGCAAACTTTTTGTGTCACTTTTATAACAAAGTGACAAATTAACGACGCAGGCACGTAACGCATAACACGATTCGAGAATGGAATCGACATTTTTAAAATTTTTTTTTGCACAACATGTAAAATTATACATTCAATGATGCAACAATTTCTCTATTCGCTTCATAAGCTGCTAATTGACTACCAATCGGTACAAGAGTCTGTATGAAAATTTATATATTTTGATCGCATTTAAACGTAAGCAACTGATCGAGAGGAGAGCACGGATGTGTTTTGTATATGTAACGAGATTTCGCGACTATACTGGAATGATTGACAAGTTCGTTATCGCGCACAAGTTGTTCTTTAGGCCATGCTAGCAACTCGCAAAATTACGAACATTTCAATCCGTTGTCACCGCTCGCTCGTACATTTATTCGAGAATTTTCAACGATATTCATTGACCGGCAATATTACGTTGCGCGAAACACGAGCGTATATAAAGCTGGTTCTCCCGTAATTAAAATCTGTCGTTCGAACGATTGATCAGTGTTCGATATAATGCGACGTTTCATGGAAGTATTTTTATATAGAAATAATAAATGCAAAGATAGCTCGATCGTTAATTGCTAGATGTTTCGTACGGAATTAACGTGACGTTCGTGCAATGTCGAAGGCATTGAGAAGAAGGTATGAATCGCGGTCGAGTATGTTTTAAAATTGCATCCAGGAGATTATCACGACTGGTTTTATATTCCGTTCTCCTCAGACTCTACCGTTCATTCCTAGAAGTCTGATGAGTTTGCCTACGCGTAAGCCTGTTTTGTGATATATAAAACAGCGATGCGTCTCGACGCGATGCGCACCTATAAGATTCACGTCCTCATAATGGCAATTTAGCACGTATGCGTGATTCGCCGAAAAATTGAGAAGATTGCCGATTTTTTAATTATTTATTACTTTTTGCTGGTCTATGATGATGTATCGATTTATTATGTTCCGCTCTTACGATCGATGACAATAATGGTGAGGTAAAGGGTCTCTAATAATATTTAAATAGCTAATTAAAGTAAAAGGCCAATTTTCGAGCAATAATAAAGATGTTAAAAAATAAATTAAAACAAATTGTTTATATTAAAAATTTGAAAGTTTATGCTTTGAGCCATACTTGATCTTCTTCCGAACAACGAAAATAAAACAACAAGAAAAAATTCACATAAAGATAGAAATAAGTTATACAATTTATTGTTAAAAGGAAAACCGAAATGGGGTTAACATTTAAAGCGATGGAACACAGTAAAAAAATTGTTAAATTCAACGTACATTTCACATGTCCCAAACATTAAATTTAACATTAAATTTAACATTTTTTAAATTATTTTAACATTTTTTAACTGTTCAAAAATTTGATTAAATTATTGTATAAAATTCACAGTATTTATATAATAGAAATTCAATATTTTACGTTTGCAGTCTTCTTGAAATATCAAACGAAATTCCATGTTAATCTCACGATTATAAATATAAAATGTGTTATTTTAACATTTGATTCACTTAAATATGAATTCAACACAAATAAATCAGATGACAATAAAAATTAGTTAAATTTACACTTAAATATGTTACATTTTTAACACAAAAATTTTAACGAGATTATTTTTTAACAAAACATTATTATGTTAATCTTATGATTAAGTATAAAATGAATTCTTTTAACGTTTGATTTACTTAAATTTGAGTTTAACACAAATAAATGAGATAACATAATCAAAATTAGTTAAATTAACACATAAGTATGTTACATTTTTAACACAAAATTTTTTACTGTGAATAAATAATCAAAAAGACGAGGTTAAAGTCGAACATAATATTTAAATAGTATCCGCGATGATAGCAAATTCCTAGCGTCTTCTCTCTGTCGAAAGAAACACGACTAAATTCAAGTATAAAAAATAGACTTGGCCTGAATTCGCTATTAAATAATTAGTGTGGTGAAAGAATTACAAGATACAGGCACGCCACTACACGTACATTCGTAGAGTCGAATACATTTAATCGCCAGAGATTGTGCAGCGTGTTCCGAAAGCAGGTAAACGACTCACGTTCTGGAATGTCATTCGAGACGATCTTAAAACGTCAATCATAGCAGGCAACGGTTCTCAGTCTATACGCTCCTTCAGGAACACGATGATGCGCGTCGATGACTGCCATCGGCAAATACAACAGTATATCAAAATGGTCCGAGTCATAGAAAAGGATAGAGCGCAAGTGCGGCCAATCCCTGACTCGCTTTTCAACCAATATTACAGTGTTGAAACAAAAAAAAATTACTTTTGTACATCAAAACGCGAATAGTCATTTTCTGTAGTTTTTTAGACGTTGAATACGATTCTGTTTATCAAATTGCTCTATCACGTCACAATTTTGAGAAATTTGCAGTTCAAGTTGCAAAAAAGGACTATTTCCCGTACTTTGTCATATTATAACTAAGAGGTGTGTGACGTGCTAAAGAAATTTTATCGCAATCAAAATTATATAATTATGAATTGTGTTCATAAGTTTTTTATTACATACAGTATATGTAACAAGTTACTTATAGACACAATTCGTAATTATGTATTATTCCTTCGAATAAAGTTATTGTAAGAAAACTGTATGCAAATACCTCTGTTCAGCCCTCAAAAGGAATTTTTTGTGTTCGCTATGGTTAATAAGATATCGGCTAAATATGGATTGCAGAAGAGCTGTGAATTAGATCATTGATGACTTACCAAATAGCTTTCAATTATGTTTATTTAAACTTATTAAGAGTTTTTTAACTTGAGAGTTTTTATTTAAACTTAAGAGTTTCGCTGAATACGAATCCAAAATGTCAAAATTGACAAAATCTAAATAAAAGATAAAAATTAAATCATATTTAAATTACAGCAAATAATTCCTTATATTATAGGAATTTTTCACACATTATACTTAATACAAATTTGATATTTAAATTTATATCGAATTTTTTCATATTCAGCGACCTAAAGAACTTAAGTTTAAATAAACATAATTGAAATTCGCTATTCAATTGTATATACCCCCTATTATACTTGGTACACTCTATTTGGTAAATCGTCAATAATCTAATATCTAATTTATAGCTTTTCTACAATAGACCCTATATTTAACCATGAATATGTCATTAATCATAGCGGACATAAATAAATTCCTTTTGAGCACTGAAAGCCCTAACACCATGCTTAATTTTGATTGCAATAAAATTTCTCCAACGTCACATACCTTGTCACATTACAATATGACAAAATACGTGAAGATAGCTCTTTTTTACAACTTTAAATGTAAATTTTTTAAAATTGTGACGTGATAGAGCAGTTTGGTAAGGTAAAAATTACAGGAAATGACTAGTCTCGTTCTGGGTTTTTTTTTTTTTTTTTTTTTTACAGTGTAATAGACATGAGGGTATTCTTAAATATTGTACTATCAATACTTTTTGATTTTTAAAATAATATACATTTATTAAGCTTGTATGTACAGTGAGAAATATTTCCTAACTTGTCCAATATTGCGAAGAATTCCTAATGTTGGATCCATTTTCCCGAAGTATGCATATTCCGAGGACGTTTTATGCCGCAGTTCCGAAATTCACATATGGCATGGTCGTACGAGAGTTAATTTACTACGCTGTTCTTTTTCGAAGATTGTTTTCCTACGTTGTTATCGCTATACGTGTGCAGGTTGACATAAGCTGATACTATTCAAATTATCTTTTCACTACGGTCAAAAATATGTAGAGAATGACGATAAATCAGTTGAAGTCGATTTAAATAGTTTCATGTAGATAGTAGCTAGTAAACATGTTTCGCGTACAGATATAGAAAAAGCATCATCTCTCAAGCTTGTTTTCTTTTTTCTTAGAAAGATCCCGTCTGGTCAAAAGTCGATCTAATTCGGTGGTATGCTCCTTTGAGATAGTACGTGCTATCGAATAAGGAAATAAGAAGAGCGAAAAGAAGCAGTCGGAAGAAAAAAGAAAGAACGAAAGAGAGAGAGAGAGAGAGAGGGGAGGGGACAAAATCGTAGGCTGCATACCTCGCCACAAAAAGGCAGGCCACTCCGTCGTGAGAACAACAGAACCGATGGCATTCCTGCGATGAGATGCGATGTGATGCGATGCGATGCGCAAAATATCTCGGTCCTCGGTCTCCCTCGGCTTGCACCGCGTCGGCGTCGTCTCCCTTTTCTCCGTTCCCGTACCCTCTTTCACCGTCGAATCGAGTCGAAAACACTTTCGTGCATTTTCCACACCGTCTACTCGGTATGGTAGCCGTCTTTAACCCAGCGTATATATCGAAGTTGCAGAAAGGCAAATCGAGTGGCAATAAGTTACCCGTTATATATTTACCTCTTTTACTAGTTTCTATTGAAATAAAGTGAAACAAGGGAAGCGTGCGCCAGTGAACATTGATCGCTAGATTAAAATAAACAAGCAACCTGCATAATTATATTCATTATACATATGTATTCGTATGTCTGTGCTTGATGCGTTACACCGCCGGAAGACGAGCATATTTTTCCCCGAACATTTCCTGTAATCTTTATTATTAATTGACATATAATAAATAAAATTCTGTATAATTTGCTTTTTTATTTTTCGTTCGTGTTTTTATTTCGTTTACTTTACACTTTGTGCAACCGAGAAGAATTAACGTCCGAACAAATCCTATGCGCAACTAGTGAATCGTATTAACAACCCCTTCCTTTTGTATTATCCGGAATATCGGAACTGAATTAAATATTAGTAATCAAGGGTGCGAGAACATATGATTCAGCGAGGATTATGCAGTTAAGAATTATCTGAATCTGTGGGTCGATACTGTATCAGTTTTGTCTGTGCTTTTGATAAATTTGTCTTAGGACGGTATTCATTTCACAACCCGTTTCTTGTTGAATAAGAATTTCTTATTTATACATTGATGCATGCAGATACTTGCGCATGGGTATAAATAAGCAATCTTTATTCCTTAAGGAACGGCTATGAGCTATGAATATCGTTCCCTAATATGCTCGACTTAATGGAAGGTGCGTTATGATGACGGCGAAGGGAAGAAGCTATCGAGATCGTACGCGGAAGAGAGAGCGAAGGAAGGAGGATGGTCTAGGGTACTCTAAGGGAGGCCCGGAATCGCGGAGGGACGATGAAGGTTGATGTAATTAAGGCATGTCAGCTCGAATATTAAGTGACGTGCCTCTTTACGGTGAACGGAGACGGAAGTCGTTTGGTGACATTATTTAACGATATCCGTTCGCTCGAAAGACTAACGGGCCGACGATTTCGTGTAAATACGACGGCAAGATAATATCGCGACGAATTTTATCTGTAACGAGAACGTATGAACTAATCGGGTTTACGTCACGCGCCAAAAGCCAATACAGCGGTAGATATTTAATTGCTTCAAAATGCATCGACACGACGGACTTTGGATGTTAAGTTAACTCGTCAGCCGTGTTAACATAGGGAGCTTTCCAGCAAGCGACACAAGCATTGTTCTATCTTTCTTTTTTGGTAATCAGTAACAAAGATAAAACGATACTTGTGTCGCTTGCTGGAAAGCTCCCATAGTTTATAAGCTGCGAGAGTCTGGGCGCGGAATATCTCGGGATATCTCGGGATGCCCTCGCAAACCAAAAGGCGGGACCGCAAAATTATCGTAGGCGTGGTGAGGGTACCGTCGCGCTCCCGCCACGATGTTAACGTCGGGACGCGGTAAAGGGGGGATCGGGATCGGGATGCCGTAGCTCGTAGAAATTTCAATCTCGATGCAAAGATGCCCTGGAGGCGAGCGTGTGCACCGCGACCGGCTGGGATGAGAAAAGAGAAGTGCGGCCTCTGTCTAGACGGCGACTTCCGGCATCCAAAGTTACGGGGGGGGGGAGGGGAGTCCCGTTGACCTCCGGCGCGCGTTGCACCTGGTACTACGGAATACTTCGTATACTTCGTCGGAAGCTTTTGTTTGCACCGGCGCCGGCGTAAAGACACTGCGCCACCGTGCGCGTCGATAAATTTACGATGCGTCTTACGACGCGACTACTGATGCGATCGTATGCAAAGATATTGATGAGTTTGATAAATTTATCGTCGTTCTTGCGTCGCCATCGAGGCTCATCGAGATTCAAACGACACCGGGAGGTAAAGCACGAAACGTCGCTATTTTTAGAGCATCGGGCTATCCTGTGAACGTATTTCGCGCGGAAGACGGCCACGAGATTCGCTGTGCTCGGTCGCACAATAGCGCAGCACACGATACGACAGGGGGGGCTCTATGTAGCTGGTTCGAGTGGCGCCAAGCCGATGGCTTCCGGCTTTTGATGAAACTTAACGAGCCGCAAGCACGAGAAAATGACGAGCGTTACGTAGCTTATTTGCTTATTTATATGGCTACCGCTATCCGACATATTTTTACTCGCATTATTTTTGCTACATTGATTAATTAATACCTTGTACCTAAACGTTATAAGATTCATGGACAGTATCATTAAAGAAGGATTTTTATTTCATTAATTAATGGACGTTTTATTATTAAGTACAGAGTTGCAGTTGCTCGTGCAAGATATTTCGTTGTAAAAGTGGCGCAGGTTGTCGGTTGTCGGTCTACTTTTTTTTTAAGACAATATGATACCACAATTGAAACCTTGGCCGAATTATCGATCGTACAACAACGTATCTATGTATAAAGGTCTAAGAGTGGCATATAGGTCTGTTTCATCTTCCGCATGGACCGATTGCTTTTATCTTTTATCGTTCGAATAATTACGAAATTTCCAAACGAATTTGTAACCGATATACACCATCAATTTTTATATGTCCGCTTGCCCGCGGGTCGCGGGCGCGCGCGGAATGTATGAAATATGCTCCAATATATTTTCACGCGATATTCTTTGTTGGCCACCGCGTTGCTCATTCCTTCAGCCATATCGAGCCAGCCATAACTACATGGTCGCTTGCTCCTTTCATGCCGCGCGTCATCTCTGTAGCCGGTTTAATCGAGGACTTTTGCAACTAAAGTGTCGATCGCGCAGAACGAGCTTACGCGGTGGAAAGAAATCTGCGAGATAACTGACGAGTAAAAATATTCGCGATTATTTTATTTAATTGTTTTTTTATTTGTTATTTTACTGTTTTATTTTTTTATATTTTATTTATTTTATTTATTTGTCTGTTGAGATTGCAGCGCGATGTGAATATCTTTCCAATTTAATTCGTTAATTTAATCTTCGCTTTATTCAGCGGCGGGAGTAATTTTATATTTTATAGTAATATGCAAAAAGAGACGTTACAAGAGATGTCGGGGTATTGTACGATAAATATAAAAATATGCAGAAGAGAGAGAGAGAGAGAGAGAGAGAGAGAGAGAGAGAGAGAGAGAGAGAGAGAGAGAGAGAGAGCGAGAGAAATAAGAGATAAAAGACTATGGTAATAATAAAAAGAGAGACGTTATAGCAATACAATAAAATAGAAATCGCACAGTAATAATCGCGATGAGAGTTAAATCATAATTAAGCTAAATGTTGAAAATAAGCGACAAGGAGATCTTTTTAACACTTCGAATAAAGTTCCGTTTCTATATTAATTCTTCATAAGAAGATTCGAGTAAACCGTACCATCAGGTCTTTCGGACGTTTTACTTATCGATCGATTCTCGTTGTGTCCAATTTTATATATTGTACCGGTCATCAGTAGCGTAGCATTTAATTTTTTGCGACGGGTATCCCCGTCGACTCGCTTGGTTCAGATAGCCGGTTCAACTCTGATGCTTATAATACAACAACCACATTCCACGACGATTTCACGTTGACGTTTGTAATCTCTTCGGCTCGTCGCTTCGGGATACTCTCACTCCCTGCACTTTACTATTGTTAATCCATATGCGATTTTCCCCGATCCGATATACCTATACCGTAGAGGGATTATCGATTAAAGGGAAATGTCGCGCTCGATGGGACGCGCACCTTGCTATTTCGTTTACAAGTTCGAATTATGCAAATGTAAATTATGCAAATTATTTATTATGGAAATGACAACGAAAGAACTGGGATCAGGGAGAAGGGCGGACTCGCGACGATAGTCTGAAATTTTCTCTTTAGAGACGGAGAATGCCGTTTCGTCAAGTGTCGGCTAACATTCTCCGCGGTATTGCATCAGAGTAGCGTACTTGGCTGCGAGGTGAACACATTCGCCGGGATCGGAGGATCTCGTTATGTCTGGGACGGCCTTTATCGAGAATACAAAGTAGCGATCATTCAAGACGGAATTGCCGGCGCGTCGCGACTATATCGTCGAGTACGGGGCCAGGGTGGGGCCGGGCAGGCCAGGCCGGATTGAGGAATGCCACGGGGTAGCATCGCACGTATGTGTCAGTGCGCACGCAGGAGCCGGACACATTGGTACGCATTCGATCTATGTATAGGGCATCCAAGTGCTTCGGCCTTTGGACGAATGGCTAAGCAACCTTGGGGAGAGTGTTTGGAATGTGCCGGCCGTTGCAACTTCTTAAGTAGGCTACAGAAGCGATGAATCCC
The DNA here is from genome assembly GCF_048541705.1 of Temnothorax americanus. Classification (NCBI taxonomy): domain Eukaryota; kingdom Metazoa; phylum Arthropoda; class Insecta; order Hymenoptera; family Formicidae; genus Temnothorax; species Temnothorax americanus. The sequence continues at coordinate 2,139,958 of NW_027509475.1, forward strand.
CCGACCGTCCCTTCGTAACGCCCGTTACCTGCGTACCGGGTGCAACCTCGCGCGACACACGTGTTGCCACCTTGCAATTTTGTCGCGGCTCTCTCTCTCTCTCTCTCTCTCTCTCTCTCTCTCTCTCTCTCTCTCTCTCTCTCTCTCTCTCTCTCTCGCGCCCCTCCCCTCTCGCTACCGCGTACACTTCCTACCGCTGCGAAATACGATCAATGGCGTTTCACGGAAGGAGCGTTTCGCTGATTCTTGACTTTGTTAAAAAGCGGAACCCGGATGTCAAGCAAAAAAAATGTACAATCGGGTGCACATTAATCGCGCCCGGTGCGCTTGCGTTCAACGGTCAAATTTCTCTGTAATATTCCCGAGGCGTATCTTTTTTGCTTACATAATTAATCGCGCTGGTTCAACGCTCGCTTCATGCTCGCGAAAAACGAGAAGAATCGAAACGCGCGTCCGCGAAATATATCCGTGAACGCCGAGCACGCGCCAGCATCTTAACGCCCCCGATCGTATACGGTAACGTCGCTCGTCGTCTACACTGTCACTCTGTCTATCTATATTTGCGTATTTATTATTACGTATTAACCGCTACTATTTGCAACAAGTGTACGCCAACCTGAGATAATAATTATTTGTAATTAGTAATTGATTGCACGATGACAAGGCGGCTAAAACTGGAAGGGAGATAATGCACGCGCTAAAGATATCGTGCAAAATTTAAACACACGTGGCGTCCGCGCTTAATTATCTCTTCAGCTTTTCCTTATCGTAATTTTGAAAGGTCTTCACGAACAGTTTTTTTCTCCTTACCTTTCTTTTTTTCCTTGCCTCGGCTTCGGTCGCTTAATACAACGCCCGTATCTTCACGAACCCATTGTTGTTTCGCTTTGATCCACCGCACCGCTTACGCGTCGTACGCACGCAAATGGCAAATAGTATGCTCGCCGTTGCCGTATACGCATCGTGCAATTTGTTATGAATGAAACCTTGGCATCTCCTATACGACGTCGCTTCGCCTCGTCTCGCTTCGTTTCGCTTCGTCGCCATTGACACCCGCTGGTTTCAGCAGCTTTGACGCGGCGCGGTCGAGACGTTACGCCTTCTTGTATGATGTTACACGAGTTGATTATGCGACTCGTATAATCAATTTACTGTACTCCGCAACTGTCTATACCGTCGTAAACTCTCCGTTGAATATTTATGAAAATTATAAGTTGTCCGATCTGTTATTACGGAGGGCTTTTTGAGGTTCTTATTCAGAAGAAAGCGCAAAGTAGTCACGCGATATCGAGACTAAAATAATCTTGTAAAAAATTCCGATTTTTCTTTGTTCGGGATTATAATTCAAAAAGAGCGTAAGATTGTATAATTGCGCGAATAAAATTATTACCAGAATGGTAAACAAAATAAATAAATGTTTTTTTTTTTCGATGGTTTGTCAATTAAAGTGTCCTTCCAATATGTTTCTTTGAAGCTCACCGACGAGTGACAGTAAACAAATGTCTGGTGATAATATTGCCAGTGCACCTGTCGACAAACGTTTTTATTGCAATTGAACATGCGCGTTGATCATGCGTTTTGGCAACGACTTGACTAGTAGTTTCGACAAGACGTGGTCTTTTGCGATGTATACGTCAGGGCTAGACGACTCGTAGAGAGATAATTTAAAGGACAGTAACGCCGTCAATTATCCTCGAGTACAAAATAATTTATGACTTTGGACCCGCTTATTGCGCGTTAATGCTGAAAGTCATTGCTGATAACGCTTATTATTCTTCACTATTTCTCGGATAGTAAAACATATACAACATATATTTCTGCGAACAAACTCTGGCAGCAGCGTCACGTGATTTTTACGTCAGTTTTCGGTCAATCGTTACATCAATCATCCTTTTATAATCACGTAATAACGACAGAACTAATTGTAAGTTACAGACCGATGACAAAATTTCAAGACGTTCCAAAGACGTGACTTCTTTGGCCTTTCAATGACGTTATAATGACGTTTTAACCCTCCATCTGTATTACTTTTTTTTTTTACACCGTTGGTTGGAGTGTATACGTGAGTCTGTCACGTTCGACGCTATTTTTCCTTACCTCAAAGTATTTAGAAAAATCTGAAAAAATTTACAAAATATCTGTCTACATTATAGTTGACGATTTTATAGTAGTTTTGACCATCATCGTTTATTTAATATTTTCTGGCAAGTTTTTTACAATTACAAGCAGATATCATTTTGGCTCGAATGCCGTAAACCCACGTATACAGACGAAAGGTTAATAATGTATAGAGGATTGTGAAAATTAAAATTATATACAAAATTGTAACCAATTATGAAACGAGATTTGTTATAAAATGTACATATATTTTGTTTTGTGTTTATTCAATGATTATAAGAAAATAAAGATACCGTTAATTAAAAAAGTGTGCAAATTAGAAACTTGCACATTGCTTCCTCATCATTACAGATCGCTATTATTTGGTCGCGTTCAGCAGACCAAGCCGCTCAGTAGCAATCGAACGTGATTGGCTTTTACTTTTAGAACCAACCAATCAAGGCAGAGCGTTGATAAGACGAACTCAACAGTTGTGTCTGCTGAACGCGCCCATTGCTCCTATTTTATTTCGCTCACAAAGCTCCTCTTATAAGGAAGCTTGTATTTTATTTGATGCATAATTATTAGTATTTATTAGTTTGGCTTCCTCATAGAGGAAGCTTTATGAACGAAATAAAATAGGAGCAATGGTAGCGATCTGTAATGATGAGGAAGCAATGTGCAAGTTTCTAAGTTGCATGGCACACTTTTTAATTTTAATTTAACCTTTTTATGAATTGATAGAGGGTCATCAGCTTAGTAGCACAAGTGCGGTTTTACAATCGACGCAATGTCAAATCGATGTTGACTTTGGGAGTTCAGGCTATATACGTGCATATATGGACTTCGCATATGAACTTTTGATCGCGTATAAAGCTGGATCTAATTAACCAATTTTAAAGAATTAAAGAATTCTTTAAGATTTGGTTCATTAGACCTAGCTTTATACGTGATCAAAGATCCATACACGAGGTTTACGAAAACAAAGCTTCCTCTATGAGGAAGCAATAAGATTACTTTAATGTTATACGTCAATCCAAAAGTGTGGCACACTTTATTATAAAAATAGACTTTACGATACACCTAATACTAGTTGTGCGATTCCGTCATTTATATATCGTTCTTGTACCACCATTTGTCATATTTTAAATGACAAGAAATGGATCTCATTAGATGCCATCTGTCAGATGATCGACATTTGCATATTCTTTTAATTTGAAAATGACCTATTTGAAACGTATTATAAACATTTTTAAATTGATGTTATTACGTTATAATATTTACGTATCTTAAAGGTCAGTTAGTTAGAGTGCATGACGTCTAGGGCCGGTAATTACTACTTATCAACGTGAAAATCACGTGACGTTGCTGTCTGGAAACTATAATGACAGCTACATTAGGAAAGTACTCTCGCGTTTCTTTTCTCGTGCAAATCATATTGCTAAGCAATCATGGAGAAGAGACGTTTATCGCGAGATCATTTTGCGCAGGAGGGCTTAGAGAACTCGCGCGTCGCAGGTACGCGCGGTTTATCCCTCTATGATGAAATCGTCCCGCTAAAGCGATCCTGACAACAATACAGCTCCGCGCGAATAATGGTGGCGGGAACGCGTCTTTTTCTGTTTATTTCGACGGCAGCTGGCGGCGCGGCGAGTATTTTTAGCGTTTCTCGTTGAAATCGAGCACGTCGACTCGACAACATTCCGTTACGCCCGTTGCGATTAGCGAAACCGAGGAAGCGAGCCGCGGTTTAATGCACCGGTTTGACTGCCGCGCGTTGACGCAGCCGCGTGCCAGACGTGACTTGGCACTGGAGAACACATTCGCGATCGCAAAAATCACACCTTACTGATTTCTCAGTTTTGATTTTTACACGGATTAACGCGAATGCAATTTCCATCGGCTAATCTACGATTTCATTTGATACCGCGATGTAATTACAAAGAACCTCGTTCATTTTATTAAGGAGTTTTGGACCATGAACGCACTTGACTTCTATATGCATTTGTAGAGGAGGTTGATACAAATAATAATAACATAGTCACAAGTTTCAAAAACGTGAGAAAAGATATTTCCTCGGGCGTGAATTCGCATATTACCATATATAGGTATACGATATTAGCTAATTGGCACTTTACACTATTTAACTTAAATATTATAATATCACTAACTTTCTCAAATTTAGGTTTTTTTTTTAATTCAAAAAGTACTAAAAATTGGCTTAGATTCTCTACATTAATTATGGATACCGCTTAATAAAAAAAATTTATGTTAAAACCGAATTCAGAAAAAATTATGTTACATTATGTTATATTAGAGGGGAATATGTAGTAATATGGAACCCCTTCAATATATCAAGAACACTTACAATTAGCTGTACTTTAAAGGTGACAGTTATATAGAACTTGTTTATTAGGTTGCCCTCTAGAGTTCTAGAGGATAAGAGTGCTAGATTTATTAATTCTTTAATGGCGGTAGATTAATTAACCTATTTCTCTTTTGTTGATTTTCAACCCTATGAAAAGTATATATGTAAAACTTTGTTTAGGTATTTGTACCTGTTTATGATTAACAGGTAATTTTTAGAGCCAGACGCTGTATATTAATATGATATGATCTAACATTTCCACGTGGTGTTTAAGAATATTTAGTCCTTTTGCTGTAGCCGCTATTATTTTTCAAGATGGCAGTGTTTCTATTGTGGACCTCCAAGGTGCTGGGTCAATGTCTGTGGATTTATTGCAGTCTCTGAACTCACAATGAGTGTGCAGAAGCAGAGAAAAAAGAATACGTGTGATTTTTGCCGATAGACGAAAGAAAATAAATTTTCTCTTTCAATAATTTTTTCATTATATTATTTTTTTTATAAAACAATATATTTTTTATTATGTATTTTTTTCGCAATTTTTTTAATGGATTATTTTTTTGAAAGGCATTCAACGTTTTGTGAATTTTTTAAATTTTTAACACAAAAAATAGTGGTGTTTATATTACCAGCACGTTATAACTTATGACTCACTTCATCTTGAAATTTCTTAAAGTTGCTCAAGACTTGCAGACAAATGACTTTGACGCACGATGGACACGAATTCTTTAATTTTGCAGTTTCGCGGTTACAATTAGCAAGCTGTCAGTGACAGCTCGCACAGCAGTTATTGACCCAGATCATTACAGTTAACATAGTATAGAATCTCTGTTGCGTTATTAATCTGTTCCGTCACGGTGTGGTTTCCTCTGTTGCAGTGTGCCAAAGTATAGACATAAGAAATAGCGTGAGTCAATTCTCAAAACTGGAGGGATGCCGGGTGGTCGAGGGCTTCGTACAAATTCTCTTGATCGATCGAGCGGAGCAATCGGCCTACGCCAATCTCAGCTTCCCCGATCTGGTCGAGATCACTGGATACCTTCTTTTATACAGGTACAATTATTTGCAACTATATCAAGTATAGCTTCAAGAGGGTATTCTGGTTTGAAAGGTCATAAAAAGAAAATATTTTTCAGGAATTTTTGTAGAGAAAGGGAAAAAACGAATAACGTTTAACTTTGCATGTTTTTTAAGCCTTATTTTAAGAATATGTTTTTATTTTCTAAATAACAAAAACGCTCTTCTTTTTTATGGTATATCCTGGTCACTAGGAGCTCGCAAAAGAAACGTGTATGGACGGTGTTATGCTCTAAACGTGTATGCTCTAGGTATCTGAAACGTAAAAACTAAAATTTTTCTTATTTAAGAGAAGTGTGGATATCGTCTGAACTAGAAATAAACATATTATACGTTTATTAGTTTTTTCTTTTAATAAAATACTAATAAAAATTTTGAGGAAAAACTATACTATGTATTTTAAAGAGGTCGCCATTTTGTCCAGAATGGAAATATTGGTTTAGTTCTAGTTCAGACGATAGAGACACACTTCTCTTGAATAAAAAAATTTTGGGTTTTTGCGTTTCAGATACCTACACAGTAAAAAGTTTAATGTCAATGAAAGTCCACTTTAAATTTTGTGTTAAAATAACTCATTCGTCGTATTATTTTTTACATTTAGAAATGTAATATCGACATTTTTTAGTCGATATAACATTTCTAAATGTAAAAAATAACACGACGAATGAGTTATTTTAACACAAAATTTAGAGTGGACTTTCATTGACATTAAATTTTTTACAGCGTAGAAAAGCTAGAATCATTTACACCGTGTGTCTATATACATGTTTCTCTTGCGAGTTTCTAATGACCAAGATATAACATAAAAGAGAAGAGCGTTTTTGTTAGAAAATAAAAATATATCCTTAAAATATAAAACTAAAAGAACCTGCAAAGTTTAACGTTATTCATTTTTTTTTTGTTTCTTTAGAAAAAATTCCTGAAAAATACCTTCTTTTTATGACTTTTTAAACCAGAATACCTTCTTAAAGAGTTCTTTCATTAGCGGTGTCTATATTTGTGACGGTTATCCGCATACTTTAGCCTCGCATTTATTCGTTCGTGTTTCCAGGGTAAGCGGACTTAGGACCGTCGGCCATCTGTTTCCAAATCTGACGGTTATCCGCGGTCACTCTCTCTTTATCAATCACGCCCTCGTGGCATTCGAGATGATGCATCTTCAGGAAATCGGTCTCCACTCTCTGACCGACATTCTACGTGGATCCGTGCGATTCGAGAAGAACCCGACGCTCTGCTACGTCGACACCATCGACTGGGACGTCATCGCCAAAACTGGCAAGGGAGAGCACTTCATAAAGGTGAGTATCTTCGCTTTACTCTTTTTTTTTTTATCTTGGCGCAACATTTAAAAATAGGAACGACAGGTTAAAGTCATTCAGAGAGCAATTTGCATCGACATCAAAATAATATGGTCGTTTATCGATAGTCGTCCCGATGTTTTCGAAAAGATTGCGCGAACTTCTATAGTCACAAATATTTGGGTCAAATGGGAGCATTAACTCGTCACGCTTCGCGGCGTCTTTCCTATCAATGAATTGTTAAGAGAGACAAGAAATCTAAAGCGGAAGCTTTTGGAAATTACTTCATTCACTTTACAATGAATGCGTGTTGTGCCGTAATGCACCGTGTAGAAACTCGTATAACGAAGCCGTGAGAAGTGACGGCGTAGCGGTGACACGATGCTTTACTATAAATACGATGTATGCCTTCTGAAGCAATCAAATCACTTTGGCATCGTGTAAGTAAAGCCATGCTATGATGACTACGTATCTACAATCGTATCTACAATAATATACGAATAATAATATACGATTATGTGATAAATATCAATGATGATAGAACTATTTGTGCGTAAATTTCTCTTTTTACTCGAATGATCAATCAACATTCGCTTTTTGCTTCATATAGGGGAGACCAGAGCACTATAAGCCACAAAAATTCAAACTCTGAAAAGTACTTTTAAATATAAAATTTTTTGTCTCGTTTTTTTTTAATAATTAAAACACTATGTATATTTTAAATTTTATTTGGTGTATTTGGCAAATATTGATTTAGTTTTAGAGAAAAAATTTTAAACACATTTTTTGAGAAATAACCCAAGGTGCCCCGTACTCGGGGGCACACACAAACAAAAAATAGGTTTATTTATTCAAGAAATAACGAAAAGTTACAAAAGTTGAAAATAAATTTTATTTTATACGTTTTCATATGACACTGTTCAGGATTGGGCAGGACAAACAAAGATATCAGAACCCACTACTAATTTTTTTTTCTTTTTTTTTATTAACTTGAGACATATGTTTTCTTCAATCAAAAATAACATATGTATATCATTAACCTATTTATCTATCATCAACCTTGGTGGTGTGTGTGACCCAGGGTGCCGCAGCATTGGGTGTCCCATATGGTGCCTCGAATGCACTTAATATAGAAAACGGTAAAACGTAATAAAAAAAAAAATAAATGATACATGATTATCTGTAGTGTAGTAAAATGACAAAGAATGCTAGAAAGTTACACCTAATTTTTAGTACGTGTATATTTTACTACAAAAACAATATTAAAACATTTCTAAATGGTTAAAAAGTTACTTACGCATCACGAAAACTATGTATGTCACGTGCGTTTCGAGAGACTACGGACTTTGATAACTGTCACCTAGATACGAAGTATGGGCAACGAAATAACTGTCACATGATATCAGTTGGATCAACCTAAACATTCTGGATTACCCTAAACAGTCAATGACCCATGCTACCCCGTGGCTCATGGTGCCCCGGTCTCTCCTACTCGTATAAGTAGTATCGAATATCTCGTGAAAAGCGCATCGTTGCGAGAAACGGCAACGGTATTGATCATCGAATACGAATACGAATACGTCGAAAAATACATTGCCTTTCGCAATGTGTTTTTCGACCTTCGTATCGGCTCAATGTAGTATATAGTTTTGTTTTTTTTCTTACTTTCTTATACGATAGTTCCGCACGCTAGCGAAAGAATTTCCTACGTCCTGCTAAAAAAATTTAACGCGCCTATTTCTCCTTCTCCAAGTATATACAGATTTTGTTTCGTTGACTCGCATGGCATTCGAAAAGATAAGATACGTAAATATAGATTAAGATCACTTATACGAAGAGATAATGGCAATAAGGTGACCGGATTAGATTCCGACAATACATATATATATATATATACCTATGTTAAAGGTGTCGAATTAGAAATGCTAATGAAGTAATTTCATTACTTCAACGTGCTGGCATGCTTCTCGCGTTGATTTAAATAGCGGCAAGCATTTTTGTTTTTATAAATTATCACGTTTGAAAACTCACGATAGCATAAAAAAAATGTTGAGGTCGTTGGAAATAAATGTTACAAAAAGACAAAATTTCGAGAGAAATTGCAAGAGAAATTACATGAAAAAACGCAAATTAATAGAATTGTGTTACAATGCATTCTCATTTTATTTATAGGACAACAAGCCAACGAATGGTTGTCCGGTATGCGACAAAAAATGCCCGGCAAAGCAGACGAAACCTGATCAGACTCTGTGCTGGAATCGACAACACTGCCAACAAAGTAAGCTATTACGACGATCGATTATATTCGCGATTATACTATATATATATATAGAGACCTTTCGCTGAGTCCTGAGCTGGATTCCCGTAAAATTGTCACGAGCGACGAGTTAAACGGTTTTTGAATTTTTTTATTGATTTTATTTAAAAGACTTTGTTCAACTGCTTATTCCACATCGTGGAAATTTTACAGTTATTATTATTATTATTATTATTATTATTATTTATTTATTTAATTACTGCCTTGCCGCTTCTGATAAACTTTCGTGTAATACAACGTTTCATACAATGTTATACTTTGACTTTTTCAACTAATACCTCTAAACTTGTCTACTCACTTCGCATTACTTTACCTTTAGCCTACATTTTTACATTTTAACAATTATACATTTACATTTATTTCTGTGCATATTTGCTTTAATTATATAAATTAACTCAAATATAAAAAAATACCAATTTCAGACTCCCCTCTCTAAAACTCAAAACTCCAGCCTAAAATCTACTCTTTATTCTTTCTTAACCGTGTCTGTGAGGTTGGCATATCATTTTCCAGCAGACCAAAAATAAAAGGAAGTTCTTGTCGCATGCAGTCAAGTTCGATAGTTCCTGATACTTTTTAGTAATAGTTCTGGCGATTTTACCCAAAAAACAATCGATCGAAAAAATGGTCTGCTAACTTCCCGTAGCAGATCAAAAATAAAAGAGTTCTTCTCGCATACAGTCGAGTACTGTAGTTTCTAATACTTTTTAGTGATGGTTCTGGTAATTTTGCCAAAAAAAATCCATTGAAAAAATTATCTGCTAGTTTTCCATAGCATAGGGCCGATATCACAGTCTCCGATTAACGTGATCCTCCGATTAAACTCACTCTGCATCTCTTTCTAACTGTCCCCCTAGAAAGAGACGAAGAGTGAGCTGTATGTTGCGCACAATGTTGTATGATTTTTTAATAAATTTATATCGCTCGAGCGCCGCGTACTGAGAGAATAGAGTGATATTCTGTGCAAAATGTTGGAGTTCCGGCTTATCTAAAATATTTTTCGAATAGTTCTGAACATATTTATGCATTTTCTAAAAAGTTTTCTGCACTAACAATATATAAATTTTTAATAAATTTATATCGTTCGAGCGCCGCGTTATATGCTTCAGTGGTCGAATTGGTACGACACCTTCACGGAATGAAGAAAGTTCCAGGTTCGAACCCTGGCTGAGGTAATATTTATCGCAATGATTTCTTTACAGTTATTTAGATGCATATAGCATTAAAAATTAAACCGAATCGATTTAATTAAGGGATGTAAGGGGGGAGGATTTTACTACTCCAACCGGAGCTTTGTTTCAAGTCTGACAAATCTATTCGGCACGCAGTCAAAGGTTGGGAAATATGTAAAATAAAAATATAAATAAAACTTTCGCGCATCATTTACCACGCTGGATCTTAGTTAGCCCAGTTTATTTATACGGATTTTCAATTGGAACCTATACTTCGAATTTTTAGAAAATGCTTCAGTATGTTCAGAACTATTCGAAAAATGTTTTATATAAATCGGAACTCTGAGATTTCGTCGGCATCTCACTCTATGCTATGGAAAACTAGCAGATAATTTTTTCAATGGGTTTTTTTGGCAAAATTACCAAAACTATCACTAAAAAGTATCAGGAAATATAAAACTCAACTGTATGCGAGAAGAACTCATTTTTATTTTTGATCTGCTAGAAAATGATCTGCTACGGGAAGTTAGCAGATCATTTTTTCGATCAACTATTTTTTAGGTAAAATCACCAGAACTATTACTAAAAAGTATCAGGAACTATAGAACTTGACTGTATGCGACAAGAACTCCCTTTTTTTTTTTGATCTGCTGGAAAATGATATGCCAACTTCACCGACATTTCTTAGCCTCTCTTAATTGTTCTGTCACTTGTACGTACAGACTCTTCTGCTTCTCTTCTATTAATTTTCTTATTATTTCTCTTTTTTATATCCTAGAATCCTCGGCCTCAGCTTTTGCCTCTTCTTCCTTCTTTGCTTTTTTCTTCACTATTCTTTTTATAGCTTCCAGTCCTTGCTCCTTGTCTCCCAGACTCTCATCAGTTTATATACCTTATCTCTTTAAGTGTCGTATATAAATATATCCGATTAAAATGCCACCACACAAACACAATGATTTTATCGCTCGCAAGTTATTATTTACTGAATTGACGGAGAGAAACGCGGTGAGCGGTTTTAAGCGGTTTGACACCTCCTTTTAACGTAACGATTGTCTTCTTACAGTATGCGATCAGAAGTGCGAGAATAGAGCTTGCGACGATACAGGAGAATGTTGTCATCCGTTCTGCCTGGGTGGATGCACGGGACCGACGGCCAGTGATTGCATTGTTTGCAAAAACGTAGTAGTGAACGAGGAGTGCAAAGACCGTTGCCCGGCGGGCAAATTCGAGTTCATGAATCGGCGTTGCATTGAGGGGCAGGAATGTCGTCAGATGCTGAAGCCGCGCGAGGCGTCGGATAATGTGAAACTGCGCCCATACAGGCCGTTCGACACTAGATGCGTGATGGAGTGCCCGATGGGTTATATGGAGGGCGAGGAGCATGGCAATCCGACCTGCAAAGAGTGCGTAGGTCGATCGTGTCGGAAGGAATGCCCTGGGGCGAACGTGGACAACATTGCTTCGGCACAAAAATTACGCGGGTGTACGCACATCGCAGGTAGCCTCGAGATACAGATACGCGGTGGCAAGAACATCGTAAAGGAACTCGAGGACAGTCTAAGCACGATCGAGGAGATAGACGGCTATTTGAAGATTGTCCGCAGCTTCCCGCTGATATCTCTAAACTTTCTGAAGAATCTGCGCGTGATACGCGGTAACCAACTCGAGAACAACAAGTACAGTCTCGCCGTGCTCGATAATCAGAATCTTCAGGAGCTCTGGGATTGGAACACGCATCCAAACATCACTATCATGTCCCAGAAAGGTCCCGCTAAGCTCTTCTTTCATTTCAACCCGAAATTGTGTCTGCACGAGATCGAAAAGTTGCAGGAGAAGGCCAAGTTGGAAGAATTCGCTGATCACGATGTGGCATCCAGCAGCAACGGAGACAAGGTCGCTTGTAACGTCACCGAGCTAAAGACTAAGGTCACCAAGAAATCATCCAGGGGAGCTATTATCGAGTGGAATGCCTTTACGCATCACGATACCAGGTCCCTTTTGGGTTACGTTGTTTACTTCATCGAAGCACCTAATCAGAACATAACAATGTATGATGGCCGCGATGCTTGCGGCGGTGATGGCTGGCGGGTGGAGGACGTTTCCGCTGAGAGCACGACGCCGCAGTCCCACAACGGCACGGAATCACAAGAGCCTGTCTATCACACTCACATACTGACTCTGCTGAAGCCATATACTCAGTATGCTTATTACGTTAAGACTTACACCATAGCCACGGAAAAGTCAGGCGCGCAGAGTAAAGTCAAGTACTTTACGACGCTGCCGGATGCGCCTAGTTCGCCCAGAGCCTTATCGACTTGGAGTAATTCTAGCAACGAACTGGTGATATCCTGGTTTCCGCCGCTACACAAAAATGGAAATTTAACACATTATCGAATTGTCGGTCGATGGGAGCCCGATGATCCGAATTTCATCGACCAGAGGAATTACTGCGATGAACGTAATTCAAATCACTTTATTTTTTCAATATAGTAATATAATATATGAAGAAAATTCTTCTTTCATATAAGTATTAGTTACGTTGTTCAATAAAAAATGACATTTTCGAGCACAAAAACGAGGATAACGTTCCCCGTAGTTTTTTGATAGAGTAATTTTGTAAAATAAATTCGTCTTTAGCGCCCAAAAAACTACACGAAACGATTTTTTTGTTGAACAATGATTTCACGATTGTTACAATTAATATAAGTGCGTTAAACTTTTTGATTGCGTAATATATTTTTGTGGAAAATAAAGTTAATTAATTAATTATTAATAAATTGTTACTACTTTCAGCTATGCCGTTACCTGAAGCAAAAGCACCAGAGGAAGTCATAGCGGAGGAAGAAAAGAAGCATACCGAACTAGAGAAGGAGTTTGCAAAATCCGATTCGTGCGTCTGTACAGATCGTGAAATGGATCAGTCGATGCGTGAGAAAGAAGTTTCCAGTTCGATCGCCTTCGAGAACGCGTTACATAATCAGGTTTATGTAAAACGAATGTCTAACGCGCGTAGAAGGCGCCACACTAGTGAAATGTTAGTCGCGGCGGATCTAGCCAAAGAGTCTGCATACGAACAGGTAAAATTTCAGATTCGCTGAAATCAATAACGTTTATTAGCTATGAACAAACAAATATAAAAATGAAGAAATAAATTGCGTACTGGACTTTATTTACGTATGTACTTTATTTATTTATTTATTTATATTTACAAGAGTAACATTTTAAAGACCATTATTCCTGTATTTTATATCATGCGTAAATTGATTAAGAGATTAACTTCGATAGAAATAATGGTAAAAATATCAGTACGAAATGAGTCAATAATAACATTTGATGGACCGCGTTTAATTACGCATGTATTTTACATTGTTTAAAATTGAATATGATTCTCGATATTTTATGTTCAGGATAGAGAAAGCACTAACAATAAAGTGGAGAATGGTACAGTCACTATATTCGAACGATTAATACCCAGCACGAATCTTACTTTCGTCATGAGAAATCTCCGGCACTTTGCTGCGTACAATATTGAGGTTCAAGCTTGCCGGGAACGAATTGAGAATGATACGAATGATAAGAATAAGAATTGCTCGACGAAAAGTATGAAAACGTACCGTACGTTAGCGATGGAGAGCGCAGACAATATTCCACCGGACACCTTTAAATTGAAGTATTCTGGCGAGAATAACAGTCTCACTATTACATTATCTTGGGATGAACCACCTCAACCCAATGGCCTAATAGTCACGTATCAGATCGAGTATAAAAGAGTTGATATTAAAAATGTGAGTAATATACTTTTTAGTTTCTATTTATCAAGCAAGATTACTGCAAACAAGTATGTTTTCGATGAGAAAACGGGAAGAATTTGATGAAAAAATATTTAAAAAAAAAAAAAAAAAAAAGGATTTTTTGGGGAGAAAAAAGAATTTTTAATTCATAGTTTATCTTGTATATATTGTTGTAATATATAAGCTTTTTCTACATTGTACAGATAAAAGCAACGGTGGTATGCATTACAAGACGCGATTTTGCCAATATGGGCAACTCGTATGTCTTGAAGGAACTTTCTACTGGAAATTATTCCGTAAAAGTACGAGCTACGAGCTTAGCTGGAAATGGCGCATATACCGAAGTAAAATATTTTTATATACCGGAATATGGCACGTTCAGTACATTTTGGATTTTCTTCTGGTCGATATTGGGCTTTATCATAATATTCAGTTTTTTGACAATATTGTACATATTTAAAAAAAGATCAATGCGAAATGTGCCCAGTATGAGGCTTATCGCGACAGTGAATCCAGAATATGTGAGCACGAGTTACGTACCGGACGAGTGGGAGGTGTCCAGAAAGAACATTCAATTATTACGAGAATTAGGGAATGGTTCTTTTGGCATGGTATACGAAGGATTGGCCAAGGATGTCGTAAAAGGCAAACCGGAAGTGCGGTGCGCCGTGAAAACTGTAAATGAAAACGCAACCGACCGTGAACGGATAGAGTTCCTTAACGAAGCGTCCGTCATGAAGTAAGAGAAATTAATTACTTCCTCTCTAGTAATATTATATCTTTCTATCTGAATTCTAACTTATTATAATTTTCTCGTTGAAGGGCCTTTGACACTCATCACGTTGTCAGACTACTGGGCGTAGTGTCACAAGGTCAACCCACATTGGTAGTTATGGAACTGATGGTGAATGGCGATTTGAAGACGTATTTGAGAAGTCATCGACCGGACGTATGCGAGAACTCCAAATATCCTCCGACATTGAGAGATATCTTGCAAATGGCAGTCGAAATTGCGGACGGCATGTCTTATCTCTCCGCGAAGAAATTTGTTCACAGAGATTTGGCTGCTCGCAATTGTATGGTAGCCGAAGATCTTACTGTAAAGATCGGCGACTTTGGCATGACAAGAGACATATATGAAACTGATTACTATCGAAAAGGCTCCAAGGGGCTGCTACCAGTCAGATGGATGGCACCAGAAAGTTTGAAAGACGGTGTGTTTACCAGTTTTTCTGACGTTTGGAGTTACGGAGTTGTTCTATGGGAAATGGTAACGCTAGCTTCACAACCATATCAAGGCTTGTCAAATGATCAGGTGAATACAAATTCTGCAACAAAATCGCCTTCGGTTATTACGTTATACGTTTCTCTAAATTGTTGTATGTTTTTTAGGTATTGCGTTATGTAATTGAAGGAGGAGTTATGGAACGACCGGAAAATTGTCCCGACTCACTGTATAATTTAATGAGACGTACCTGGAATCATAGAGCCACGAGAAGACCTACCTTTATAGACATCGAGACGCTGTTAGTGCAAGAAGTTAGTATAGAAGATTTTGAGAATGTTAGCTTTTATCATAGCCCGGAAGGAATCGAAGCTCGAAATCAAAATAATTCGCATTCACCACAAAATGACCAGTAAGTATATAATCTTATATCAATTAATATAATAATTTGCACATTTGAATGATTAAATGTGTGTAATTTTATAATTTAATTTAAACAGAGATCTAGAAATGGTTGCTCTACAAGATTTGCGGGAGGAAGAAATGGAGGGAGAAGAAGATTCACCACTACGTCAAGACTTTGGTGATTTTGCAAGTTTTGAGCCTTGCAGTATTAAAAATAACTTAAGTCCACGATATGGAGCAGATTCATATGGCGAAACCTCAAAAGCTATTTCCAATTTCCATGACATGAATTCTACAAAAGTACCCAAAGCTGGATTCGATGAATTTGGTATCTCTGGAGACTCGCTCGTATCTAGTAAGGACACGTTAAACTCGCCTTTTGTAGACGGCAGCCTTAAATCAGTCAGAAGCTCGCCTTTTATATATAAGAAAAGTACTTCCCGCAGTAACGTAAGTCAAGGTTCTCTAGGGAAGCCTGGAAGTCCACAAAGCTTAGTTAAGCGAAATTTTCTCGATAGCCCAAATCCGTCTACGTTTCGGGACGATCCCGATTACGAAAATAGAAGTCCTGAAATCATGTCAGGCATCGACAAAAAGGAGATTACTTCTTTACATGTAGAATTTCCATCGGTGGACGTTATGGATATTCAGATCAATGGTGACAAAACGGAAAACAACAAGCACACAGGCGACTATATGAACAAATCGGAAACATTGAATAACGGTTACATCGGTAATACGGCTACGTAGCTTCGCTGTACGAAATTTTATCACTTGGAGTGAATTGGATATGAGTATTCCAACAAAAAGGCAGTGTCTGTGCCAAATTTATGAGCGTATTGGATTATCGTTTTGAAAGGATTACATTGAGCAGTGTTTTCTGTATATGAAAGGGATGTCAGTGTGTTCTAGCTAACATACGAGTTATACTCATAAGTCTATATTTTAAACGTCTAGACGTCTAACTAAGAGTACAGGTCCTAACAAACAAATGGAGTTTCCTTATACGGGTGTTACCATGTCTTAATTCCGTCTCTCTAAATGTAATTAATATTGCTACGCGTGTACAGCTAATTATATATTTGTTGCGCTGCGATGCATGTTGGAAACGAGCAGCGAATATATTTATATCAGATACTGTCTTTTTGAAGTTGTCGCTGTAGTATATGTTAATATGGAGAGTTTACTTTATACTAAAGACGCCGTTATTGTGGAGTTATTATAGACAGTTGCGATTTAAGTAAAAAATCTTGAAATTGAACCGCTGAAGCATGGCGGTTGTCCATCGGCAATGCACATTACCTAGTAGGCAAAGCAAGAAACGTCAAGAAACATTTCAACTACATTGCGTTAATGTTAAAACGTTGCTGTAATGTAGATAAAATGTTTCTTGGTGTTTCTTGCTTACTGGGTATCTACTGACAAGCATGTAGTAACTTCTCTCCCTATTAATTATCTAGCGTGTAAGCGTGTATCGAGGAATTAAGCAGGTTTATTATTTATATCATAGACTTTCCGTTTCGTTTTCAGTCGCAAGATACGCTTTTTGCGCTGTAACTATATTGTATAGCATTGGTTTATTTTTTCCCCCGAGTTTATAGTAAATATAGTACACCAAAGTGGCAATTAGGTCGACTACCGCGTTGGTACGACATTTTGTTCACAGCAAAAAGACCACCTTTTATAAATTTTGTGAATTACGCCTAGTCGCCACTTTGCATGATTTTAAGCTTTGAACTCGTATAGTGATATAGATATGTTGGAAAGTATGTGTGTAGAGGGGGTGATTCAGAATAAGTGTATGGACTTAGCAAATATATCGCGTTCCTCTAATTTATAAAGTTCTATTATATTTATGTTTTCTACTATTGTTTTAATATTTTTGATTTTATTGTATCAGTTAATCTAAGAGTTATGAATCCACCAATTGTTCGATACACAGTAGGAGAATTAGGGAGTAAGGATCCTTTTTTTTTTTTTAAATTGAAAGGCTTTTTTCAGTAGCGACCGTACAATTAATGAGCATTTGCGATATAATTTGCAAAAAGTTCATAGCTTTTATTTTAATCTTTTTATATTGTAATTATGATGAAATCTTAAATGAAAACAATTAGTGTCTAATCTTTAAATTTAATATTAATATTATATTTTAATTTCAAAATTCTGACACGATCAAATATTATAAAAGTACATATTAATTTTAACGGCGCCTTATCCTCGTTTCTCGTTATAGACAATCTCGCAAATATAGAGATCCAAAAAACAAAACGAAACAAAGATATATGTATGTTTGAAAAGTTTCAGGGCTGAACAAATTAACGATCACAATAATATGTAAAAGAAATTCGACGTTCCGAATGTGAACTTTGTTGAATCTGATGCGTCAGATATTTATATGAAATGAGCAATAAGTAATTCTGTCAAAATTTCTTTTATGTTGCTATTGTGCTTCTGAAATTTTCCTGACATACCTTGTACATATTGACATAGGCTATATGCTATGTACGTAACTGTACTATTTCGTGGAGCTGGCACATGAAATCGCATTTTGCCTCCTACAATATGCCTCTTGTAATATCTTTCAACGAGGAAGATACAGCATATTTCTCATTGCGAACCAATACCACTTTTCGACTGAAAGTTGACATATTCCGCAAAGATTCACCGTGCAATCTACAGTCATGAATTTATAGTCTCCATATCGTGCAATAGGATCATCCACAGTATTTATACACCGTAAACGGCTACAACAGTCCGCGGCGTAAGATATCGCTCTTATCGTTTCTGCGTTGCTCCACGAAATAAACTATGAAATTCAGAGGCATACACCATGCTTTTGAGTAGAGACGAGAGAACGTAGACTGTCTTAGAGCCCAGTGAGAAACAAGATTGACGACGGACGAGAAAAGGTTGAACCCGTGTAATCGTTACAGTCGCGAGATAAATAATATTGGATGAATCCTAATGAAATGAGGAAAGAGTTATTGTACGAGCAACGCAACGTAATGCAGTTGAGTCTAGACATAACGAGCCTCTAACACAAGACTGATTAGCTAATCCCACTATACATCCGTAATCTCTCAGTAAGTTAAAGATGCAAGACAAAATGGTAGAAGTTCCAGACTGTTCCATATCCGCAGACACACCCTCCTTTTGATGATTTATTTCGTTTGTTCTTACACTGCGCATACGTTTGAAGGGGTATTTAGTCCACTACGAGATTTATTAGTGCGATCCACGGTTGTTTCGTTCCTACAACGTCGCGCGCATACGACCCATGCCACTTTGATTCGATGATTGCTCAGAGCAAATGCGGTAAAACAATATATGGGGTATCTGAAATCAATGTACAATTTTTCACAGATTTCTTGATGAAATTGCGTGTGATATTAATCTTTTGTCGATGCTATTTAGATGAATATTCCTCGTTGGAATCATTTAACTTTCAATATTTCGTATCCAATTTATTAAATGGTTACACAAAAATCAGATCTTTGTTAAAATAAAACACACAAGGTTTTTTCTTGTCATTTACATATACACACACATAATATTTAATAATATATATAAATAAAATTATTATTTTATAGTGCAATTCGAAATAAAAGAGTATAATTATATAATACATGTATACACGCTATTTTTTAGGCATTAAAATTGTATTTTATTATTTATTATATTTAAATGTAGCTCGCGCGAAATTTTTTCAAGTTTTTTTGGAACTAACCATTCAAAAACAGATCCTGAATTTATCAAAGCATTTTTTATTAAAAAAGAGTAACGTTTCAGTCTCAGGATACCCTATATATCAACGTGTAAAATACCAGTGACCTAATAGCAAATGTCTATTCCCAACATTTTGTAGAAATACATTGGATGTAAAAAAAGAAACGCAGCGTCACAGCTTGTGTACAGACATAAGATGAAAAAATGTAATTAGATAACACGCGTAAAAAGCTCAATTTCTGTGTCACCACTATTTTTTTTTAAGAAGTATCCGCTATTCAACTCCTTTTCTTCTCCATCGTTTTTAGCGATTCCAGACTAACAATCACACGATTATCATACTCTTTTTTTTTACACGCTTGGAAATTTTGTTCACTTCTAACGTGCCAAGCTAAGCGATGAGGCATTTATTTATCGGAATGCTGTTATCTCTGATTGCGAACGTATTCTGAACTTGACGAAATAATCGAATTTTATCGGGATATAGCGTACATAGAGCCTTGGATCACGGCGAACCTTTTTTGTCCTTCGCAACTCTGACGATTTCGTTTAACATAGACATATATTATACATAATCCGTTTCTTCCTTTCAACTTAAACTTTTTTTTTAAGCGGAATGCTTTGACGCGCAAAAATGCGCGTTTTGGAACGAAAGGTGGTAAAAATCCAGGTGCGCGTTAAATTCCCGGAGTTAAGCAGAGAAGGAACACGACTAACGACGGATTAATTATCGGCCGATGTATCGTAATAATAAGCCTCGCTCGTATTGTATCTAGTATAATAACAGACAAACGCAGTTAACGCTTAGACCATGTACATGTACTATATACGAAATAAGTATCGTAAGATTAACACGAAATGTTTCCTATATGGCCGCGAGTCTCCGTATTATAAGAACGGCGCGCGATCGCTAAAATTTAGGCCTATAGTTTAATAGCTCTGTAATATATTAGAAAGTAACTTGCAGATTTTAAGGTAGCACGTAATCATGTCTGGAAATCGTGTAACTATATAAAAGTGTGTGCCTGTGTTGACGCGCGTATCGATTGATTTGACAAGCGTGTGATCTGTTTAAACGTTATACGTAAATTACAAAGATTTGAGGGTGTCGGCCACGTGCCGATAGATCAATGTACATCTGTATCAATGTTGGAAAAGAATCGTGGAGTATCGGGCACGAGACAGAGAAACGGCATTTACTTTATCGTTAAAAAAAAAAAGCGAGGCGCGAAAGCCCCTGCGTCGCGCGAATAATCAAGTCCTCCGCTGATCTTAGACTGAAGCACATAACTCTAATCATCCTCGACGTCGAGAAACCCTGACATAGGATTACTCTATCTCGATCTGTTAATTTATTTGTATTTATTCTGTGTAAACGAGCGCAGACGCAATTTTGAGACGCTATCGATTAGTTGATATTTAACGCACCTGTTGCAAATATATATGAGCATTACACGGCGACTCGATTCCTTTCGCATCCGACATAATCATGCCCTTCGTATTTCGAAACTTGTTACATCGATACCTCACGATAGAATTCGGGAGACGCATTGATTTTTTTTTTACATTAGGGGATATTTTGGTCCACGTTTTGCAACTCAATATTCTGTTGTACACAATTCTTTTCTTACGAATAAATTTTTACGGTATATATCTAATAAAAGAATCTTGCACAGTAAAAAAAGCCCTCATTATGAGGTTTCTTATTGTGACAGCAAAGATTTTACACCCACATGCTGTTTTTATTCAGATTATTCTTTTAATCTTAAACACCGTTCGCGCAATTCTGTTCACAATTCTTATCATTGCTATATTTATACAAATAATAGACGAGATCTCTGATACAATATCGTGTATATCTCATAGCGTTACATCAATATATTCTAATATATAATTTCAAACCATATTTATGTACTACCATTCTTCGTGTCACTTTACTATTTTTTCACTTTGCGAAATAAGTTACGCGACTGCTAT
This sequence comes from Temnothorax americanus, assembly GCF_048541705.1. NCBI lineage: Eukaryota > Metazoa > Arthropoda > Insecta > Hymenoptera > Formicidae > Temnothorax > Temnothorax americanus. The sequence goes on from NW_027509475.1 coordinate 2,161,408, forward strand.
AACTGCTCAATATTAGATTGCTCAAGTTCCGTGACAATGAGGTAATACCGTAAAATGAATAACATTACAATATTATATTACAATACAACAGAGTCCTTTTATTTTAACTGAATTCACACGAAACATTTTGTTCTATTTTATAGTCTGATTTTTGTCATAGATTTTATATAGTACGATTTTACTTTCTATATAATAAGTTTTCAACAAAGATCACGTTAGTTTCATTAAAAAAAAAAAGAGTAAAGATACGTTTAAAACTAGCAACAAATAGTAGGACCGCGTTGCGGAGTTATCCAGGATAATTGCAATCTTTTATATGTTCTTTTTATAGATTTAGATATTTCAAAGAAGACGCCACTTCAAAAATCAGTTTATTTTTTATCAAAGTTATACGTGCTTTTTAACATGTCCAATCGTTCCTATTGTATGAACACATGAATACTATTATTTTTATTAGATCGTATATTACACGACAGCTGGTGTATACACACACACACACACGTGTGTGTGTGTGTGTGTATATATATATATATATATATATATATATACTGTCTCTGGTGGAAAAATGTCTCAGAATTTTTTATATTATTAATCAGAATTTCTATAAAAATTTTCAGACTTTCTTAGAATGTTTAGAATTCTTCAGGCTTTTTTACGAATACGAATTGGAACGTTTTTCAGAAAAACTCAGACAAAATAATATAATGAAATACTTCAGATTTTTCCCGCCAACACATCTTTGTAGAAATCTGAATAAATATGAGAAAATATATGTTATTTATCAGAAATTTTTATACATATGAATACTGAAATATTCCGAAAATCCTCATCCAATTATTTCTGAAAGTAGGTATCTGGCAAATTTTGCATTTTTTCAGAATTTTTCACAAGTCTCAATTCTTAAAAATTTTCTGAGAAAATATGAGAAATTTTTTCATCATTTAATTATATGTTTTCTGTGCCTATCGTAGAACTATCACTCACAGAACATGCGCGCTTATTCAAATAAGTGTGCGTAGGTACACTTCAATTGTTCATTGTGTTCAAGCAGTATTAGGATAGTATATATCACAGATATTTATTTTTAACAATTTTACACAGAATATTTTGTGTTTATTTAAACGACAATATTATCGTTACCTTACTCAAATTATCGAAGATGAATGGTCACACGCTATATAATGCTCAAACTGTTAATTTGCAAACGCAATACAGGCAAAATTGTCCAGACCACAATTTGCGATCAGTTGTGATACAGATGTGCAAAGATTGTATATATATGTATACAAATTCGGAACGTTCCTTTTTTTTTATCTCCGCTTCTCGACGATGCTTTGCGCAACAGCCTGCTTTGCGGATTCAGCCTGCAAATGCTTGTGCTTCAATCGATTTTTGGCTAAAGCACGCAAGTATGCGAACGAATTATACGGCGAGAGTGTTATGCGATGTTGGACTGTAAAGTGCGGATGAATGATGAACGGAAGTATGTTTATAAAAGTATGTTTTAAATAAAGTTAATGCACATATATTAGTCGACAAGACGCGTATGCGTTCGTATGCAAAGCTTCTCAATAAAAAAAAGCGCGAATGTAAAAAAAAAAGAAAAAACGAAGAAACGAAATACTCGTTTTCCACAGGTTTAATGCCGAAGAATATTTTATCGTTAACATCGATCTCTATAATGGAGCTGATGTACGCTTGTGTCCTTCTGTTAATTATTATAGTCGTTAGATGGATTTATTCACCTCTGATGCAATGTTAACGCGTATAAATAAAATAATTACGTCCTTGTAAAAGGGCAGTAAAGGGATACCGAATCAAAGATTAGCCTAATGTCTTGTAATAATCGCGTGCGTGATGCTGCGACCACGATACGCGGATATACTTATCGTTTCACGATCAAGTGTTGTTCAGTTGCCGGTTTTGAAATACAGATCGATTAATATATATCTATAATTAATATTATTTAATGTAAAGTGACATAGGTCGATTTTAACAGAGTTTCCAAGAGGCGCGGATTTACCATACCACTTTGAAAATGTGTGTAAGCAACCCGTGCGCTGTATGGAGGAATACGCTTGAATACCATGCATATTACGAGGGCAAACCATTTGTATAGAGATTCTTTTGAGTGATGCACAAACGTTAGTGTATATTTTCCTTTTTGAACTTGAAGCAAACGCCACTGCCACGATGAAAGATAAACCTACGAGGAAAAAAAAAAGATACATTATGAATGAAGCATGAGCGCGCAACATCAGTAATGTCATCGGAATTGGATTCTCGTCTCGCGTGATTCGCGTCTTCTTTAAATCCTTCATTATTCTACGATAATACGACGTGTCGTGCATAATCGCTTGTATACTTGTAATTTTGCGCGTCGCCATGTAACGTCATCAAACGCATTACACGGAAATTTAAATGATTCCTCGCTGTACGGTGCGACGACGATAGCGTAGCAGATAATTGGGTGTTTTAGCGCACTAACAAATTAGCAAGGCATCATTTCTTTCTAGATTAAGGATAATTTTCTGTTTATCTTTTTTAAGTCACGTCTTTTAGCGCCGCACGAACGTGCGTACGGGGGATGTAAAATGATGATGGAACATTCGTGCGGACGAAGAGCACGAGAACCGAAGTCACCTCGGCCTTGGTAACGAGAGCCGATGGTTACCAGGCACAGCCATTGCTGCGGATAGTCGTAGATGTAAACATTTAATTTGTAACATCATTATAAGAGTATAGGACCGCGCTATGGAGGGGCGACAATTTCTCGTATGTCACTCTGTCACTGTATATCTTTAACTGTCTCTTCCCCCTCCTTGTCGCGGCATCCCCTCGAAGGTATTGATGTGCCCGCGCCCGGGGAAATGCTTGACAAATTTAGATATATCCGATTATCTTTACATTAAAAATTGTATTTACTATTATTGACTATATGATACGCGCTGTACGCAGAGGAAGAAACAAACTTTATTTACCAAATACCAGTTTTTTAATAAAAAATCTTTTTGTGAAGGAAAAACATTGAACGCCTGTTACGCAGTTGAAAAATTCGTGTTATTAACATATATCGCATGTCCCAAATGGTCCACTCAAAGTTTTTTATACGTATATATTTCACACATTGTCTTGAAATTATAAGTCAGCTATTCTGCTCAAGCCCTTAATTTTAGTGAATCTCATGACTCATGCATGCATGCGTTCTTAAAGTCCGTTGCTTTGAACGGCATGATAATTAATCTATAAGGGTCTCTCAACTCGTCGGCTTATTCAAACTTTTGATTAAAGTAATGTCCAAAACTTACAATATTTATAATGGCAAATCGTCATAATTATTGAAAAACGTGCTACTTCAAGTAAATGCAAATCATGCAAAATTATTGGTAAAAGATGAAACACAAGAAGATAACGTAATCGTAAATAATCGCATTCGATTATTCGATACAATAAATCCCTTCAGCGGTTTCATAGCGGTTCGATTTGACAACTCGCGAGAACACATAACTCAATTTCTTCTTAATTCCATGTTAATGTGATTGCAACGTCGAGACACGCTTTCGCGATGTAAGTACCGCGAGAATTTTCACGCCGCAGTATGAAAAATCGATTATACGATTGCATCTGCGTCTTCATCTTGCTCGTGATATTACAATCGTTGATTTGTCACGCGAAAATCGTCAATAATACTCACAGGTATTGACAGTACGCGATTTTCTTAGGCTGCTCTGCATTACCCGTCTGTTGTGGATTTAATGAGATTTTACACTTTCTACTTGTCACTTGTTACGCTTTTATTCTCCGCATATAAAATATTCTTTTATATTTTACATCGATATTTTACTTGAAAGATTATATATTTCTAGAACTAAACGGGAGATTTCCGTTGCTAAAACATCGCAATCTAAAGGAGATCCTAGTTATGCAAAACAAATAAACTCGGAACATGAAGAGAAAGGGGATGATGATTCTGAAGAGGGCAATACCTATCGAGACAATACGAAAGAAAAGCGTAAAGTTTCGAGGAAAGCCGCGGATTCCGTGATCTCCGTCGATCTCCATTCATCTAACGTTGAAGGAGATCGTGACGATGTGTCCAGATACCTTAACTCACGACGTTCGAGTGAAGAACCGGAAGAAGCGGATGAAGAGGCAACGGCACGTGATAAAAACGAGGAAATGAGTAATCTCCTGCGTTTACCCCGTGACATAAACGGCGACAGATATACCGATCAGGACGAGAGATCGAGTTTGTATGATGATTACGAGGCGAAAGACATCGCGAAACGTGGTGCCCTAAGCGGCCCGGAGGATTACGAGGAAATAGAAGAAGACGACTCGCCGGGAATATCGGAAGATATAGCTGCGGTGCAAGACTCGATGGCTGAAGTCGAGAAAAAAGAAAAGGATGCTCGGGTGAAGAGAGACCAAGCGGAAATTTCAGAAATGCTCGATACGTCCGAGTCAAGTCCGGACGATCCAGTAAAGTTAGAAGAGTCGAAGATCGCGGCAAAGGATCCTAACTCACGCGACGTCTCGTGTCGTATCGAATTGTTGAAAGGTTTTAACGAAGCGTCAGCGCCCAAGGACGCGTCCAAGATCAAAGGTTTCGGGTCGAAGGACCCGATCTCAAGGTTGAGCGATTCCTCCAAGATTCAAGAACCAACGAGCAAAGTTACTTTGCCCAAGAAAGACGAATCAAATGTGGAATACGAGAAACGCGTGGAGGAGGAGATTCAACGGAAGATCGATTCGCTTAAGGAGGAGATTCAACGAAATATCGAGGTGCAGCAACAAATAAGAGACATCGAGGACAACAATGCCCGATTCGACGAGTTGCAAGATCAGGAGCACGAGGATGAGGAGAGGCAGAATTTCAAGGATAAACTGATCGAGAAGCGCCAGATTGTAGCCAAAAGATCCATCCGCGAGATCGTCGATGACACGGCTGGTTCTTCCCAGCGAAACGAGAAAAAGCGATCTTTGAGGAGAGAACTGCATAAAAAGCGGCAACATCGATCTAGCGAGATCGGCAAGTCGAATACTTCGAAGGAGAATGAAAATCTGAAGAAACGATTCGTGACTAATCGCGATAAGTCTTCTGAGCTAATTCCTTCGAAAGGGCTTTTCAAAAAGAAACGCGAGCGCGTTAGGCAAATTTTCTTGGTGAACAACGATCAGCATCGGGCAAAGAAGAGACAATCGAGAGGCTACACGTTGCCATCCGACCGGACAACCGTTGGACCCAAAAATGAATTATTCACGAACCCCGATTCGAGTTCTTATCTCCGTACGGACAACAAAATGGTAAGGCTTAAATTAGTGGAAAACGGATTAAAACCGTCCATTATCGTGTGATTATTAAAAATTAATTGATATATTGCGTAAAATAAATTGCAGAAATTGCTTTTATACATTAATATAAATTACATATTTATACATTAATATAAATATAAATGTATAAAAATAAGTGACAAAAAAAACTGTCGCAGCTCCAAGTATCTTTGCCCGTTGATGAAGACGAGAATAACGAGGAAGAACAGAGTCCTACAGCGGAACACTCCGATTCTTTGGTGCTTCTTACTGGAAGTTCGCAGGAATTAAGTCCACGTTTAGAAAAAGAGTACAAAGAGGCCTTCGGTGGATTGCAGAGTGAGCCTGGTAGCGCTTTAGCCAGATTCAAGAGGATCAAACGTGTACTAGCTGGTCCTAATGCAAAAATTTGAAGTTTTTGTCGAGAGAGAGATGTAAGATAACATAGATTTATCTTTATTTTACAATCTTCAGGACAAATATATCGTACAAAATAAAATTATGCACAAACGATACTTCTAAACTAAGGCCATAATAGCAAAAGACTAATAATACGAATATGTAGGGATAGATTTATGTAAAGAAATATAGATATTAAAGAAAGCAGAATAATGCACATATTTGTAATTAAAAAAAGATTATAGCTATAATAGAATGTAATGCCATTCATTACGAAATATTCCGAGATTGCGAGCCGATTTAATTATAGCCTAAATAAATGATATAAATTCTTAACAAAGATAGATAAACTCTATTCTTTATCGCTAATTATTTATGCACGCTATTTTACGCTGATTTCTACAAAACCTTAAAAGAAATCGGGACACACATCAAGATATTTCTTCTCTCCTCTCTTTTTCTGTATATATATTTAATAATTATTCTTATATATTTTGGCACAAAATTTGATGATAAATAATGCAATATTTTCCGATAGTTTTTCAGTGTGATATTTCTGCTGGTATATACTAAAATTTTTCTAATTTTTCGGGGATCTTATAGATTTAATTTTTTATCAATGGATCAATTTTCTTGAAACCGGTGCTAAACTTTTTCCAATTCTTCCGATCGCGAACTACTCATTTATTAATGAACCGATTTTCTTAAAATTGGTGCTAAAATTTTTTTAATTTTTCGGGAAATAATAAGGCTGCGTTCCACTTACTTGCGTTCACAACGCTCGCGAGCATCATTTCGTCCTTGTTTAACATTTGACAAACAACAAGGATAAAATAATTCCACGAGCGTTGCGAGCGATAAGTGGAACGCACCTTTAATCACTAATGTCTGTCCATCTGATCGCAAGCTACTTTATTCATTAATCAAAATTTTCGATAATTGTTGTTAAACTTTTCTTTTCCTCTGTACTTGCAAAACTATATTGTACAGATAATATAGACAATTCTTTAAGCTGTTTTCTCCCAATATTAAAAACAGAATTTAGTATCTCTAATTCCTTTGATAAGCACGTGTTAAAAACACCTTTATCGTCAGTCTAAAAAAAACAATTATTTTATTTGTTAGTGAATTTTTAACAATATATGTTATTTTTCATACTTACTCCAATTGTTATAGGATGTCCAGCTTTGTACAGATATTTAAATTGATGATACATATAAGACGATACTGTTTTACATTTAATGTTTGATGTCAAGCATAATTCTAGATTATAAGAAAAGTAAAATAATACTTATTATATATTAACGTTCACCAAAATATCTGTTTTTGAAAAGAAATTATCAAAGATTTCTTACCAACAGGAATTTTGGATTCCAATAACATATTAAACAATTGTTGAGAACCTTGTAAACTAGGATGAATGCAAGTACAATGTCCCAATCGATCAGGTTTAAATTTTAAAATATCGTTCGTTTCCACTTCATTTGGCACCTGTATTTATACATATTATATTGTACAGGGTGTCCCATTTTAAATGACAACCTTGAATATCTTTTGAACAAAACAATTTTAAAGATTTGAATTTTAAAAATGAAAATATTTTAGATGAAAATTGAAGGGTTTAAAGGGGGCCAATCTTATCTCCTTATACATCTCCTTGGAGCTTTCATGTATACACAAATATTTAAAGAAGTTGGAGTACTATTGCAACAGCATATTCTTGAGATCAAATCAAATCAAAAAGTCCTGTACCACTTTTCCCTCCAACAAACAATTATCGAGATCCTAAGCTAAATATTGGAAAAGTTACCAAGTTCTCCTTGAAAAAATATCTCAAAAAGTATTAGGTAAATAAAAAAATGTTTTAGACAAAAGTTGTTCAAATTAATTAGTAGAAAGGTAATACAATAAAAAATAGAGGTTTTATTTACAAAACTTGACTTAGGCCCTACTAATGAGCCCAGGCAACGAGTCCCAGACTCATAATCTAATAAGACCGTCTATTGATTCCCTTTAAATCCTCCAACTTTTATCTAAAACATTTTTCTTTAAAATGTATTTTTCAAGAAACACTTGAGATCGTCATTTAAAATAGGACATCCTGTATATGTATAGAGATAGTTGATCTTATCCAAAAGATAATTTACCTCAGCACAATGAGCCGTAATTCTAAGGCCGACTTTCCTGGACTTTTCTAATAACTCTAAAAATGAATCGCCTGCTGTTGGATCGCCACTAAGATCAATACCCACAACATATCCTGGATATTTCTCTATAAACTGTATAGCAAGATTTATATTTTCTTCTGCAGATTCGTAACCTTGTTTTCGATTAATTGACACTAGTAGTTTTACAAGAATTTGTGGAAACTCAGATTTGGATGCTCTGTATACACATATCAAATATCATTTCCTAATTACCTCGAGAAAAAATTAAAAAATATACGTACAGACGTTATCGAGTTACTTACTCCATAGCTTTTATTATAGCTTCAAGGTACTCTGTTTTTGTCATTAAATCATTTACAGCACGAGGTGTGCTTCTCAATTCTAAATAAATCACATTGTCCTCGTGAAACTCTTTTATCACGTCACAAGTAGCAACAAATAGGGCCTGTGGTGTAATTGTCAGTGCATGCGCTATGTCAAACATTTTAAAACATCTGAAAAATAAATATTACATAGTATTCTTTATTGAACAATTTACGACCTCGATAGGGTTTTGTAGGAAAATACTGCCTACGTACTCGCTTAAAGATGAGAAATTAGTAGTATCCATACAAGCTTGATCGGAAGCAATGCCTGAGCGATGCATTTTACATAATTTTTGCAACGTACTCACACTTAACGAACCGTTTAAATGTGCATGAAGTTCCTAATCGATCAAAGAAAGAATTCACTGTTTAGTAGATTAAAATATAAAATAAAAGTATTTATTTTCTACAATAAACGTCACTCTTTAGGCGAGGAACACAAAAACGTACCACTTTGGGTAACTTTCGGCAAAACTCCTGCATGTCCATTTTATCTCATTCAATATAAGTCTTAACTTTATAAAATAATTATTACACTTTTCAGTTCTATAAAACGAATATTCCCGTTGTAAATGCAATCAAAACTGTGTTTGCCACTTCGTTTACGTTTACCACTGTGCTTACGTTTTCGAGTTGTTCACGCGCTCACGAATCACGAGTTGTTTGATAGATAGATGGAGTTACCATTGAGCGCGAATGACAGAAATCACGTGATTGACTCATTCATTCATGGGGGAGAGTAGAGTCATGCGCTTCTCTTGGGGTGCCATTACATGGAGCGCGGAAACGCGGAAACGCGGAAGCGCGGAAGACAAAATTTACTAGTTCCGTCGATCCGTTCCGTCTGTTTTGAATGCCTTATATTACATGGAGCATATTTTGAGCGGAAAAGCGGAACGGAGAATTATAAAATATTAATTTTTAACGGTATTTATTGATTAAAATGCTTGTATTCAATAGATAAGCTGAAAAGATAAGCATATTAATAAAAATTGCAATGAATTAAGTGAACACAATTTTAAGAAATAAATACAAATGTCTATTTGTCACTATACTGTTCCGCTTTTCCGCGCAAATTGTGCTCCATGTAATATAAGGAGAAACAAACTCGCGGAACGAACGCGTCAAAATCCGTTGTCAACGCGGATACAATATACTCCATCAAATTTCGGAGCTGTTTAATCACATTGAAAAAAAAGCTTTTACTCATACTCTTCGATTACTTTATTATTTAATAAAAGTGGCAGTATAATATTATAGATCCAAACATCATGTTGATGGTTATTATGAAGTATATCTTATATGCAAGCCAGGGTACATACATAGGCTGCGTTAAGTACTGGCAGTGAATATCGAAACGCAGCCATACATACATACATACACGATAATAGCGGATTCCGCTTTTCCGTTCAAACGTGCGGGACTCAACTCGCGGAAACGCGGAATCTAGTTACTAGTTACTATTCTGTTCCGCGCTTCCGCGTTTCCGCGTTTCCGCGCTCCATGTAATGGCACCCTTATTATTTAGGACCCTAGGGGAGAGCATACCAGATAAAATCAGAAAAATAAAATAAAACAGAATAGAAATTTATAGTAGACGATTTCATCTTTTGAAGGAAGAACTATTGAAAGAAGATATTGATACAATATTGAAATAATGGAATAATTTATTTATTTTGTATGTTACTCAAGTATATATACATTGTGTAACATTATATGTATTATAACGTATAACATGCAATTTATGTACAAAAATCGTATTTAACGTATTTATCTAAAAAAAATTTACATTTTATATATAATATACAATAATGTAACATAACACACATATATATGTATGTATTTATATGTACAAATTGATACAAACTGTAAATTATCATAAATTTTGTTTAAGTTATTTAAGAAAAAGAATCACTACGTCTCTAATATACATAGCAAATATTTTTGGCATTCATATTATGTTTCTTGTACATTTGTCATATGTTCATTACGTACATAGCGAAAGTATTAAACAGCCTATCGTAATAATTTATGTCACGAGTTGTAAACATTTGCCTGGTTTCCATTTGATGAGGGAAACCACTTACGGACCACGAAGTTGAGCCAATAAAGCTTCATTTTTGCGGCATTCAATAGTGAGCTGTCTAACTGCAGCCACATATTTGCGTTGCTGTTCTACGAGAGTGACGAGTTGTCGACTAAGCGTGTCTCGCCTACCTTTTTCGTCGGCACACCGTTTTTCGACCTAAATATAAAATCATTTTTTAAATTATTTGTTTGATTTTGCAATATTAACTCATCATTAAATATACAGAATTAAAAAGAAAAGTTATACAGAATCGGAAAATTTAAAGTCGCATAGTGTACATAGGAAGACAAAAATATCCAGTCAGTAATTTCGTAAATCAATTCTTATAGAAATAGAATAAAAATCAAGATAAAAATTGTTATTTCAAGTTAGATATGTTTGCCTCATTTCGATGAATACTACATGCTCCTAAAAATTGATTCATTTTTATATCATTATTTTCCATCTTACCATTGCTTTGTTGCGCTTCACTCCTGCAACAATTGTCTCGAATTGTTTCAGGAACTGTTCCTTGCCACTTGTCGATGCCATAGCTCTGTCGTAAAACAGGTGTGAAATTATAACATATATTGTTAACATTACGGATATATTAAAACTATTAATATTTACAGTACGTACTCATTATAGTTATCCTGAATGGAATTTAATAACGACAATTCCTTACTTATGTACAGTTTTGTATCATCGAGAGTATTGTACAACGTATAATATTGTTTGGTTTCTTTGTGCTTGGCTGAAACTGTAAACAATACGCTTTAACCGGAATTTCTTGAAATAGATACTTCTGAATTGCAGGATTGTTCTTAAGTAAAGATAAATTCGATTAACCTTGGTTATAGAGTTCCATAAAACGACGTTGATATTGTGTCAGTTCAGAGCGCCCTGGAACATCGTCCAGTTGTCTTGTTAAGGATGCAATAATTCTATTCTTTTTAGCCAATTGCAATCGCACTCGTGTTATAGCTTCCTTTTGGTCCTCATATTCTTTGACACGATCCTCTTCCTCCACCGGAGTACCATTTTCAATCTCTTGTAATATACCTCGAAGAAGATTTAAGTCCGACTTACATTGCTCTCGGAAATTGTGTTCTTGTTCCTTTAATCCCTCATGCACAGATAGAAGCTCCTCTAATCGTTTAAAAATACTAAAAGTTGAATAAAAATTCTTATTGTTTATTTCATATTTGTAAAAAAAGTACCAGAAAAGAAAAAGATTAATATTAAAAAAATTAATTATATATCTTCATTTATAATCATTTATAATCAATCATAACTTTATTACTTCTAAATACCTGTCATTATCATTAATTCCAAATTCCCGAATCTTTTTAAACGAGCGCTCAATGGTTTCTCTTCTCGTACGATATTCTTTCACTTTTTCTACTATTTCAACAAGTTTGTCGGATAAACTATCTCTCTCCTTCATTAACTTGCGTACTCTAGATTGTAATGTTGTCTTTTGTTTTTGCAATGCAATTAGAGCGCGCGATGAATCTGTTGCGTCGCCATCCTGCATTAATACAAATATCACGTTGAATGCTTCAATTATATTGCGCAAAGATACATTCTATATTTAAATTTACCTTTATTTCGGAAGTAGCCATGGCTGCATATTTTTCTGCCACTTTAGCAATTTCTTGCGCTTGTATACCAACGATGTTTCCAACTATACTTATACTTAAGCCAATCTGTATTAAGGACGAAAGATTAATCATTATAATATTACAAAAATATAAATAAGAAATTACTTATGCTTATTTATATATTTCTAGCTTTATAATGTGAATCGTCGTTTACTTTATTTCTGTCGTTCTGAAGAAGATCAAGTATGGTTTGAAACGTAAACTTGTAACTAACTTATTTTAATTTAATAAACATTAATTTTAAATTTATTTTCTAACATCTTTTTATTGCTCGAAAATTGGCCGTCCTTTCTATAAAAATACAAGTCACAATAATTAACTTTTTAAGGGAAAAGAATCTTTTGAATATGACCACACTTCAAATAAACAGATAATACTTTCACGTAAATTTGGATAATTTTTTTTTTTTTATGAGTGAACAATATGTATATAAATTGTATATAATAAAGAAAAGTATTATTTAAAACAGCCTTGAATCCATTCTTAATAACATTTTTAAAAATCTACATACCGAATGTTCTTCTACAACGGATAGAGCAGCGGTAATCTGTTCAGTTGTGTTCTAAAGGGTATATATATATATATATATATATATATATATATATATATATATAAATTACAAGAAGTATTGAATAGATAAATAAAAAATGATGTATTTTATGTAAACAATACCTTTTCATTTTTTTCATTACTCGACTCATTTCTTGAATCATTGCTTTTAGATTCTGTCAATGTTGTTGTTGTTGCCGATGAATTTAAAACAGCCTCAAATGGTGCTTCATATTCCAATACTGTACCGATAAATCTATTTGATTCATCTTTCACAAAGTCCTCTTTTTGTTTGAACAACCGTCGTGGCTCGTAGGCTTTCTGTTATACATTGAAGAAAAATAGGGCATATCAACTACACATCCATGGGGTTTTTATAATTAAATATTTTACTAAAAATAGTTTGCACCTTAGCTGAACGTAAATTTCTGATAACATTCTCATTAGCCGTTGCTCCAACTTCAGAATCTTCACTAAAAGAATGATTTTTGTGAAATTGATTTAACGCAAAGGCTCTCACAAAGTCTGCCATTTCTTGTCGCATTTCCATAGAACGCTTTACCAGCCATTGAACAACTGGAAATATATGGATACAGTCTAGCCCTTGTATTTGATGTGGTTCTATTCGATATGGACAATTCATTTTGGGAAGCATAACCACAATTTTCTCTGTCAAGGAACTGTAATACATATATTTTACGCAATGTGAAATATTAGTGTAACAGTTAAAAAAATTTTCTATGTAAGAGGATATTAATAATAAAAACAATAAAATATAAGGAATAAAAAGAAATTAATAAGTAAAATCATTTTCAAATAAATACAACGTATACAATACATACATTTTTTGACCAATTGTGAGATTTTCTTGAAAAAGTAAATCCACGTTTACATCAAAATTGCACGATTCAATGCACCAGGTCATGCCGCCAACAACCTAACAAATATTAATTTTTGAAATTACATATAAGCTTAATAAAAATAAAATAAAAACTGGAAATAATTTGCGAACCTTATCGAAATTCGATAAACCTTTAATTCGTGCCCTAAAATAACCCGCAGCGACAAGTAAGTCAATAATCTCTTGAAATTTAGTGGTTTGTTCCTCATCCTCGCGTACATCGACCTAAGAATATAACATTTGAACGATTAATTCAATATATTTAAACAATAAATAACAAGTTTGAATTATATTTATGCAGTGCGTATTCCATTTGAGAATAACTCATATCAATCTAAAGAATTTCTTACACCATAACTGGATACAAAGGAAAGTACGTATTCTTTGCAATGATTTGCAAATGTATTATTTCAATTTGTAATAAATAGTTTTATTCATATGATACTATCTGTTGTTTATCTCGCATAAATATATACTCTGATTCCCTGTCTCACTTTTGATATATATTGTAAATTCATCAATTTAGCAAGATAAAAGATTTTTATTATTTCAAGTTCTATAATATATCGCGAGAAAAGTCTTTAAGTAAATAATAAATAACTTAAAAAAAGACCTCATTTTACCAAATAGATGTTGCGTACTAGATATGGAACATCTCACCTCCGTGCTTTCAGAACTTCTTAATAATCTTTTCGGCACGTCGTTCAGCATGTCGTTGTTTTTTCAGAAACAGCACGCTGTCCTTTTTTAATATAGTTACAATTAAAAGAGATAATTTATTATAATTTGTGCAATCGGGAGCTCCAACTCCCTGGTCCTGGGTCATGTTCCAAAACTCACTCTATAGTTAACTAAAATACCATAGTGTATGTATGTACGTGACGTAAACTATAGATTTTAGTTACCCCTTTTCACAGGCTGCGTTCGGAAACGTCACCCGAGTGCACACACAAGTATACAGTATACTCCCTTCTCTTTCTATCTTAGCGAGTTAGAAGGAGAAGGGAGTATACCCGGGTGACGTTTTCTAGAGTCCCTTTATAAGAGTCTGGACAGACTGGTCCTTATTTTCATTGGACGTGCAACACCATGGCGGAACCAATCACGAGCGGTAAAATAACGAGCCTAGGAGCCTCTCTCAGGGGCGTATTATGGAACTATTCGAAATGGATTCCGATCGGAATTGTTATTTCCTACATTTCTATTGTATTTTTAGGGAAAACAGTATAATTTCGACAGGAATCCATTCCGCAAAGTTACTTGCATAATACGTGCCAGTACACATTAACGATATTGTTACGTGCTTTGCTGTAGCACTGTAGTGTTACATACCTGCGCAAAGCACGAAATGATGTCGTAACATTTACAGAATAAGTGTCTTAGAATTTAAAATAAAGAATTACAAAATTAATAAAAAATGAAAATGACAATGTCATGCATTTATCTATATATACATCTCGTAATTTTTTCTATCAATAAATTGTTGTATACTATTATAATTTATTTTATTGAAATATTTTTTTTAGATATTTTAAAGTTTTGGTTATCTTATCTCTATCAAGTCAAAATAAAAATATAGACAAACTCACACTTTCTCACAGCCTCTGTAGAATTCTCTCACGATATCACAACAATACAACGATTACGTGTAGTCATCGACGCCATAGTGTTTTTTCTTCCATCTAGGGCGTCTAGAATAGAGTCCCTATATACGTGACATCACTCCCAAAGTCTGTCCAGACTCTTATAAAGGGACTCTAACGTTTTTCGAACGCAGCCCAGAGTGAGTTTTGGAACATGACCCTGAACTATCAGCAGTCAGTTTCAGTAGAGCTCTAAAAAAGTAGGTATTCTCGTTCCGCCATTTTGGATCCAATCATATGTGAAAACATAACCTTTTCGTAAATGTCAACACGCTTTTCGGTCTCGTATTCTCAGAGCTTCCAAAATGACTGGCTGCGTTGCACGTAATTGCAAAATAATAGAAGCGAAAAAGGGTTTCAACTTTTTCGGAAAAGCGTCGTGACGTTTACGAAAAGGTTATGTTTTCACAGATGATTGGATCCAAAATGGCGGAACGAGAATACTCACATTTATAGAGCATGTGCACGTGTATGCCTCGACGACCTCGACGTCGAGAGCTCGAGACGACGTGTACGAGCGAGGGTCGTGGTTGACCAGGCGCGCGCGTTCTACGCTGCATTCTGCAAGTTTCTCGCGGAATTCTCCGTTCCACCTAGTCTTCGCATCGCTATCTTCTGTATTATGAAGAAACGTCAAAGAAGGCCGGTCCTGACGCTCACGAAACCGCAGGGCAACTGTCACGGCGAACACGCGCAAAGTAAATATCAATGTTTGTTTTTAGTTGGCAAACTGAATACGTCGACAGTTTTTTTATTTCTTTCGATCACTGTACTTACAAATATACTTAACTTATATACTTAATTAGGTTTAGACTCTAAATGCACGCGCCCCACTTTTAGTGCACGTTTGCAATAATCATTTTTCACATATAACTTTTTTGTTTTAGAGTCTAAACCTAATTCTGACAACGGTATCGTATTTTTAGATGTAATCCGCTGGCCACGCCACAGTCTTTTTGTAACAATACATTGTAGAATTTTTATATAAAGCGAATGTTTTCGCAAGTTGAGGTTAAAACAAAGTGTCGGTATTACAGACCGGTATAGGATCCCCTTAATGCGTAGTGTGTTATCACTTGTTTACTATATGTTTACTATTATTTGTCATATTATTTGTATTATGTATTGTTGCAGGTAGGTGTAAGCCAATAAATAATGCACAACCTATGCAGAATGAGGCCAATAATCCATTGGCCAACATGTTGTGCCAATACAACTCCGACAGCGACACGGAAGATCCTAAGAAAGATACACAGAAATTGGACGATCAAGTCAATGATTTCTTTAAGGTAAGTAGTTGATGACATGTTTTCTATATAAAAAAAATTATACTTATGCATGTTTGTAGGAAATTCAACTGATTGCCCCTGAACAACCTGTCCCGAACGTTGCTAATGATTCAAGTTTAACGACTAAAGCAGTTTCACAATCTGCGCAACAAACAAGCCAACAAACACGTAAGGATTTCAAATAAATAATAATAGAATATAACAAATATAATAAATATTATTGTGCGACATATTTAAATGTTTGTCGTTTCAGTATGGCAAGAATGTTATGACGAATCTACTGGTTATCCTTATTATTGGCATATCGAAACTAATGAGGTAACGTGGGATATGCCAAAGGAGTTACGTTTATTACAAAAACAATCGGAGGTCGGACCTGGAGGAAAACATCCTATCCAAGGACCGCATTGGGTAGATTTTTCATCTATCGCATGTAATTATCGTTTTATAAATCTTTCTACTTCTGGTATTTTAATAAGGGAGAATATTATCGATGAGCATTGATTGTAGATCGGCAATCTCAAGCAAATATACCGGAAGGCATGATACCACAGGAAGTGGTAGCGAGAAATCGCAACAGATTCTTGCATAATGAAACTCCTAAGAAATGTAATCCGGAAAGCAAATCGGAAATTAAGAACGAGTCCCCGACGAAGGATGATGATTCGGATGATGGGTACAGTATAAAAATTATATTTCAAATAGAATTGTACTAACTCTCACAGTTAAAAAATGTATTACAATTTTATAGACGGATAGAGATGATAACCTCTTTTGGTAGCGATGGAAGTGATTCGGAAGAGGAAAATAATTCCTCAGACGAGAATAAGCTATCGACGTCTTTATCTGAACCTGTAAAGTCTGTGCCGTATTTAAAAAACAGCGAACGTGGACCTGCCTTCTGTCCAACGGGAATACAATCGCCTACCAACAATTTGTTTTATTCATATAAATCTGATTCAACTGACATATCAAACTCTACAAGTTATCCTGAAGAACCTGAGGAGCGTAAAATAACTGAATCCGATAGTAAGAGTAGTATAGTTGAAGGTGAAAAAGAGTTACTGACGGAAAACAAAAATAGGAAAGATACTGATGCGTGTAATACAGTTCCAAAATTGGATCTCAATGTGTCTTTGGTACCTGGTTATGGAGATGATTCGGATGGAGAAGAGGAAGCTAGACCCAAGCAAGAAATAAAGCCTTTGTTCCCAATTGCGCGGAATGAGGAATACTTAAACGTAACAAACTCGTTAAAAAATACTCATGATGTTTCTGTGAAAAATTCTAGCAATGTACAAGGTCCCGATCAGTGTAGCGGCAGCAACGAAGATACGCAAGAAATGAAGAATGATCCCGAAAAAACAGAGGAGAAGGACTCGAAGACAGAGGAAGATAAATCTAAGACAAATATATTCCTGGAGGATATGCAAGTGTGCGGCAAAGCTTTTCAAAGAAAGAAGCGGATAGCATTTGATGGTATCAATTATATAGATTATATTTTTATCTAATTTTATTCTATAATAATTATATGTAACGAACATTTGTGCTCTTTTTCTTAAAATTATTTATATCAACTTTTTCATTTGTTCTAAAAATTATATCTTTATATTATTAAACAAATAATTTCCTCCTTAATTGTAGTGACATCCACTAAAGTTAAACCAAGTAATAATACGTGTCACGAAAATACAGTTCGAGATGATAACAGCAATGACCTTATGAGCACTGAAACTATTTCACGCAATGCCGAGGACGGCGAAGCAGGAGTGCAAAATCAATTGTGTGCGGAAAGTCAAAAGGAATGTGATGAAGTACATAAAGAAACCGAACAGTGCATTAGTATTAATACTGAAGAAAAGTTTAATTTGAAAGACGAATCGTGTGACTCAGAAATATCTGCCGAACATAAAACAGTATCGAACATTGTTGAGGAAAAGGCTAACGAAGAGATGAACGATTTGTCTCAGATTATAACGGAGAAATTGAGGTTTCTTTCCGAAGGAAGAGAGAGTGTCTCTGCTGTTCAAACAATGCAAATTCAATTACAAGTTAGTATTTTATTTATATACAGGGTGTCCCTGTACTCAGTGCTGAAGTTGAACTGGCTTTAGCACATGAAAACAAGTCGAAAATTTCAATAAACATATATCCGAATCCAAATGGAATTTCGAAGTTATAGGGTATTGAAGTTTCGTAAGCTTTCGTAAAAAAAACAAATTGAAATAAATGTTGTTTAACGTTTTTTATTCTATTTAAAGCATTACAAAAGATGCTCAAAAATTCCTCTGTCGACTTTAACACACTTTCTAGCACAAATTAATAATTTGTTTCATACTTTTCGTTAAGTATATGTTTGGAGTTCCACGGATGACATCGGCAGTATTAAGTGTCAGTTGCCATGATTATTTTGAGAGAATCGTAGATGAATTTTTGAGCACCGTTTGTAAAACTTGAAATAGAATAAAAAAACACATTAAATAACATTTACCGCAATTTATAGTCCGAGAAGCAGCGACACTAATTTCTGTCCAATTTCAGGATGACTGGTTTAATCTTTTCTTTTTACAGTATTTGTGCTAAAATATAGCAAAATATGCAGTAAACAAATATTTCAAAAAGTTTCAGTTTTGCTGATATAAGTCAAGTATACCATTCTTTTTTACATATTTAAGACTTTATTGCCAGGTCCTGTACACGTGGTGTGACAGCTGATGACCATTTTGCTATATTTTAGCATAAATACTGTAAAAAAAAAAAAGAACTAGCCATCCTGAAATTGGACAGAAATTAGTGTCGCTGCCTCTCGGAACTTCAATATATTGTAATTATATAAAGTTATAATTTGTTTTATATTACGTTGTTTTTGAAGCGTGTGATAATAGATATGAATTTTATTAATATAAATTGATGTATTTACCATAGACATTATCTACTGCATGGACGGCAGGTAGCTTAGAGGACAGTTACTTTCAAAAATGGCTAACAAATACA
Organism: Temnothorax americanus; assembly: GCF_048541705.1. Lineage (NCBI taxonomy): Eukaryota > Metazoa > Arthropoda > Insecta > Hymenoptera > Formicidae > Temnothorax > Temnothorax americanus. The sequence continues at coordinate 2,180,761 of NW_027509475.1, forward strand.
AATCATGAATTGGAAAGATTAGAGCAAGATGCGGCACCAGCTGGTTGGCTATGTCAATGGGATAGGTACAGTATTCCATATGCAATTTGTAACTTGTCGATATAAATAGGTTCTCATAATGGGAGGACATCAATGGCTTTAGGTGTATCATTAATTTATGCAATGAGTATATACATATATATAATATATGTATGCGAACTCATATTCTGCCTTGCTAAAGAAGAATGCCGTATCTGCAAAAAATTTACATTTTGAGTTATCGATTCTGACATTTTCCATCTCGAGGAATTCGTTAGACTAAGCAAAAAAATCGTATTTGAAACCGTTATTGAGAGAGATATAAAGTCAAAACTACTACCAGAAAATTGCAGATACAGCAGTTATATGATGAATACAAAGTATATACTGAGCAAAAACGCGGTATCTGCTTATATATTTTACAATTAAATATTGTAATAATTGTAATTTTAACTTTACAAAATGATTTCTAGAGGTAGTTTACTTCAGAAAAAAAGTTAAACAATTGATAAAATAGACATAGGTTGTGGCGGGTGCATTAAAGACTTTTGAACTGTCTTTCTCAGTTTGAGATTTTTACAAATACTGCATTCTTAGTAGGGCAGCATACATATACAATTGTCATGTATTGCTACGTGATTTCATCCATCATTAAAAAAGTTTATTTATTTTTAGCAAGAACTTATATAGGTGCAAGTTAGTTAATTAATAGATCTAGTACTAATTTTTTAAAGAAACATTGAGCAGCTAAATATTTATGACAATTTTTGTAGGACTAAATAAATTTAATACTAAATAAATTTCTAATATTTCTAAAACTAATATACATTCAAATATATTTTTAAATTTATATATTTTTTTATATAATTTATATTTTTCTACAAATTTTTATTCAAACCAAAATAAGTCATAAATATTGATTTAGTAACATTCATGATAAATAACCAATGTTGCAATATATACAGTGGTTATATACAATGGTCTTAATGTGTGTAATTTTTTTTTTGTTAGACCAATGATGCAGCTGATACATTTTATCATTTTGTACGCAATAATTTTTTTTAGCTTAAGTGAAGGTGCAAAGCTTGTAAAGATCATGGTCCCGAAGTGTAATATATTTTTTTAGTGCTAAATCGAGCTATTTGTCTTGTGATATTGTCAATGTGATAATTAATACGTGTTGAGTGATATAATATTTTTAATGTAAATGCTACTAGCGATCGAGTAACAAGCAAGTTACTTGGATTAAGGATACGTTTGTGCTGAATAGTTATGAGAGAAGTGTGAAGTCGAAGTAACATTTATTAAAATGAAGATAAGAAGACATCACGCAAAAAAGTGAAAGAACTCTCATATTCTTTGATCGCAACAGGATTAATAGTTTGCGCTTACAATTAGTATAATGTATAAATAATACATAGAAAAAATGTATCGCTTTGGCGAATGATTATAGAAGTATTTAATAGAATATTTTATAATATTGTTGACAGTGATATATAATTGTTAAAAAGTAAGAAATTTTTTTCGTTGTGATTTAAAGAAGTTATTAACTGAGAACATTTTATATTTTATATTTATATAAAATATAAAAATTAATTTTATGGCATTTATCAAAGCAAATAAATATTGTACAGTTATATAAGATATATACATTTACCTTGTTGGATATACTCAATTTTTTAATAAAATGCGAAAGAAAAAGAAATTATATTATCTTTGCGCACAAGCTGCAAGGTGTACAAGAAGTTGATCTGGTATTATAATTTTATCCGTTAATCTATTCAATAACGAACGACGATTAACAATGTAAGTATTATCCTATCTATTATATTTATCAATATCTGGTAATCCTTGGAACAAGCAAATAAACCAGATGTTGTTAGGATTTAATTTTCATCATTATTTTCCCTGCACTTCAGTCACGATACCACTTTTCCTTCACTTTGCTGTAATCGCGCATTAATGTTCTTCATGAGAGAACACACTCTGATAATTACATAATTACATCCCCCATCTCTCCTGTAATGAAAGACCTTCGTCGAGTAAAAACGAGATACGACATTGCAGGTAGGAGTGATTACTAGATTATGTTCTATTAATTTTTGCTTTTGTTTAAGAAACCGGTGACGCGAGTACACCGCGACGAATGTTTCACCACGGAAACATTATTTAAGCGTGTATTGAATGTAACATAGAAAATTACAATAGAAAAAACGACACTGCCATTACTGATGTCTCATGTGTTCCATTTTGGCCGGGGGATTTTTCTAGGTCACATAAGCGGTATTACTATCACAATACATCCACTGGGACATTACAGTGGACTTATCCTGACACCGGTATTGCCGGTGGTACCGAGGAGATGGAATTGTGCACTACTCCACCACCAGAGTCAGAAGAGTTATCAATCATAGGTATGTATCATTTACGTACACAGGTATTCTATACAACAATATGTTATCAATAGACAATACGAAAACTAAACTATTTGTCTATTTCATCACCATTGTTGTGTTAGGATCACCTGAGACAAAAAAAATGAAGGTGAAGCAAGCTGAGGAGATGGATGATAATAAGGTGGATGACGAAAACGTTGCAAACAGACATCCTACAACTTTGGAAGCACCACCTCCGCCACAGATATCTAATCCAAGTCCACCACCGCCTCCGAGAATATTCGCGGAAGATCTGAAGAAGGATAAGAAGAAAAGAGAGAAGCCCGATGATAAATTTATGGACCTAAAGAGGAAGCGTTTGGGGAAAGGTAATGAATTATTAGTATTGTAATATAGGGGATTTTTAATTATATTACTTTATAATATCTATATTATTAAGGGATTGCATTTGCATGTTATAGCAGAGCAATTAGTGTTTGTATTAAACTCCTCTGATATACAGGGGAAAAACGTTCAATGTCCATCTGAAGCAATTTCGAGAAAAATGCACACAATTCTGAGTTTCAAGACATTAGATATTTTAGAAAGCTTTTGAAAAAATCTGTCAGGGAATATTGGAATGCATAGTGTTTATTTAGTGTTTACATTATATGTTGGACTCTGATGGTTCTTCCTCACAAGTGCGTAGATTATGATTGTTTTTCAACAGCACGGTACATTTTTCGGCCTTATTTTCCAATGAATTGTAACTGTTCTTGATCAAAACAGATAAGAATTAAGAAAGTTTTTTGAAAATGCCACAAAATAGCATGAACAGTTTCGACAAAAAGTGGACTTTGATCGTTTTTCCTCCGTATCCTTCAATTATTATTATTTGTAATTATAAATGTTGGACATATTATTGTAGGCCAGTCATATTAGACATCGAACCTTCCAATTAATCTTCCCAGGTTGCAACCATCATGAATTGCTTTAATTTGAGGTGCTATAAGTGGGATTTATTTTGCTTCGCAAAATTAATGCGCAATAAAAAGTTATTAACAATATTATTAACAAAAAAAGTGATTTTTTTTATTTTTCTCAAATATCTCGAAAACTAAGCAAGATAGGGTAACTAACTATACGGACCTTTTTTATAGAGCGTAAAATTATCTACAATAATGATCTGAACAACATTTATCGTCAAGTGAGTCGTTTAGCTTGCACGCGCCGTCAAAGTTCGAGACTCGGCTTCTGAAAACCCTCGATTTCATCGTTTTTTGCTTCCTCATAGAGGAAGCTTTGTAATGGTGAAAAAATTTTTTTTCCAGATTTTGATGGAAATAGGTTTAGAATGTTCTAAAATGTCGAAAAATCATATTAGTAAAAAATGTCCGGAAGTATGTATGTATGTGTGTGTGTGTGTGTGTGTGTGTACGGATTTTTGTACACGCATCTACTTCTACAATTTTTTAGATACCAGTTTGAATTTTTGCACACAAATAGAGTATCATAGAAAGTATGTCCTCCTCAAATTTTATTGAAATCGGTCTACCGGTATAGATTTTATGCAGATTTTCCTTTTTTTGAAAAATGTGTTTTACGCTGCCGCTTTCTCAATATTTGAGATAGCGATTTATTTTTAATTTTATTATATTTTCCAGTTTTTTTTCTACCCCTATTTCATATATAATTCATTAAAATTTGATTGATCAGATCTCGTATTACACACATTTGAAATTTCGAAGAATTCGTACATACATAGAAGCTTTATAAAACTTGATCTGATCAACCAAATTTTAACCAATTATATATGAAATAGGGGTAGAAAAAAGACTGGAAAATATAATAGAATTAAAAATAAATCGCTATCTCAAATATTTATAATATCGGGCTGATTTTTTTTATCGATAAAGTATTGTTTTAGTTTTTAAGTGGACAAGTATTTTTAGTATTTTTTAGTGAATGTATATAATTATTTACGCAGTCCCCAAAAGAGTTAAGTGTGAAATCAGAACCTTTGCTAACAAAGCTTCCTCTATGAGGAAGCCAAAACAAATAAATACTGATAATTATACCTCGAATAAAATAAAAACTTGCACACTTAGGAACTATGAGGAAGCAATGTGCAAGTTTCTACTTGCACAATTAAAAACTACGAGGAAACAATGTGCAAGTTTCTACTTGTTTTTATGTTGCGCTGGTGATTTTTTCCCGTTATTTAAAATGGAATTAAAAATCCCCAAAAAATCACACATCATCTGAGAACTACAAAGAACACTTTTCATGGTGTAACCGATTTTTTAGACTCTTTCTTTAGTTTGTAGCTATGTAAGCAAAAAATTTTGATTTTTTAGAATAGTCCTAGTTTTACGCTGTTTTCAGGCATTAGAATTTATTTGAGACGAATTTTATCATATGCATCTTGTTGTGGACAATATTTGCAACTATACATAGTAGATAAAATACAAAAAGATTTGTATTTTGTTTACAGACAGAATAATGACTCTGGATACGCAGATGGTGAATCCTGCCTTAGAATCTTTATCCTATGCGCATCCACAAGTGACTGTATCATCTCAAACTTCGATACCTCCGAATCACGCAAATATGGAACCTTTGCCGCCTGGTGTGGACTTACCAGATACGTCTTACGAAGCTGCCACTCTGAAAGGGATAATATATAATGCGGCGTCACAGCCAAGCAATGCAATTTACGCGCCTTCGATTGCTGATCCAACGATACCTATCCTAAGCCATCAAGCGGGTCTGCTCCAGGAATCATTTGTTCATTATCCAACTTTTCATCAACATTTGCATAATGTAAGTACACTTCTGTGTTTGAATGTTAATAAATAGATATAGTATGTATTCCTAGTATGTTAAAAAGAGTGCATAAAGAGATACGATAGTATATATATCTCGCGCATGTCAAATATAAATACATGAAGAAATTACATTAATAAATATATATTAAATATATTTTCTTATCCAAAATAAAAATATAGCAGACATAATAATATAAAAAATAAAAATAATTATAGAATGTATATAATTTCAAAAAGTTTGTATCCACGAAAGCTTTATGCAAGTACATGTAATTTATGTATCTGTGTTGTTAGCAGACAATTGCAGTTGCAAACAAACACGGTGGACAGAGTGCAATTCAGTTCATGGTGGGATATGCACCGATTTATACGAATAATAAAATCATCGCCAAGCCGCCGGTCAAGTCCTCGAAGGAATCTTTGGGATCTGCCCTCGATTCCTTTTACAACGATATTGCACGTATTGAGAAGACGGAAACGGAACGGACAGGACAGCATCAGGATGTCACTGCTACGGTGATGGAGCAAGTATCTATTCCGACCGAAGAAACAAAACCGGAAATAGAACTGGAAACTGTATCCAGCGATACGACGACGAAGGAACGGAAGAAGAAGAAGGTGGCACTTTTACTCATCGTATTTATCTCTTTTGATATCATTTTCTTGTCATAAAAACAGTAAAATTTTATATAAAAAGTGAATTTTTCAACATTCTAATTCTTTATATGTTAGATTAAACTTATAAGGAAACACCACGGAAGTGTCCTCCTTCAATTTTGATGAGCTTTTAATATGTTTTGTGATAAAGAAATTTCAAAATTCTGAAAAATGTTTAGTGGTAAAAGTATTTTAAAAGATTTTTTGTCATTATTTTTAAAGTATTTTTCAAACCATTCAACTTTTATTTAAACAATTTTTTTCTATCTTTATAGTTCCGCAGATATTCGCCCCGACATAGAAAATCCGATTTTTTCCAAAGGGTTTTATTCCCTAAACATGCGATTGGGCACGTATAAAAAAATACTTATCTCTTATTTTTATCTAGAAAACAAGATATTAAAAGCTCATCAAAATCGAAAGGGTACAGTTCCGTGTATTTTCTTGTTAATAATTTTTGGACGTGAAAGTTAAATACTTCAAATTGCAATGAAATAAATATTTGCTTTTTATTTTATTTTTTATAATAAAAAAAGTTTTCAGAAATTTTTCACCAAGTATATACATTTCATTAGTATTGAAAAAGTCACGCTAAACATATATTAATCTAATAAACGTATATTAATGAAATATTTGACACTTGATGTAATTCTAGGCAAGGATCAGCAACAGCAAGAAACATAAGGAGATGTCAAGCATGGTGGCAAAGTGGCAAAGGGTACAAAAGAATCTAGAGGACATTGTATAAATAATAGAAAGCGATTGAAATAAAATAATTAATTGCTGTACTGATGTTGCATATATAGACTGTGTTATTAGTATCTTTAGATTTCATTGTACATATGCATTGTTAAATATCTCTTCTATTGTGAACCATTTTAAGTTTTTATTCATAATCCGATACGTATATATTTGTTGCAAGAGTATTACAGCAATATTACCCGTATTATTGAACGTAGTACTTATCTTTCGTGCGATATTATGATGAAGTTATTATAATATCTTATAATTAATTGTGAATTTTGTGATAATTTTTATGCGCAGTAGAATCAAGTGATATATTATGATTATTATTATTAGTTTTGCACATTTATATAGTCAAAAATATGAGTACATCTTTATAATTTGATGTGTTCTTTCAATGTCAAGTGTCAAGAGGTACTGTTTCATTGAATCAACACGAATTATTTTTACACATACGCTAAGCTCGATTACAGAATGTGAATAATGAAATCATACTTTATAGGCTTTATTGCAAATAAGAGAAGATGGAGTAGAAATAAAAAGCATAATATTTGATATTACTGTCGTTTTATTTCAACTCTCGTTTAACAAGGTTGGGTTGAATCTAAATGGAGTCATATCCTGGTGCTTCTCTGCGTATGAGCTGCTAAAGCATAGCATGGTGTAATTTTGTTAGTCTTTCAAGCCAGTCTTTCCGCAGCGACTATTAGCGTAAGATAAGAGAGTGGGATTATTCTATCTTGTCCGATATAAGGCCTAATTTCTCCTCCCGGCTTGCTCTTCTCTTCTGGTCGAATTAATCTGACTCACCTTGTTATTAACGTCATTTTTCCTCGATTATTTTTTAATTTAATTTAATTATTTCTTGACAAAGTATTTGTCATAAATTAACAATAATAATAATTTAAAGTTATTTTTTGATCAATTAAAGGAGAAAAACAGATAACTTTTATTTTATTATTTTTTTAAATAATTGGGTACGATTTTTTTCGTTTTGTTTACATTTTATTTTATATATTATGTTTATGTTTTATTGAACACTTTAAAGATTGATATTGAAAAGTTCTTAATAATTTCTTATGTGATAATTGCGTGATATCAGAATTACTATAAAAAAGTATAATTTTAGGTTTTATTTCTTTTGTTTATTCTATTTACATTTTATTAGTTTGTAAAATAAAATTGTTTCGAACAAAGTTTCCAAAGTATATGGATAATTACAATATAAGTATAGTTTGCAAACGCGCGCCCCCGCACGTGTGTATGTGTGTGTGTGTGTACAAGAACTTTAAAATATTAACAATAAATGCTAAAAATATAATACAATGTCTATTATAGCTTTGCATTATATAGACAACTAAACTTATTTTTAATAAGAATTCATATGTAAAGTATAATCTATTAGATATATTACATGAAAGTAATTGTATATTAGTTGTATATACACAATAGAGAAGCCTAATGTTACATCATATTATATATTAAAATTAATTGATATACTTATATATATATATATATATATATAGAACATTTTAATATCTATCTTTTATAAACCTAAAGTAGAGTATAATCAGTGTTATGTATTACAAAATTAGCAAATTAAGCATAAAAAACCAAAACATTTAAACAATATATATTCGTATAACAAATTTTAATATGAAGAAAAAGAAAAATAATTGCTTTTTTTCACGTAATACAGGCTTCCACTGTCTTTTTGACAGCATCACGAGCATATGGTATATACGATAAGGAATACCATGTCATAGCTAGCGACTGAATAATTATAAATAGAAGAGCTAGACCAGGATTGTGCAACTGAAAACAAAAGAGTATATTAATTACTTTAAAGAATATATTAACAACAGGAAGTATTGAATACTTACATGCAAAGCTGCAAACAATGTTAAAGCAATAGAGACAAATACTAATATAGTTGCAATTACTCTTGTCGATGCAAACATCTTCTTAAGTTGATTAAATGGACCCATCAAGAAACATGTACTAAAATACACAAGTCAATATATACACATATATAAGTAGTATTTGTTGTTAGCTTATGTCAAAATAACAGTTACTTTATTTTAACAACTTTTCAATAATTATCCTGTATATTAAGAAAACATGATTTAAATATCATATTATTTGATAACTGTGCCTTGTATTTTACCTGAGTAAAGAGATAATGTTGCCTAAAGTATAGAATACAGCAAATACAGCAAGACCTTTCTGTAAGAATAAGGCAAAGGATCCAAGGAATGTACATAGTATGCCTACGATGAAACAAATAGCAAAACCTTTTATCCTGGTAGACCAACTTAATGTTGTTTGATCCATGACCTGTTAATCAAAGAAAAAACATAAATTTTCTAAAATTTTTCCATTAGACAAGTGAAATAAAATTATATATAATATTATAAATAATAATTTTAAATTATACATAACAGTAGAGAAATGTTATATAAGTATATATATATATATATATATATATATATATATATATATATAATATCTCAAATATTCTTCAATAATTACCGTAAAATCTGCATCAACCTTCCATTGTTGATTGCGAGTGAGCATTTATTAAAATATGATATTTTTAGTTTACAGATAAAACAAGATTATTATATATGTAAGTTAGGGTTACCAAATATCACTGTCGCGAAAAGACAACAATTTCTATAGAAAATATTAATGAAAGATATACATAAAAAAATGTAAGTAAAACAATTTTAAATTTCTTAAATTACAATTTTAATCATTATATACATGTAATCATTAAAGTTAGTAATCATTTAAATTACTTTATTAAAATATATATTAATACTTTTCTTTCATTTCTTTTCCACATTTTTTTTTTTTTTTTTACATAAAACGTATGTTTAATTATTTTACACTTATCTCAACTTTAATATAACAAAACAAACTGAATTGTTAACATATTATATAATGAAAATTTACATTTTTCTTATAAAATCATATTTTTCTGATATAACAAATTTCATAAACTATAAACAATTGCTTATTACTTAACCCTAAGTATACACTCTAGGGTCTTTAAGACTCTAGGTAAAATTTGAAATTTTACCATTGATAGAACGAATAAGTAAGGGGATACGACTGCAATGTAGAAAAATTTTGGAGTCTCTTTAATAGCTAGCAACTGCCGAAGCAGTCAATTGTCCGACGGATAATTAACACGTAAAATAAGTCTGGGGTCTCTCATCGGACTCCAGTATAGAATATTTCGTGCAACTTTTTTTTGTAAGTAAGTATATTTTCTAATTTATTTTATTCGAGTTCACGGTGTAAAGCTATATTCAAAACAATATCTGATTATAATAGGTTGGCCAATAAGTCCGTGCGGTTTTTGACTTATAAATGTTACTTATAAATAACCTCACGGACTTATCGGCCAACCCAATATTTCTATCATTTTTAAATAAAAATATTGTTATCGGTTTTACTAAACTTGTCAAACTTGAGCGCGAGATTGTTAAAACATAAAGTATACCAATACACTTGCATATTGTTTTAGGTAAATAACGGGAACACATAGCTGCGACGAGGTAACAAGTGTTTAAATCTCGACTAGAAACAGAGTATCTGAATAAGTCAAGCTATTCCGAAGAAGACAGCGAAAAATGCATGTCTAAAGACAAATCAGAGGAAATCAGTGATATGGATTCGGAATATAGAGTTTCTGCGGAAGAAAGCAACGATGAACTGGAACTTCCTGCAGAGACTCCTCGAAGGAAGCCTATAAAGATTACTGAGAAATCCTGTAAAGTCCATATCCAAGACATATGGTAAAAACCATTACAAGTGGACAACATTAGTCTCCGAACCAAGAAGACGCCATTAACAGGAGCGAATAGTTTTTTATATTTTGTATTCTTTATTCTCTTTTTATAAATAAATATGCATTATAAATCATTGAACATGTATTTCTTAACAAAAATGCTAATTTTTACTTGTTTGCAAAATTGCCAGATAATAGAAATGTGAAATTTCATCATTTTTAGAGCCTTGTAATTTTGATAATAATATTCCAATATTTAAGTGGAAAATTTTTTCGTACTTTAAAATGTGCTTTTTCAAAGTCTGAAAAGTTTTCTTGATTATCTCTGTTAGCAAAAAAGATATGAATTTTTCAAACAATTACAGTAAAATAACGGTTTTCTTTGCATTTATGAGTGATATCACAATTTTTCATCCCCTCCAGACCCTATTGTGGTGTTTACCTATGCAAAAAATAAGTATGTTTACCCAGGGTTAAGTTTCCTTCAAAAAATTGCAAACAATTTCTATTGCAAAAGTTGAATTTTACTATTACCAAACTTTTCATAATTTCAATCAAGATTAAGTCTTATTCACTTGACTATTGCGAAACCATTACATTACTAAATGTAACGCTCTCTCAGTGATGGCATTCTAAGCAGGAATTACGAACATATATTGACAAGTTGTTAAAAATATTGAGTGTTTTTCTGAATTGTCTATTGCTCGAAAAGACTCGATTTCTCATTTACTGATTGTTCATTCAAATCAGAAGTCTGATGCACAGCCATTTCATTGTTGGCATTTTATCGAACAAATGCTGTGTTCTACTTTATACGAAACTGAGAGTTAAAATGCAAAATTGTAAAAATAGAACATTTATTGTTTTTGTTCAAAGGTAGGAAGACGGAGGACCAAAGACTAAATTATAGGGCATGTCCTCCTAAAGTAGAACGTTTGGTAACCCTAATGTAAGTATAACTAATCTCATTTATACGTATATTGTATTCCAATCAGTAATACGGTTTATTAAACGTAATTACCTGGGTAATAATACCGCTTTCTTCGTCGCACCGCTCGTTGCCATTCAGGGCTCTCCGTAGCTTGTCCATTTTTTAAATGAAAAACGAGTAAACTTTTCAGAGAAACTGAATATTAAATTTATTAATTCATTCAATATGTGAGGTTATCAAAGCTCAACGATATATTTTACTCCTTCTATCGCACATTCGTGTTTTAGATCATGCGCATTTCTAAATGCTTAACTTATCGGGAAATCTTTACACGTTGAATTAATAAAAACACATCTGCCATCATATTTATTTACAAGTCTTTCACGCATATACGTATGTTGCGCGTGCTAAATGCTATGGCTAAACGAACTTGAGTTGAGACACAACAGTATTGAGACTTGAGACTGCTTGAGATCTGTTCTTTATAGCTGCACTAATTGCACTTTCTAATTGCATGCACTTAAAGGCCCATATTCATAGTTGGAATTTATTTTGAAGACCGATTTAAGTTCAGTTTTAAGTTGTCTATAGATCATAATTAATAAATGTGGATAAATAAGACGAAACTTGAGTAAAATCTCAAGACATAACTTGTCGAAGATGAACTTATAGGCCTGTTTGTGTTGGCTGAACTTCTTGCACGATTAATCTTTCCTCTTTTTCTTTTCACATTAAAAAAAAAAAAATATATATATATATATATATATATATATATATATATGATTATAATCGATATAATTGTATATATTTATTTTTGTACAGTTATCTTCGAGAAATGACAAGAGATGATACATCTAATATTTGTAAATAGATTTCTGTTAGAGGATCTGATCATGGATTAATATTTTAATACTGTTTCCAATTGTTATCGGAATGAATTAAAGTATGGTTTTGTATCTTCATATTGTAATTATTATATTCAAGTCATTAAACTATTCATGTATTTTTATTTTCCCCTCAAATGTTTGCGAAAACTTAACTATTTAGTAGAGCTACATAATCGAGTAAATGAATTAAATATTATCACATAACTGTATGAATGAATTAAAATCACAATCCTTAAAAATACAATGTAGCTACAAAAAATATATATATATAATATCTATATATATAGAGAGAGAGAGAAAGAGAAAGAGAGAGAGAGAGAGAGAGAGAGAGAGAGAGAGAGAGAGAGAGAGAGAGAGAGAGAGAGAGAGAGACGGTATATACATAAAGAACAATTATCGTAAAATAGAAAAATAACTCTTTATTCATATTAGTATCAGAAAAGTCACGTGGCTCACGTACAAAAATGCTTTATCAGGAATGAGCGAAATACGTCAGGCACATAATCGGTTTCGCAGATTTGAAGTAAATAAAGTTAGTAAAGCTCAAATGCGTAACATCTGCCTTCACCGATCTCCGCATTTACATCGATCATATCTATCAATACGATTTTTTTACATATATAGTACGACTTAATTCTTTGGATAAATATATAAGTTATATATGTTACACATATATATTGATATATACAGAAAAATATATAACGTGTTACACCGTTATAAATATAAATATTTGTACATCACCACTTAATGCGACAGCATATATAAAGATGTTTGCATTTACAAGGACTGCATCCTTATTTGTTCGTCTTTCTACGCAAATGCGCTAATTACACAGATTATTTTGCAATCAAGTAAATTAGAATAATCGTTCGCCGGTAAGCTTTAGCTTTGCACGTTGTAATCCTCAATTATGGCTAATTGCCTACGCATTTACATGGCAATTATTATTAAACAACACGATGGTTGAATATATCAATCCAAATATGATTTTTACTATATGAAACAGCATAAAGAATGTTACATATATTCCGACGTAAGTTACAGATTCTCCGTGCTATTATGAAAAACAATTGAGAGCCAAAAAAATAATTATAATATATAATAAAATGATTACATCTATGGTGTTACTATTAATTTTCTTAAAAATTAATTTGTTATCGGATTATTATCGAATGGAAAAAAAACCATATGTATGGATATATAGGTACGCTTACGCCATCAAACATACATACATTAATAATGGCAGAGCCAGATTGTCCACTTGATTTGTGCGTGCCTCGATCAACGATATCGATGCAGCCGCAAAGAGGCTTCTCAGCAGTAGTCGGTACGTGTCCATGAAACCTGGCAAAATGTAAATAATCTAAAATAAGCAAAACAGTTTCTTAAAAAAGGCGTTGGAAAGGAAGATATAAGAATCGAAATCTACCACAGCACGTTAGCGTGAGTATTACGCAAACTTGGCAAAATATGCATGCGACGGTGCCTTCGATAGTTTTTTCCGTGTCGGGCCACTTGTGTAAACCCCATCTGTTACCGACAAAGCTTGCAGCAGTGTCACCGATCCCTACCGTTAGCACGCCACTGAGTAATACCACTAGTGTCAAATTATTAGTCGGCATCCAAAGAGGTAACGATAAACCACACAACAGATATATAGGTGTTAATGAAAGCAAACAATCCTTTTCGTCGGCAAATGCAATAAATCCTTGCTGTAAAATCTCTCCTAAAGGCGGGACTTTTAAAAGTCTGATTACCTGAAAATAATTAACGATCGTTATATCTCAAGCACATAGAAAATAAATAAAAGTTACATTAGACCGTTAACAGACTTGTATAACAATAAAAAGTAATAATTGTGAGTACCTCAAGAGCAACAAATAGTATCAACGTCACACCACTGGCAAGATACAATAGCAAAGGATCGTATATCACGCCAGGAATATATACAAATGTGGCTAACACATGAAAATTTTTTCTAGTTGAACTTGTAGCTTGGGATTTTGATGATATCTGATAGATTAGGATGAGAATACTTAGCAGAACACATATTCCCCAATACATGAATATTGCAATCTGCAACATACAAGAATAAAATACGACCGATTATTGTAATCTATATCCTATCTATGATTCATCCATTTTAAAAGTAGCGTAAATTACAACGAACCATTGTATCGTTACTTACCCTTTCACGACTGCCAAGAACAAAAGAAACTATCCATACTATTGGATTTTGATCAAGAATAACGTAAAGTAACGGAAGAGTTGCGAAACACAAAAGGCTGATTATCGTTAAATAAAAGTATGTTGTGCCGCGGAGGATAGGAAAGTATCCACATAGGAAGCATATCGCGACTACGTACAATATCGCAACCTGTAACACATGATGTATCAAGGAAAAGGTAAGCGACGTCGCGACAATTAATTTTTGCATTTTATTACCTGCAACACAACTGTGCTTATGTCGCTGTCATGAATCGGAGGTAAATGATATCGCAAGGGTAAATTGGTAACGGCCGACATCAAAAACAGGATAGAACTATGCGCAACCACCGTTGCCTCTCCGATCGTAAAGCAAGATGGAAAAACTGACATTAGTTGCGGAACGCCCCACGTGCCCAAACTTCCGACGGTCAAGCCCCATGCGACACTCGTCAATAGTCCTGTTCTTATTTAATTAATATAAAAATATAATAAAAAAGAACTAGAGTATTGCTATGCCATATATGTGCATCTGTCATTTATATGTATTCAACAGGTTTCCTCTATCCGATGAAAAAATAATTTGCGGATGGGTATACCTTTGTTAGCGGCAAGTAGAAACAGCACGGATGTTATAATCGCTGGTACAAAGTATACGGCATGAAAATCTTTCGCTACGGTCTCTTTCATCGAAAGCCGCGCATAAAGGCATAGGGAACAGAGAACAAGACCGAAGCCTGTGGTTCCTACAAAGAGGCATATTTCGGAGTAACTGCTCTCTTCTCTCGATATTGTAATTGCGGCACTCAGCCCGACTAAAGCACCCAGCCATAATCCACCGCTCGCGTTTGGCCTACAAATGAGATGAATCCATAATACTTAAATTCAGCCTTGCTTAGGGCAACTTTGACCAAATTCTGATCAACGCTCGTCAAGCAAGTGTACTATCTCGTTACAAACGTCTTATTGGCTTATCGTCATTGTCAGATTATAAGATTATAAGGCAATGTATTATAATTGTTGCTGAAGCTACAAACATAATTTCAATGACGCTCGCTGTAATTTTATAATAAAACGTAATATAACCGCGATGAAAATCTCGCGGCGAGGTTAACTCGCTCTTGGGTTGAAGAACCGAGTGTGTCGGTGACGTACCGGTGCCTTATGCCGTTGCGTTTGACATTTCGCAATATATTTTCCTCGAGCTGAGTATACCGCGCGACCAACGACTCCATTCTTTCTCTCGTCTCTCGGCTAGAAGAGATCGCTTCTCATAGCACTAGCGTGACGCCATCCACCATCAACCATCAACCATCGACACACAACACACTTTTATATTATGCGCTTTCGGTTTCAGGATTCAGGATTCAGGTTCAGGTTCAGGTTTCGGTCCACGTCACCTCGAACGTTGAACGTTGAACTTGGAACGTGAAAAAGGTCGCGATTAACAGTGCCGCTCGCTCGGCGCTCATCTACACACGTGTCCGTTTAAAATTGGAAAAACCAGTTTGTCAAATGGGAAGATCTCGCTCGATAACTTTGGCGGCATGATTCTTACGAGAATGATTCATGGACGTATTTTATAAACTGCAGATGACAGCAAGAATCGACATATATCGGTATCGCTGCCCACGTGCAAGTTGTTATTAGAGAAATAGAGCAATCTAAAGATATTAAAACATACAAATTTTTAAGATCACGCAGTTCATTTAATGTTGTTTGTACGTCGGCATATAGCACAGAATTAACCAAAAGTTAGGTTAGGTTAGGTTCAGGTTAAATTAATTTGCATAAATTAAGTGAGTCAAGTAAAATTTGATTTTTAAATTTAGAATGTAAGAACATTACTCTCATAAAAATTAAAATGTAAAAGATAACGTTGGAATACATATATATTGTATATGAAATATATATATATATATATATATACATATATACGAACGAAATAGGATCGTTCATTAAATGAATATGTAGGATAAAAAACACTCAAAGTGTGTTATCCCGTACCTCAAAAAATAGAAAATTCAAGAAAAAACCATTGAATGTTTTGTTGAGGATAATGTAAATGTATTGCTACACTACTCTTACAACATTTTACTCATTTAATTTTTATATTTATATATATGCTTATATATTATATAACTAACATTTATATCTTCCTATTCGATGTATAAAATATCCCCGATTACATTCAAATAAATTAAAAGCCATTATTTTTATAATTATAACATTTCTGATTTTCTGATTGCAGTAATATTGTAACGTCGAATTATATTATCTTTTTCTTTGTACATTAAAACGAATAAAATTCTGTATGCCACAACTTAAGTGTGTTCTATAATGTATTGACGGTATTAAAAATCTACAACATGTGTGGAATGAACCATAGATTTTAAATACATTTTTTGATATACACTTTATCACATGGACATCATAACCCAATACAATCGTAATGTGAAGAATTAAAAGTCTTAAAGATATTTTTAAAGTTATATGTTTGTGGCTCTCGCAATCTTTTTTCATCAACTACGACAAGTACACAAGTTTATATAATTCACGTATATACTCTGATATAATATATAATGTAACTTTAAATATAGAGCTATTTACGTTGTACCTATTTTAAATATCTTGTAACAAAGAATATAGCTAAATAAGTATATTTAGGCTCTGTGACGTTTAGCAAACGCTATCAAGCCATTGGTCGATGAATCATGCGTTGTAACATTTTCTGCACTAGCCAGTTCTGGTTCAATGGCTTTAGCTAGCTGTTTTCCCAACTCCACGCTATATATGAAAACGTTATTATTTTTTTTTTCTTTAGAGAATTGTACTAAAGAATTTTCTATATAGAAACTTTATGTTTCACGCAGAAATATAATTGTTTTTCTTACCCCCATTGATCATATGAATTGATATCCCAAATAATGCCTTGTACAAAGATTTTATGTTCATACATGGCTGAAAAAATAGAGTTGTAAAAATTTACAATTATCACATAAATATATAGTTATATTTTAAGTATAATATATAGATTAATGTCTAGTTAATTATATAATGACGCAATCAGCAAAGAAATCGATTGATTCGTGAAAAAATAAGTAAAATTTGTGAAATAAAATGTTTTCGATTTGTTGCACAACTTTCAAGAAAAGTTTCAGGTATGAAAACAATATGTATTGATTTGCTTATAAGTTGACACTTATTTTTTTACAAAGAATATTTATATCACCATGTGTGATTTGTCATATACTTTACGCGCGATATATCATCGTTATGTACAAGAGATATTTACCAATCAAAGCACCAAGAATAAAAGGTGTTAATTTCTTTACTACAATGCTGTTCGTAGGTCTGTTTCCTTCGAACAACTTATGCGGTAGTAACAAGTCCACTTGTTCAGCGCTCAACCCTGATTTTTGCAACTCTGCTCGAGCCTCTTTTTCCGTCTTGCCTTTCATTAAAGCTTCAGTTTGCGCAAAGAAGTTTGCAAGTAAAATTGTGTGATGTGGAACAATCTGCAATAAATAAAACTGTATAACAGCAGACAAGTCTACCGGATACGGTGATATAGCTTATATCGAGAACATTATTTACCTGATTTTGAGATTGAACGGGAATTATAAAATCTGCCGGTACAAGTCTCGTACCTTGATGCAACAACTGATAGAATGCATGTTGTCCATTAGTGCCTGGTTCTCCCCACACAATCGGCCCTTTTAAAAATAATAGATTTTTATTAATCAAGAATCTATATATTTTGCATATTGTAGAACGTACCAGTGGAATAATTTACGCTTCTCCCAGAACGAGTAACGTATTTTCCATTACTTTCCATATCGCCTTGCTGAAAGTAAGCTGCAAATCTGTGTAGATATTGATCATATGGCAATAATGCATGTGTTTCAGCCTTATAAAAGTTATGATACCATACGCCAAGTAAAGCCAATACGACAGGAGCCTAAAAAGATTAAGATAGATCATTAATTTAGTTCATGACTCGAGTAATTTAAATCTAGCGTAAAGAAATATCTAATTAAAGATCGAAATATAGTTTTAGATACGTATCGATACGTCTTTCGGCTAATTCCTATATTTTCTCATATTCGATATACTTACATTTTGCTCTAAAGGTGCTGTGCAAAAGTGTCGATCCATAAAGTGAGCTCCGCTTAAAAGCTTTTCAAAATTATCAAAACCAATTGACAAGCAAATTGACAAGCCAATAGCTGACCACAATGAGTAACGCCCGCCAACCCAATCCCAGAAACCAAACATGTTTTTAACGTCAATGCCAAATTCTTTAACCTTTTGCTCATTAGTGGATAATGCTACAAAATGGCGGGCTACTGCAGCTTCCTGAAGAATTTTGTATCATCGTATTAGAGAAGAAATGATACATCAAGTAGAACATGATATATATATATATATATATATTTTTTTTTTTAACATAATCAGTACGCTGAAACTCGTGTGCGCTTACATCTTTTAACGTTTTCAAAAGCCACAGCTTGGCGGTAGTTGCATTCGTTATAGTTTCCTGTGTTGTAAATGTCTTGGAAGCTATTATGAACAAAGTTGTTTCGGGATTTAACTTCTTAAGAGTTTCAGCTATATGAGTGCCGTCTATATTACTAACAAAGTGAACTCTAGGTCCAACGCTGTATGCTTTTAAAGCTTCGGTTACCATAAGTGGACCCTGTTGGAACATAATCGAGCGTTAAATCTTAAATTAATATCTAACCGTTACAGGGAGAAAAAAACTGTTGTCCGACGTACAAGATCAGAGCCACCAATTCCAATATTAACAACATCTTCAATAGGTTTACCAGTGAATCCTTTCCATTGTTTCGTCAATATCTGTAAACAGACATATTTCAAGACGTACGTATGGGAAAAACGAACGATAAACTTATACCTCATTTGTAAAACTTTTCATATGTTCCAACGCCGCATTAACATCAGGCATCACGTCCTTTCCATCCACCAATATTGGTGTCGTGCTTCTATTACGCAAGGCAATATGCAAAACTGCTCTATTCTCGGTGAAATTGATCTTTTCACCGCTGAACATGGCATTTCTCGCAGCTTCGATTTCCCGTGCACGAGCCTACAAAATTATATAACGAGATAGCGCGAGATTGAAACGTTTAAAAATATATGAAAATATTTTTACATAAATGACGTCCATATACCAGGTTAAATAATAATCCAAGTACTTGTTCATCGATCTTATTCTTGGAATAATCCAATAAAATCGGTCCATCTTGTGGGGTAGAGAGCTCCAAGCTGTTTTACACACAACGAGTATAATTTTTTATATACTTTGCAGAACCAATGCAAAAACGTAGACCATTTGCGATATTATAACGACACAAAATAATTACCTAGGAGCATGCATTATTTTTTATTACGTTTAATAGAAAAATGGTTAAATGTTTATCAATTGTCATTATAAAATTCTATGTATAATAGAAAAACAATCGTCAAATATTTTAAAATAGTTTTTTTCAATCGTCGAATAAGTAACCTTTAAAAGGTCGTCCCAAGGTCACTTAAAGTAGAGACTTACCTAAATTTTTCGAAACGTTTAGAATCCTCCTGAAACATATTATATATGTTGATCTTCGAGCCATTGCTGTCAAAGTATTGTTGCAGCTGTTTCCATGCGGGGTCAGTCAACAAATCCGTCTTAGATTTCATTTTCCAGTTTAAGAAAACCGCGCGTGAAAAATCTGTTAACCACTGTTACCAGTGACCGTATCTTTCGCAAAGACAATCTGTCATCGTGGTTAAAATTTCACGTCGTCAGGTGTCGCAATCGGCAGTCGGCGTCGGCGCGACTGCTAGCATAGCATAGGTATAATGGTATAATGGAGGATTCACAATTCACACTGCGTCCGTCGACGTACGACGATCCGACATCCGACATCCAATAGGAAATTTTTGTCTCTAATAATAAATTCTGTTATTGGATGTCGGATCGTCGTACGTCGAACATCGGACGTGATCGGACGCAATGTGAATCCTCGATAAAAATGCCCGGTGTCCACGAGATGCAAGAACTTGGTCCAAGTTTTGGTTTAAGCCAATGAAACTGCTGCTTTTCTGTAAGAGCTGCAAGTTGCGTGGCTAATGCCCGGTGTCCACGATGCAAGAACTTGGTCCAAGTTTCGGTTTAAGCCAATGAAACTGCTGCTTTTCTGTAAGAGCTGCAAGTTGATTGGCTTAAACCGAAACTTGGACCAAGTTCTTGCATCGTGGACACCGGGCTCAACACAACCAATTGGAGATCAGAGTTATGCTGGGTCTACAATGCGAGTCGCAAAGTCGCGAGTCGCAAGAATTGACCACGCACAGTCGATTATTCTCCTCAAATTCGACTGTGAGTGGTCAATTCTTGCGACTCGCGACTTTGCGATTCGCATTGTAGACCCAGCATTAGGGTTGGTTTATAATAGCCGTAACCGTTGATTTAAGCCGTAATCTTTAAGAAATTGACCAATCACAGTCGATTATTCTTCTCACATTCGACTGTGATTGGTCAATTTCTTAAAGATTACGGCTTAAATCAACGGTTACGGCTATTATAAATCAACCCTTACGCATTGCGCGAAATACGCTCCATGTAAACCCAGGCTGAGTGATGAGGAGGCTGTATTTTGAGACGAGGTGAAAATTACAAAAGTGAACAGATTTACTAGATTTCGACAAATGAACGTGTAGATTCTCTAGTGAATTTCCTCACTTTTGTACGTTTCACCTCGTTCCAAGATAACAGAATCGACCCCGAGACCCAATTGACCAATTGACCGACAAAACGACACTCGTGTCGACTGTCGACTTGTGTCGCTTGCTGGAAACTGGAAAGCTCCCTATACCCTATGCCCTATACGTGACGTATATACGTATATGAGGGCAACGCTCATAGCAACGACAGACACGACAGTGTCGACAGTACGTTTTCGATCGATTTGTAGGATATTTCGCGAGCGGCGAGAGCACCCGGCCATATCGCGCATCGCGCTTACGTTAATTCCACGTGGATGCGTGGCTGCGTGCCGCGTGGTAGAAAAGAAGATCGATTTGTACTTTGTGGGATTGGGATATCGCCACGCGAGAAAGAGGAAGCGAGAGAGAATCTTGTTTGGTGTTTGGTATTTCTACGTGTTCCGACTTTCGACTCGTTTTCGCGCAAGTGAACTTTAATCTGTCAAATCTCACCGTTGATCTGTTCTTTTTCCTGACCCTTGACGACACGATAAAACCTAAAAACCATTTCCACGACGTAGATCAACGTGCAACGTGGACATTCGATTTCCCGAACTTTCGAGGGGTCATCACCCGCCGCCCGCCGCCCGCCGTGCGCGTGCACGCAGCGCGACGATGCCGATTTTACCGAGGAATTTTCCAAGGAAGCGTGTCGTACGCGCGCTCAAGTCGACTTACGAATTCCGAAGCCCGTGCGAAGAGCCCCAAGGACTCCAAGAATATCGAGCGCGCGCCGGCCGCGCTTAAGTGCTCGCGATTTCGATCTCTACGGTCTCTACGGTGTGAAAGAGAGAGAGAGAGAGAGAGAGAGACATGGTTACACGTGTCGAGGATGCGGTGCTGTTCCGTTACGATGCTACAACGTACCTTTCGTTCTCGCGTGCTCGAGAAACATCTGTGTAGTTGATTGATACGTGCAGCGGTGTACAATGTCGGCGCAGCTAAGCATGCAAGACAAAAAGGATTTGGAGAAGTTTACCAAGTACCTTGCGCTCAGGGCTGCCCAGATCATAGTGCAGTCGAGGTCTGGCCAGAAAGTCAACACCGCGTGCAAGCCAGACTCGTCGGCTGGCGACTGGGTAAAAGTAAAGTTTGCTCTAGTCCATACGCGTTATCTGGTTTTACCCTGCTGATCTTCGTTCCGAACCATCTTGTATGTTTTTATTTTCAATATGTATACGCGTATGCGTATATGGGTGGATGGATGGATATATAGGTGCAAGGAGTACAGCGACGACCGTGAGAGTGCTGTCGGTGCTGTCTATATCTTGTATTATCTTTTAAAAAGAGCTCTCTGTCGCAGCAAAATATTGGCGTAAACCAAATAACGTGGATGGTTCACATAGTCATTTATAATTTTACCGTTTGTTATTTGAAGGAACGTTTAAATAAACCTATCTTCATTGTCCGATGTTGTAGTTTAATCTGGCGATTAAGGAACTACCAGAGGTCTCGGCTGACGCTAAGAGAGCGTTATGCGGAGAGATAGTAAGTTCAGCTGTACCTCTGTGCATAGAAATATCTCTGAAAACAGTGGAGGGTGACAAGATGGTTTTGGAAACTTGGAGTCTCGGTGTTTTGCCGGAGCAAAGTGACCCAACTGTACGAGTAACGTACACTGTGTACAACAGAATGGGGATTTTGTTAAAGTCCTTGATTTCCGTATCGAGAGTTACACCCGCTTACAAACTGAGCAGACGGCAAGGACCTGATTCTTATACCATGTGCTATCGGATGTACATGGGTGAGCCGCAGCTACATAATTTAGGTTAGTTTATCAGCCAGAGAAAAGTTGTGATTATTTTCTTATTTTGAAAAATTTATATATAAAAGTTACACAAGTATTTACAATCGAGTAAAATGTGGCGTCTTTTATAAAGATTATTACAAATTTTCCACGTTTCCATTACACACGTGATATGTTTTAATATTTTTCAACGTCTATTAATTTTCTGTTCAACATTTATGGTTTCTCATTAAATGTCAATTTTATAACAGGTGACAACTATAAACATGTAAGAGTAGGTCAATTGTGTACTCCAGTGGGCACTATACATCTGTCGGTCTCTTACAGAACAAAAATGACCATATCGCCCACTCACAAGGGACGAGATTCTATTATGCTTAAGAGCGATCATTTTCATTCAGACTTGAGTCCGCGTCATGCGCGATATCAACAGAGGTCAGTAAATGTGAAATATTAAAAGTACTTGTATAATAAAAAAATATAGACGTATCTTAATAGCGCTTTAAATCAAATACGCAGCGAGGAAACGTCAAAATCGCTGAGCGACGCCATTAAAGTTGGCGCATTTGTAATAAACAAGCCTGTCGTTGTCAACGAAGAGGACCTCGTGATACCAGACGTACCGTTCAGTTCGTTATTAACACCCAAACAAACGTCGCCTCCTCCAATATCGCTAGTGGAACCTAATACAAAGACTGCAATGGCAGCTGTTACAACTGATAGC
This sequence comes from Temnothorax americanus, assembly GCF_048541705.1. Classification (NCBI taxonomy): domain Eukaryota; kingdom Metazoa; phylum Arthropoda; class Insecta; order Hymenoptera; family Formicidae; genus Temnothorax; species Temnothorax americanus. The sequence continues at coordinate 2,204,447 of NW_027509475.1, forward strand.
AACAATGGAAATAATGAAAGACTTAATAATGATAACGCGACTTCGAAATGCGCATCCCAAAACGGATCTAGAAGAAGTAGTTGTTCGATGACTAGTGCCAACGATGATTTTATTATGGTAGATTTGGTAATTGATGCTCTTAATCCAAACGTGATATCACGATAATTTATTATATTATGTTCTACAGTTGTAGTGTGAAATTTGCCTAATATTGAGAAACAATATTCCATCTAGTACTTGATAAAATTTATGCATATATATTTGTAGGAAAAATAGGAAAAATATTTTTATTCTCATAGCTTGGGCAAATTTTATACCGTATTTGTATACGAAACAAACTTGGAATATTGTTGCAGAAAACTCCTTTTGCCGTCACGAATACCAATAGCGATGTAGGAGCGTTTTATCGAGAGTGTCAAAGTGCTCCGCAATTGCAAGCCTTTACGGAAGAAAGGACTCTTGCGGAACAATTGGGAGATCTTACTAAACAATTGGAAACATTTGAGACAAATATGCAACGCTACGAGGACATTTTGTCATCCTTGTGTCAAACGGAAAATAATAATTAAGGCCGAACTCTGCTAATAACTGATTTAAACGAAAACACGATTTTGCATTGAACACGATTTTGAAAAATTATAAATACGTTGATAGAATGTATGTCGAAAATTTTAAGACGTGGAACAAATGATCTTTCCTTCAATACCCTTAGTAAAATTGTGTTCGCTCAAAATGTTCTGCTAATATATATATATATATATATATATATATATATTGCAAAGATTTTATGTAATTATAAAACAATTAACGGAGCAAACACATTAGTTGTGATAACTGATTACTTAATATAATTTATTGCTTGTATAAAGTGTAAATTGCACTTGAATATTCTAAGAGACAAGGCGATAAATATAAGTTAATTATAAAGTATTCTATCAATTTTTTATTCAGTCTATTAAATCCGATTTCACTCGTTTCAATGATTACAGACTCATAAAAATTCGTTTCCGATGTTTGAAATTATTGAAATTACACGTAATAAAAGAGAACTCAAAGAACAGAAAAATATTGAGAAAAAAGATTTGATCTATATAAATATATTATTATGAATTGATCTGTAACTTACACATACAATCATTATATCCGCATTCACATACTTTCCTAAAGTAATTCATCCTTATGAATAGCATCATCGACGAGAGGAATCAAGTGATTCATGATTGCTAATCTACAAGAATTGTTTATTTATTATCGTACATTTTTGTCAAGTCACAAATGTTATAAAAACTGTACAGTCTTACTACAATATATATCCATGACGATGTCTTTAGAAATATACAAAGATATTATCCAAAGAAAAAGACGAGATGCTTTTGGTATAATGAATTTGCACTGTAATGAATCATCGTTAATTAATTTGATTCCTCAGTGCTGTTAACTGCTCCGAATATTCGAGGTATAACCTTTGCCAACGAAGATGGCCACCGACTACAGCCAGTACATCGCCCAAAAGTTTGTGTTTTTTTATTCCCTATATGACATTCGACATGAAAAATATTAACGTTATACAATTGAATTAAATTTATCATTTAAAGATTTATATATATAGGCAATATTACCAAAATAACAGGGTCCCATGTACTTTTCGAAGCTGACGTGTGACTTGGGCCCAAAAGATCGTCCAAAATAAGCCTTAGACGTTTCTCCAAACCGTCTAAAAAGATATTGGACATAATTAACAAATTTCGGATTCATATTTTAAGAAATATATGAGAATGAAATGTGCACGACGCGTACCTTGCGTTAATAAGAATGACACCAGAGCCATGAGCCAATGAACGTACTCTTGGGCGCTTCCAAGAGCTTTAGATGCGAGTAACTGTTGTTCTAAATAAGAAACCACGCTTGGTGCGCTGTGTGGTAATCGCGGATTTGGTAAAGTATTCCCGGAGGTTCTAAGCAACCCTTCTTGGAGTGATGACAAAGGTCCCCTAGGTGCTCTACTGCCGGAAGTACTCAGTACGCTGAATGACGACCATCGCCACACAGGGTCTTGACTATCACCAATTAACAGCCATGTTCCTATATACAAAAAATATAATGATTATATATATATATATATATATATATATATATATATATATATATATAAAAGAAAAAATAACGAGTTTTTACTATACCCATATCTTTATGATATATGTATGCTCGTGCATTAGTAAATGCTACATGAGGCATTCCGTTATACAAAGTACATGACAATAGGGATGTTCCAGGTGCTGCTAAATGAGCAGCCGAAGTTGAAACGATCATTCTGCACGTCGTTCCTATTTCCCATACGCGAACCGCGCCACAGCTCGATATCACCATCACCTATTGAATTTTTTGTTCAACAACTATAACGGAACATTTAACATACATACAAGATTAAATCGATGAATAACGTACCGCGTTTCCAACTGCATGAACCTTCGCCAAAGGTGCCGGTGGTGCTAACGGTGGTGCTGGCCGACATCCTTTCGCAGGATGAAATGTGTGAAGACTTCCGTCTTCCAAACCCAAGGCTATCACAGCCGGTGATGCGGCTAATGCCACAGCGCTATATCCTAAATAGAGATCCCATGTCGGCTCAGAATCAGTGCCTTTAAATACTTGCAAATGAGCCAAGCCCTGACTATTAGTGACAGTCACGGCATAATGACCCGCTTGTTGGGACAATGAACTGGATGGCTTCAGTGGAGGCAGTAACATCTGACCTATATTCCTGTCAGATATGACTTTAGGCTTCTTACTCGGCGAAGAATGGTGAACCTTCGGTGTCGTTTGCTCCTTGCGTTTTAATGTAAGAGAGGATCCCGGAGCGTCGGCAGCAACTGGTTTTACGGACGAAGTAACATTGGGTGCAACAACGTCGTTACGTTTTTCTATCACAATCGAGCTCTTTGTTTGTACTTTACTCGTGAACGTTGGTGTGCCTAAACTACCACTGATATTTGTATCTCTGAAAATTGACAAAAATCGCGTTACGAGATTCAACGTCAAATTCAGACTAAAATAAACGGATAAATAAAAATGATATATTAACAACTTACGTTGTATCTGCTGGTGGTGGAATGAACATAGGAGTGATTCTTCTTTTACCATCCGAAGTTCTCGTTTCGATTTGTTTATTGATAGGTCCCTTAACCGGAGTGGTCGCAGGATTAGTGACAGGGGGAATGGTGGGAGCAGATGACACTTGAGAAGATTGATTCGATGCCGGTTGTTTCAAATTAAGAAGTTCGGGGGCTTCCATCACCATACAACCTCCTTGAACCAATGGCTTACCGTACAATCGTTCATGTAGGCTACTCTATAAACACGGAGAAAAAAATAATTACGTCTACAAGAGACATAAAAACAATAATAATAATAATACGCATATACATATAGTCTGCTTACTTGCTCAGCAGGATCGAGAGGTTGTCCCAATTCCTGTTGAGTAAATTCAATAAATACAGCTGTTCCGTCCCAAGAACATGCGGCGAGACGAAGACCACACGGTGACCAACTAGCATCTAACACGGAATGTGTGAACAACTCGTGAATTACGACCAAAGGTCTTTTTAAGGACGTTAACCATACGGATAGAGAACGATCTCGCGATCCTATCGCAACACAACAATACTGTTGTGGTTTAGAGGAACCTGGCTGCTTCTTCTGCAGAATATTGCCATTAAATCTCTATTAAAAAAATATAAAGAATTATATACACATGCTCGTATAGATACTCGATAAAGTCTCGATAATATTAAAGAGAGAGAAAGAAAGAAATATACGTAATGCTTACAACACAAGTTACCGCTTTCCTATGTCCAACAAAATCTTTGTCCTGTGTCCATCCGTCCCTTTCTATTATTTGAGCCGTAGGTCCTCCTCCGTTCATAGCATGGGCAGATACCAAATACTGACCATCTGGACTCCAAGAAAGTCTCAGCACGTGAGTTGTCCCGCCACATTCGTCGAAAGGCTCGGATATTAACGCTGCTTCCGTCCAATCCGTAGTACGCCATACTCTCAACGTTTTGTCGTCGGATTGAGATGCCAAGTATTTTCCCACAGGATCCCAAGTAATCCCTTTTACAAAACCTGTATGACCCTTTAACACAGCGACCACGGCAGGAAACTTGGAAGCATCCCATACTATTACACTGTTATCTACCGAGGCAGAAGCCAGCCATGGACTATGGGGTGCCCACGCAAGATCGAGTACGTCAGCTTCGTGTGAACGCAACGTCGCGATACATCTCCAAGTTTCCACGCTAGCTTTTCCACCAAAAATCGAACTCCCGCCTGATCCAGATAATCTCCAGATCATAATAAGCTTATCTACACCGCCCGACGCCAACAATCCACCATTGCTCCATCGTACGCAATTCACACATGCTGTATGAAAGTAAAAAAAATATATATATATATATATTATATGTCGATAGGTGTTAATAATATAAACAAAAGTAATCTTTACCAAGATGATTGTCTAATTGGCAAAGCATCTTTGGAACATTAGAATCTAATTCAGCAGTCTCGTCAACTACCGGTTCCATATTCCATATAACAACCCTTCCTGAATCGCCACCTAATATTCAAACATAATAATAAGTATTATTTGTATTTTATTGGCATTTCTAGTGTATTATTCCAACTTGATATATACATATTAAAAGATGAAATATACAACAGATAGATATACCTTGACCACCAGTGGCAAATCTCTTTCCATTGGGATGGATGTCGATAGAGAATATCGGATACCCTGGTGAAAAATATGATAAGACCTTCGTTAGATCCTTCGTTAAAAATTATAATGATTGGAGATATCGTGCAAAAGCAGTAAACACAAACCATCGTGAGTAACCCAATTAGGCTTGACCAACTTCATTTTTTTCGTCGTCTGAGACTACGTAACTGTCACAACTTGATAAGCAATCTTTAAATCTTGCTACATCTTAGAACTATATATATAATCCTCACTGATCCGCGTAAAGAACGTGTCCCCGGCACAATTTAAAAATTTGCACGAGACATAACCTTAGACTGCCGTACACAAAACATGTCGGTAGCATCGGTCGCATCGGTACTATCGGTCATCGGTAGCGAATAATCGAAGGCCGGTATCTGTCTTTTTCTATCATATTCTATCAAATAATCATCATGAACTGTGGGTTCACTGTGAGTAGTTGAGTTGAATCCAATTGATATATAGAAGTCTGGATAAATCGCTACATTAATTTATTTTAATAATGGAACTTGATGGAAGACGCAAAAGGAGCACGTAAGAAACGTTAAGCAGGGCACACACACTTTTCGTAAAACGCAACAGTAAGGTTTCGACCAATCGCGCGCGTTGCGCGTTGCTCGATTCTTACTTCTACGCTACGGTTACAGACGGCCGAATCGAGCAACGCGATTGGTCAAAACCTTACTGTTACGTTTTAGTGTGCCTGTGTGCCCTGCTTTAGTCATAATCGTAAGGCCGTAAGAAAATAGACCACGCACACTCGATTATTCTTCGAGCTCAAAGAGAATAATCGACTGTTACTACGTTTACGCGAGCGTTACTTCTGTAGTAACTTACGATAATTTACTCCGCAAACGGTTAAATTATCGTAAGTTAATAAATACATAAGTAACGCTCGCGTAAACGTAGTATGTGCGTGGTCTATTTTCTTACGGCCTTAATGCCCATTGCCCGGTTGGTCCGAGTTTCGGTTTAAGCCAATCAACTTGCAGCTCTTACAGAAAAGCAGCAGTTTCATTGGCTTAAACCAAAACTTGGACCAAGTTCTTGCATCGTGGACACTGCGATCGTGACGTAGGAGGCCCAAGCTGCTGAGTAGCAGTCGAACGTGATTGGCTCTTACTTTTAGAACCAACCAATCAACGCAGAGTGTTGATAAGACAAACTCAACAGTTGTGTCTGTTGAACGCGGCCAATGCTCCATCTGTATACACTTATCTATAGCGAATGGCGTCGAGTCGAGTGTGGCGACACACTACATCTGGTAACACAACAACTGGTTAAATAAAAGAGGTTAGGAGTGGTTTGAGAATTTTGAGATATCTCTCTTTCATTGCTACGGCATGCGCGATCGAAATATTAACATTTTCCAGGAGAAGAAAATCGCACTTGGAAATTATATAATTAACTATAGCTTTGATGAAAAGTTATTTTTATTGAAATGGAGGATTCCACAAATAACACGAAGCCTGTGGAGAATGGCACCGACACGTTAACATCCTCCGTTTCCTTTACCGAGTCACCCAAGAAATGCAATCTGTCTTTTTCAATTAATTTCGACTTTAATGACGTTAATAGCGAGAACTCGACCGATTCCGAAAATGCAGATCTACAGATCGATATATCCGAAGTGGATAATTATGAACCATCCAGTAAGCATAAGAGAGAAGCTGTTGAAGAAGCATCGATGCTCAATGAGATGGAAGAGGAGATTGAGAGACAACTCGATGCTAAAGCTGCCAAAACCACGTTAACTGCCACTAATGTTAAAAATATTTTGAAACGCGTAATCCCCTATGAACACTTAATGACAAGGGTACAAAAATGGCTTCAAGATACAGAAAACGACGTTAACATTGGCCCGAAACTCACGAGAGCTAAAGCCAAGTATGTCGTTGTCGTATTTAGAGATCGTTAATCTTGTTATTTGTACGTGTAATACGTATTTGCAATATATATAATTCTTGCCTTGTTTTTTTCTTTTCTCTTTTTTTTTTTTCGAATAGAAAATTAGCTGCTGCAAAAGTCGATATACCATGGCCCATCACTACAGCGCAAAAAACTTCCTCAGAGGTGCAAGCTTTGATTCAGGAGGAATTACCGGAAGATTCATCCGATGAAGAATATAATCCTGAACATGATAAACAGAGTGACGATGATAGAGAAGTGGAAAATACAGCGAGTGATATTGAGTCACAGTTATCAGTGTCGACAAATAATAAGGATATAGCTTTTTCCGAACAAATGTCATCTCATATACAATATGATTCTGAAGGAATTTTTAAAATACCTGCGTATGTGTGAAAAATCTATATTATATTATTTGTTTGTGAATGGACGTTGTATTATTTTTCATATATATTTTTTTAATATTTTTGCTCGCGTATATATATATATATATATATATATATATATATATATAAGATATCTCTTACCAATTTATTTTAATAATACGTGATAAATATTATTTTCAAGTATTCCACATGTTGCGACAGAAGAAGAAAGTATTGGTCAAAGAACGCGCTCTAAGCTATCTTTAAGCGAAACATCTTTGGAGGAAATAGAACAAGCATTTATACCACCTGATATAACTGCCGATATGACTGATGATTGGGATTGTGAACTTGATGAAGATTGGGATAACTTTTTGAAAGAATTCACGCAACCTTTGACGCAAGAACCAGCCATAGAAGATGATCCAGAAGCAGATCCGGAGTATAACATCTTGGAAGATGAAACAGATTTGTGTGTGTATTGTTATAGATTATAGAATGATAGACGTCGCCTTTATACCATATTTTACTTTCTTTCTCTTGACATATTCTGTATGTGAAAATTATATATTTAACTTCAACAAATATTACTAGTGGACAAGGAAGAGCTTAGGACAGATAGAGCGGTAGAAGTTCCTCGTAAGGAGCAATATGATTTAATTGCAGAATTACTTGAATTAACTCCTATGTTCTCGACACAAGACCAAGAAGTTGAAAGTTCGAGAAAGAAGAAAGTTCTAGGTAATACAACATCACCGATTGAAAGTGATGCTATGGTAAGTAAAATTATGTCGCGTTAGAATATAAACGCGAACGCAAACTTTAAGAAATGTCAAGAGAACGCTATAGTAATTCAAGTTCGTGCTTTTTATGCTTTCAGACGTGCTCTGCGGTACATCTTTTGCCAGTACTGGCAGAATATGAACTACCAAAATTGGTGAAACCTGAACAACGTCTTCTATTAGCCACACAATTTCAGCAACATGTACAATTAATGACGCAACATTTTGTTATGACTTACATGCATCCAAAATATCATTCGCTGGCAAAATTGTGTAAAGAAAACTTGAATAGTTTAAGGTACGATGGATATATATACATATATATACATATATCGTGTAATAAATCAGTCGAATCATGAATTCTGATGAGAAATTATTGATATTTATTAGAAATTTGAGTACTGGGCCAAATTCTGCATTTAATGCAAAGAATTTGGAAGCAGCTTTAAAATTGGTATCAACTTGGGAAAATAAGTTTAATGATACCAAGTTTTATTCAAACTTCAAAGAAAACGTAACAAATGAAAATGCTACAACTGAAATATATCGTGCCAATAAGTGGAGACATACCGAACAATTTCTTCCTGAATTAGAGAAATTATTTGTCGAAAGCAAGGCTCTTATGTATCCACAACTTCTACCGCGGATACCTTTTAGAAATGTTAAATACGCAAAATACACAAAATCCGCATATTTGAAATCGGAAGAAACGTAAGTATACTCTTATTTATGTATACATAAAATATTTTTATTTTATTCTATTTCAATATGACTTCCACAGTTTAATCGCACTGGGCATGGAACAGTTCTTACCATTTGTTATGTCTAGATCAAAAAAGTTTCATACAAAGAAAATGCAATTATTTGACGCAGCTCAACTTGTAAGTTATTATCTGCTACCATGCAGAGATGCGAAAGGAATATTTAATCATATTAAGAAACAACGCTCTTCCAAAGATGAAAATTCGATCAAGGTATTGAATATTTGCGTTGAATGTTATGAGATTTTATATCGCAAATATAAACAAGTGAAATTTATTGCAGCATTATTTTGAAAAAGGTTGCGCTCCTAGAATAATACATTATATAATGCTTGAAAGTAAACTGAAAGCTCCAAAAGATCAACCGATAGAACTTTTACCTCCAAACTGGCAAATGTATTTTGTAAGTATAACAATTATAATATTGTTTATATTATATTTAATTGCAGAAAGCTATACGTTATTTGACATGCAATACTTTTCTTATACATTACGTTGCATTACATGCATTACGCAACACAGCTGTAACAGCTTTATGTAAAGAAATGATTACACATTACGTTCTTATTTACTATTGCAGCAAAAAAAGCACAAAAATAATTTGACAAAAAGTAAATGTATATTTGATTCTTACAACAACTTGTCACTTGAAAAAAAAGGGATTGATATAAACGCAATAATTAAGTCTTATCCTAGTATCCCTAATAATCATCTTTTACGAAATCCAGTTGTAAATATGTTACCAAAAATATTACCTGCAACTTCAAATCCCAAAGCTTCTTCTAAAATTGATAATTCAAATAAACAAAATCCTAACGTCGATGATAGCGGCGATAAAAAAGTATTTGATAATAATGTACAAACGACGGAGGAGCATAAAAGGAAAACGGCAGTGTATAAAGCGCATGCAAATTTTTGCTCCTTAAAAGCGACGACTTCAGATGTAAAGCCAATGCAAACAGATTTATCTCTAGATAAAAATAATACAAAATTAAATACTATATTAACTAGAAGCTCAAAAATATCCAAGGAATCACCACAGATATCGTCAGAATTACCACAAATACGAAAGACCACCCCACGATTAGCAAAAACAAAAAGCGCCCAAAATATGAAATTGATGGCCCAAGCTTTAGGTTCAAAGACGTCATCTAATTGCGGTACTATAAAATCTAAAGAAAAAGATACCATAGATAAGAATATTGATGAACCGTGCTCCACGTCAAAAGTTGTGAGTTCTATTTTGCCTTGAAATGATATATTGAGTAATATCTATCTAAATGTGTGTGTGTTTTTGTTTCACATAGGACAATGAGGAAGAAATAGCCGAATTAATGTTGGCAAGTAGCACAATAATAAAAGATCCCGTAAGTAGGAAAAGGGCTAAACAAACTAGAGAATTAGAAATTATTAAAAGATTATTAAAATCTGAGAATCCATTGACCGAAGAAGAACGAGAATCAAGTAAGTTACATTAGTTAGTTAAGGTGATTGCGTAATAAAATGAAATTGATCCGTTATTTTTAAAATAATTTTTTTTTTATCTGTCCGTTTTTATAGAATTTGCAGCGTCGTATCTTCAGAAACTGCACTTGATATTAGAATCCAATAATCCAGAAACATTTAAAGCTGTGATAAAGTTATATTTGGATTATAGTGAAAAATTAGAAAGTATTAACCACCCTGTTATTGACGCGTCCATAACTGACGAGTCCAAAGAAATTTCAGCAAGTAAACAGATGTTACAAGATAGTGCAATTAAAAAAGATATACTAACAGTCCAACTATATCAAGAGGTCTGTAAAAAATTACAAGATTATCCAGAAATATGTACAGATTTTCTATTATTTTTAAAACCGCATCAAGCTGCAATGATTGGTAAATCTATAGAATATATCATGTTACAAAAAATGAATGATTTTGTCCACGTTGCACAAATATATTTTGCTAAGCAACCATCTCGGATAGCAAAGATGATGCAGGCAATTACACAACTTTCGTCTGATCCACATATGACTTTAGAAAACATTTACTCCGTTATGAGTTCTGTTTTTAAAGGTCACCCACTCGTTATGGATATGTTCTTGCAAGTTCTACCTACTGCAAAACCTCCTGAAAGGTAATAGTTTTATGTAAATAAAAAGTAAATATTGCAGATATTACATATTGTTAATTGTATAACAATGCTTTAGGCAAAATCTATAATGTATAAAACAAGAAAAAAGTCGTGTAATCGTGAGGCTTTATTTTGTGATTTGCAATATATATATATATATATATATATATATATATATATATATATATATATGAAGAAAATATCTAAGAAATGTATATGCATAATTAAGATTTATCTCACATACAAGATGCATCATACACAATTTCCTATATATAATCTATTTATATCATTTATAGATTAAGAAACCTCTCAATTGTTATAGAATTGTATTTGATATTTTTACCAGTTTACTTGCACCTCATATGTTTGAAAACATGACATGTCCGCTAGGACCTTATGATAAAAATACAACTTACACTGAAAACGCATCAGAGCTATACGAGAATATAGAATTACCGACAGCAACGTATCAGGAAGATCCATATGGTGGGGAGAATTGTAAATGTGACTGCCATAATACTGACGAAGCAAATCTGAAAAATAATTCTGATCATTGTGTTGCCTGTGGCACGCGGGTATGTATTATATGACAATATTTACGTACTCTGACTTTTGTATATCTGTCTTCCTTATTAGAGATGTTCGCTTCAATTCATTTGTATTCATTTACTCTTTCTTAAAACAGTTTCTCAATGGAAGAATTTATCTTCAAACACCTGAAGGATTACGACCTGCAAAAATTACATTTCCCGGAGAGGATCGGGAGAAATTAGAAAATATAGCGCGTATATCGTTAAAAATTGCTGATAAAGCCATTCCACCAATCTCATCTAAAAAACGACGGAAGTCATCGAAGAACGATCCTAGTCACGAGGATATTTGTCAGAAACAATGCGCTACGAAGCAATACTCGCCGTTAAAAGATAACGAAGATAACGAAAAGGCATTAGCAAAATCTAAAAGAAATGCTAAATTTACTACACTCAAAGCAGATCAAAGAAAAATTTTAAAAAGAATCGGCACTGTAGATCACGCAATCGCAGATAAAAGAATGCGTGTATCTCAATGTAAGAATAAACGAGAAAAAAAGACGGAAGAAAGCGACGCTTCGTTAGAACAAAACGAGCTTGATCTTATAAAGCTAGACAAAACGAGTGAATTTACGGAAACAGAAACTAATAGTCGTACGCACGTATCCATGCAAGATAAGTCTTTAAGTATCGAAGTAATTACAAAAATGCAGATTTCTTCAAATATAAGCAACAATACTGGTTGCAATTCAAGTAAGTCTTATTTAAATTATATTACTCTTAAAATTTATATAAATAATGGAAGAAATATAGTATAATTCAAGCAATATATTTCTTAAAATTTTAATAGGTAACAAAAATGCAGGGACAATGGTTGCAACACTAGCACTGGAAAATAATACGCAATCGAGATCTGATTTAATTAACAACAAACCATGGACACGTCAGGAAGATATGATTTTACTACAAAGTATCAAAAAGGAATATTCTGAAAATTCATTCCTATTGATCAGTGAAAAATTAGAAAATCGTACTATCGATCAAGTAATAGCTTTTTTACCTTTATAATTCGACAATTATATGAATTTTTTACACACACACGCACACGCGCACATCTATATAATAATAATTAAATTTTGTATTGTAGGTCAAAGAGAGATGCCAAACTCTGCTTTCTTTACTGCAGAAAATTATGTAAATACGTATATATAAGAGTTATAGATTTGTAATTTTATATTATAATAAAAAATATAACAGGAATTGATCAGCAGATCTTATGTGCGTTAATGTATATACATTTATACATAAAATTTGTTACTCGCACTGATATTTTCTGCATATGTAATGATTTAAGGTAGTCGTCTCGTCAGGGCATGTATTAGATAAAGTTTTCGATTTTGGATTTTATATCAAATTATATGATCAGCTTTGCAGTCGATTTTTTCTGTGGCTCCTTACCGACTATTTACTCTAGAAAATCGATCTCGAAAATCACAAATTTTGCATTACTTCATACAAACGGCCAGAAAAAGAAGGCTCTATCACGGTTTCAATCACATATTTTTCGCATTTTTCGATTAGATGAAGTGAGAAAAAACATTGCTTTTTGTACATTAGATTTCGAAGAATCCGATGCAACCATAAAATATATAGTTTACCGGAGATTTCGCTGCTAATTTTTAAGTTTATTTTAGTGAAAATGCGGTAATCGAGCAGACATTTTTTGGTCGAGGTAAGGTTGGGAAGACTTGGCAAGCCGCTGGCTAATCACTGTAGTTGCAGGTTATGAGGCTCGTCTTTCTTAGCCGAATTGGATAGTAATTGACACCCCTGTCATGCGTTTTGAAACCCTTTCTCAGTAATTGTCAAAATTCAATCGAAAAGGAGATGTAACCTCACTTGTAACCTTTCTCGACGACTCGCATGATCAGCTGATCAAAACGGAGTCAAATGAGAAAAATCACATAATTTGGAAAAAGTAACATACTTTGTCACGTATGAAATTTTACACCATAATTCATAAAATTATTTTTCCCTTAGCAAAAATTGCCTGAAATATATTTCTGAACGTGAAAACCTACAAACAGTCACATGACTAGCACGTAGCGAGACGCCTACCTTAATAAAGATCATGTATATTTGTCCGCTAAAAAGAGAGAGAGGGAGCGCGCGCGTGAGTACAGAGAGTGCAAAAAATCCGATCCGAGTGTAAAGAGTGCAAATAAAGCTTCTTTTTCTTTCGTTTACAATCGTGATTAGATTGATTGATTAGTCATTCGTAAAGAGTTCTTTTTTCTAGCACTGGACTGCAGAAACGTAAATGTCTATTCGCCTAATATATATGATTACGGCATGCGAAAGAGAGAGAGAGAAAGATTGTGTATTAAGTAATTTTAATCTTAGTTAACCTAAAATTGCAGTGCTGTTTTATGCATTACATGGAATGCAACTATATTTACAAATTTCACGCAACAAGATGAATATTTGAGAAAAGGAAGGAAAGATAATTAAAAGTGAAATTATGTCGTACGATTCGACGTCAGTCCGAAAAATCACAAAGTCTAGTGTGGTATGTAATTTGCTATAGCAACTGTATCAATATTATAAATTACATAGTCGAGTGCTACAATTAATTTTTTTTTTTTTTTTAAGGATAAAACTATAAAACTCTTAATGAAACATAACGTGGAAAGAAAAAGACGAAGAAGTGTGGAACAAGTCACAAACGATCATAAAGTTGCCCATTATTGTAAGAGGTTCAACGGAGATGAAAAAAGTAGGACGTCGGTTGTAGGATTTTCAAAGAGTTTGGCATTGTTAGAGATGCAATCTTATATCGCCCGTCAAGACTGGAAGCATGCATTAAATTTATTTCCTAGGCTTCTCGACGGTCCTGTCGAATTGGAGCCTCTAATATGGAGATATGCATTTATAATTTTATTGCATACGAACGATCCGTCACATCTCCATCGATTCTTCGAACAATGCATTGGTAGTCGGAGTTCAAATAATAGCGCTTTGTTGGAAAAGTTATTGTTATTACCTCTGAAAGATGATAATTGATTTCAAAGTAGTCTCTTACGTCACGTTGGCATATTCGTGTTAAGTCAATATACAGTATTTGTTAGATACAAATCTTTGTACAATGATTGTATTACATCTGATTATACTACATGCCAAACTGCACGTTCCTCGTACGTTTTTTGTACATTCTTTAATAGTGCACGAGTTATTTTTTATACATAAACATTTTGAATAGAAAAGCAATTCATGAACGTAGTCTACTCCAAGTATTATACAGTCAAATATTTTTATGATAATCTTACACACTTTTCATTCATTCTTATCAATTATTTCTATCTGTAACTCGTCGGATGTAACCAGGATTCTACAAGAAAGACGTGTGATATTTATATAATAACTCTTGAGATACATTATTTACAATTTTATCTTTTGATTATTCGTTTGAACAGTCAATACTAGCATCGATACTTTAGAGAGAATCTTTAGACAAAATTTTAATTTCCACGATTTTCAAAAAGACATTACTGAAAATAATATATAATTCGACATAGAGAAGAAAATGCCATTTACGGTCCGAGCCGGACCTTGGTAGTTCAATAATATAATTGTGTATTTCTCCAGATACACATATTTCCAACCTAGTAAACTGTGCGCCGATTGTTTGTCGGCTTTAAAATACATCTTCCGTTGGAACCTAGCTAAATCGGTAATCGATTTAACTTTAATGCTAATAAGCATTCTATTTAAATTGGAAAGAATTTTATTAATAAGCTACCAAGATCCGGCTCGGACCGTAAATGGCATTTTCTTCTATATTGATTTGTATATTTCTGATATTACCAGTATGATTGTTAGTACTTTTGTACATATGAATGCACTAGCTAAACCAAACCGAGCCACAATCACTTAGAAAAATGTTGAAAATGATAGGTAATAACTTCTTAATATTCTAGTAAAATGTCTTATTAAATGAAATATCGATCACTAAAATTAATCTCGATTAGAAAACGTGCATCGCTATATTATTCGCTTTTTCGCAATCTATTAAATTATTAAAAAATTTAATTACATTCTCCCTATAATAGCTATATTTTTTTAACAAGTAATTTTGAATAATTGGAATAATTTCCCGTCTATTGAATTAACAGTACTTGTCGATTTGATTTGATCAACGCTACGAAATTATACGCTTAATACTATTATTGTTCCAGAATGAGATAACAGTAATGGAACATAAGGCAATAAAATCCATATGCCAAACATTAACAAACTTATTACCATCGTTGCTTCGATATGTCAATATACGATATTTTTTTATCTTCGTGATATAACGATCTGACAACACCCGAATGTTGATGATGATAATTAAACTTATAATATAGATGACAGGTTGGTACTGCAGCAACTGCAGTAATAAATAGATGAATGAAAGAAAGCACGGTAAGATGAACGTTGGTCAGTCAAGGGGTAAATGAACCCGTGAATCGCTAGCCGCTAATTTAACGAGTGTCTTCTTCACCCTAAGAATGGGCAGCCTGGCCGCTGGTTTCCCATGCCAGCACTCGCGCATTAGCTTTCCCATTCCAGCCAACGTCTGCGAAAGTATTCAACTCAATTATTCACGCTAATGTAATAAGCGATAAACAATTCGAATTTAATCTACGTGCCTAAAAACGTGTCTTCGCTCTGATAAAAGTAATACCAAGATAAAAATAATTTACCGGGTCAGAATGCCATCTATTGGGAAGCGGTGGTCTTCGCTGGTCAAACGAGACCAATTTACGCATTTCTTCCATGGAGGGTTCCTGATTACCGCTCGGCAACCATTCGCTGTACGGCAACGCGTATTCTAAGGCTACACCATTACTTATACATCTGCGACAGACTTCCCACAGTATCAATCCTAGACTGTAGATATCAGCTTGTCTAAAGCTCTCTAAACATTCGACGTTTACTCTGGAAATGCGTAATAAGCGTCATTGAGATTTAGCCACGTTGTACGAATTTAAAGGAAGCACAAAGTTTACTAACGTTTGTTCAAGAATTTCAGGACTCGTATAGCGTTTCGTTCCTTGCCGTAAGTCGACTCTGTCCGCTATAAGACGATCTTGCGTAGCCGCTAACGCGAAATCGGCAATTACGCAACCACCATTGGTTTTGACCAAGATATTCTTCGATTTGAGATTACGATGGGCCATAGCTGGCTTTCCTTTAGTACCATGAATCTCCGTATGCAGATAAAGTAAACCGTTGGCGATACTCAGACAAATATTGAGCGTTTGATGAGGCGTCAATGGATGTGGCGACCGATTGAGATGATCGAAGAGCGAGCCGAGAGGATGATACTGCATCACCAACCAGAGTTGGGTACAACTGGCTCTGCTGGTCATATCGCTACCGATATATCCTAGAATATTGTCGTGTCTGGACGGTAACAGTTGAGAGTAAACCTCGGTCTCTCGAGCCCACGCGGCTTCGTCTCGCGAGAAATAAATTTTTACAGCTACATTTTCGCCGTGCCAAACTCCTCTCCACACTTCTCCGCCAAATCCTCCACCGCTACCATTACCGAGACACTCTACTAAAGCTACTTGCTTAGCTAAAGTTCTTTGTACTAACAAGGGTAATCCAGAACCAGAACCACTGGTCAAACTTCGGCCATCCAAGTACTCCTACAAACGACAGTTGGCACTGCGCGATTAACGCACTTGTATTGCTTCGTACGTAATAAATATAAGGACAGAGTAATACGTACTTTAAGCGTACTGTCACCAGCAGCCGTTGCTCTAAGCTCGTGTGGATGATTGGTGGCGGATGACGCGGGCGAAGAAAACGAGAAATGCAACATGGAAGGCTCAATTTCGGAATCTAAAATAAGTTTATTTCGACGTGGGGCCATCGGTCGTTTCCTTCGTATTCGATGCGCCAATAGACCGAGTACGATTCCTCCAACAACGAGCAATCCGACCAGTGGTCCAAGAATCGCAAATGTTAATTTTATTGCGTAATATTCCTTGTCGGCATCTAAAAGCAATATTCAAGAGTGTAAAAATCACTTTTAACAAACTATATCGTATTTTAATGCCATTTAGTTTTACACAACTTTACATGAATCTTGCGCACGCACACATTTTTCCTTTTCAAAGTTAATTATTGAATATTTTATTAATTATCTCACTGGTTGAGTAATCTTCCAACTTGGGATATGGTCCAACGTTACAAAAGTCTGCTTGACAACATTCCACGGAGAATTGAGCACCACCCGACAGCCCTCTAATATTTCTTCTTTTATGTTGATCTAGATTTTGGGCATTTTCTTTATTACACATCAATAATTTATGCTCCTCTGATTTATAGCAGCCACGGCTAACGTACTCCGTACCGTCGGCTTCTCTCACCCTGGATTTCCAACACTGAAAGTAAAAAAAATCATGGTTTGAACAAAAAGGAATATAAATATGAGGAAACTAGGCAGAATAATATAAAAGCATTTTTACAATAATTGCATCGGTGCAGACATCAGATGGCGAACAATCGGAATCTTCACATATGTGGCATTTAAAATGTTTTTGGCCGATCGTATTGAAACTGAGACTACGATCGGAAGGTTCAGGTGGATCCGATTTCTCATTTTCAAAAGAAATATCTTGGTCTTGCAAGGCAATATCTCGTCCACCTGGAAAATTAATTAAATTGCATAAAAACAGTACGAGTAGAATCCAAAATACGTCTGATGAAACTACGCGTTTAGCACAGTGCAACTACACCACAAAAATAATTGTACGATGGAAATCGTTGGAAAATATCGCAAAAGAATTGTGAGTTTGAGGATACACCGTATATCGTATAAAGTTTGATTTTATATGTACTTTTATATGTACCTATATATCGTAAAGAGATGAGGACTTTTAACCATTATAACCAGAGACAAGCTAAACTCGGTAAAGAGTTAACAAAGATAGAAATACAGACATTTACATATCTATGTAGAGCTATACACGTTACACGTTACGTGTCGAATATCGCTCGTAAATTGGCGACAGTTTATCTTCATACCTGAACATAATCTGAATGTCAACAAGAGTACGAAATGCGTGATAAATATAGCATCCGCCATTTCTATGCGCGTCAAAACACTCGACTGACTGGACTGACTGGACTACTCGATTGAAAGCGAAATTACATTAAAATAAAGATCTCGCGACTCGCGACCTCCTTGCCGCATTCGTCATCCTCGTAGTCCTCTCTCTCTCTCTTTCTCGATAAAATATTCCCAAGCGTGGAAACGCATGAATTTGTCGTTCATTCGAGAGTAACGAGAGCGTTCGCTTTATTTACGTTCGACACATAATTTTCGGAGCATCGATGTACTCGAGACTCGAGAGCTGAGAGCTGTATCATCGCATGGCAGAGACAGAGCCTCTTCCAGTCTTCTCTTCTCGCGTGCTTCTCCGATGTTCTCTGAGAGAAAAGAGTGAATCTAGCTAGCGTTCCATTTTATATCGTCTAATGTCTAATCTGTAAATCTGTTCGTTGTCCCTTATGCTTAATCTCTCAGTTCTCACATATATATCGAACACAAGTGTTAAAATGTCCGACACACGATTTTCAGTCATGACGCACGAATATTTAAGACGCGACACACGATTGACACGAGGGCGACGAGTGGCGACGACTGACGAGAACGATCCAGTCTATCCGGATTGGTGATTGAAGATTGCAAGAAGTAAGGATTGGACCAATCGAGATAAAGCGAACTGATGTTACAGTTGTCCGATTGGTCGAATTTCAGGAGAACAATCGACTGTGATTGGTCAATTCTTGCGACTCACGACTTGCGACTTGCGACTTAAATTGCGACTCGCATTGTGGACCCAGCATTTGCGTTCCAATAGACAAAAAATTTTAAAATTCCAATAGACAGCAAATTACAGTGCACGTATACAATGCAAGATAAATAAATAAAAAGACGTGACTTTGCCATTATTCTCGATCCACTCTACGCGTAGGAAATAAACAGATTCGCGATTCCCGGTTAAAGAGACGAGCGATTTTAATCGTGCCCTCTCTCTACACTCTCTACAGTCAGTACAGTCCGTACAGTCTCTACTCCGAAACTCCGAACTCCGATCCGATTGAGATCGAGGATCGGGTGAATCGGAATCGGAAGCGCTATTAGTAACCTTGGATAAAACGTCGGAATTCGGAATTGTCCGCGGAAAGCATCTGATTCGGGACAGCGCGGGACAGCGCAGGCAGGACGCACAGGACAGCACCGACAGCGGTGTACTTAATTTGACTTGGTTACTTAATTGACGAGGCGATCGCGTATGATCGTATGTCTCTTGGTGCACGTCTTGGAATATTAACGGAGCCCAGCTTTGTGGAGCTAATAATATTAGCGCGTGACACAGTTATGAAGCCGTTGCACTCGTAATCAGTCACGCTTGTTATGCGCTCGTCGAGATATATCATCGTGTTAATCGGGTGTCGTCCGAGTTTGATAACCGTAACCTTGAATATATTCACGATCGCGAATCGGCATCGGCATCGGCATCGACGGTAAGGACGGAGAGTCTCAGTCTCGACTCTCGAGGAGACAGGAGAGACTCGAGAGCGAGAGCGGTCAGCGCGGCTCGAGCTCGGCGCGAGAGGAAGCTGGTGCTAACCTAAGATGCGAACATCCGTGAACCTTGACGCGCTTATATTACTGGCAATTCATTTGTTGTCCTGCTCCCTCGGCACGGTAGCGGCTAGCGGCGGAGCTCTCGATTCTACCCCGACCTTCCAAACCGGTGCCTCGAGCACTTCACATTCCAAAATAGCGGCCTTCTCCGCCACCCTTACCAATGGATTGGCCCAAGCGGTGGCTCACGAATCTAGTAAGTCGCCTCAGACCCTCTACTCTACTACTCTCGCTAAGAGATGTTTATCTCACTCGCCACGGTACACCTGTATGAGCATCTTGTACAGTCTACACGTATCCTGGTTGACTTGTTTCAGATGCTGATACCTGTAACGACGACCTAGCTTGCATCACTATGGCTTCTCACGATCGGTTAGGTTTAGAGGCTATAAAATCTCTCCACAGTCAATTGGACGACGACGCTAATGGAAATGTCGATTTATCTGAATCGGATGACGTAAGGCGACTTGTCGCGCTTTAGGAAATATCTCTCGTCGTATACAAAACGTTACAAAGATATACTTTTAACTTTGACAGTTTTTGAGAGAAGAACTACAGTACGAAGCTGGTTATGAACGGAGGCAGAGGGCTTTCCATCACAATGACGACATGCATATTAGCGTACGAGAACTCTGGGAAGCCTGGTTGCGATCAGAGGTACGACCACCAGATATTTTTATCGTTCAATTTTTATGCCGTTGTAGATAGCGACGTAGATAATCTTGCACTATATATATATACGCACATACCATAATGATTGTATCTTCGTGCGATAGGTTCATAATTGGACTATAGAACAAACGTCAGAATGGTTAACTTCCAACGTTGAGCTTCCTCAATATGTTCCTACTTTTATACAACACCGTGTAACTGGTGCTACGCTTCCTCGGTAAGTTTTTTCAGAATTAATGACGGACAACGATCGTCACACTTCCATATTCATCTCGCGATATATGTATATCGTCGCAAATGATATTTGAAAACAAAAGTTCTTTAAACAAAAACATTTCATTTATTTTAGATTAGCTGTGAACAATATGCAGTATCTTAGCAATGTTCTGGGTATCAAAGATCCTATCCACAAACAAAAAATTGCTCTAAAGGCAATGGATGTTGTTCTTTTTGGACCCCCCAAAGGTAAGATTTAATATTGTGCTCTAGAGTCGCGCGGATCTATATATCTTTATATCTATATCTATATTTCATCTAAAACTATACGCAATACGTAACAGATGCTGGACACAATGTCAAAGATTTGGTATTGGTTACGTTATTATTTGGAGCACTTATTGGTTGCTGGTATGCATATCAACAAAAGAAAAATTCACAAAAGCATCTTCATAGAATGATGAAGGACATGGAAAGTTTGCACAAAGCAGAACTCGCACTGGAAACGTTGCAGGTAACTTCTTTTAAAGATATATCGAAACGTGACCCTAACGAAATTAAAAATGGATATCTTTAACTAGAAAACTTTATTAAGATTCCCGTACGTATAATCAATTGCAGAAAGAACTGGAAAGAGCAAGAATGGAACAGGAAAGTGTGGCAACTGAAAAGCAGAATTTGGAAAAACGTTTGCAAGATGAGAGCTTGGGATTACATACTTCGTATTCGGATCTTCAGGTGTCACAATTGAAAGCGGAAATCGAAGTTAATGCCGTTCTACCTTTATTTTATACACGTCATGCAACGTAATGTATTTTTATCACGTTATCACGTAATCTTGCAGATGTTGAAATTAGAATTGCAACGTGCTGAGGGTGAACTTGAAGACAGATGCTGGTCACCACCAGCTGGATTGCAGCACTGGCTACAATTGACTCATGAAATTGAGAACAAAGCGTACACGACGAAAAAAATATCAGCTGAAAAACAACTTCAACAAGCACGAGAAGCGGTAAAAGAACTAACCTTTTTTTTTTGTCCGAATCATTTGATGCAGTTAATTCAATATTTGTACTGGCGTATCTCAAGGAAATGAACGTACCCACCTACCTAGCGCTAACGAAAAAACCTTCTCTATTATATCGTAGTGCGAAAAATTGCGAAAGAAACGTTCCAGCCTGGTAGGTGCCTTTGTTTCGACTCATGGAAAGTCTATCGACGAAGTTGATAAGAGCATTGTTGAAGCAAGAACTGCCTTGAACGAAGTAACGAACGAGTTGAAAGAAAGAGTGCATCGTTGGAAGCAGATTGAATTACTCTGCGGTTTCAACATAATTAACAATAATGGTTTAAATTACTTAGAGACAGTTTTATACAGAGGAACACCTAATGGTAGAGGTCTCGGGCTCAGAGGTATATAATTTTCTACGTTAAAATAATGTAATATTATTTATTATCGGTGCTTGTGCTAAAAAGATTGTACGTGCAAAAGAAGAAGGATAATGCTCGTAAGATTTTTCTGATTTTACGGTTTTGTAAAATTCTAAATGTATGCAATTATTACAGGACGACTCAGTAGCCAAGATGATTTAGATGACGAGGCAAGTTCAGTGTACGCACCATCGTCGGTCAGTGCAGTCACTGCAGGTAAGCTGGATACGGATTCCAATGAGTACTTAGATTGATGTACCAATGCTCATTTTATTATTACATCATCATCGTGGCCTGTTTATATGTCGCGTATACATATACATCGGCCACATGATATCGAACCCTTTTTGATAGTTTACTAACGAGTAGAATTCTGTGTTTAATAATAGAGAAAATATTTTTTGTAGCATTGATAACTTTATACCAATAACACAGACATATAACATTATAAAATTTCCGTAATTTGTTAACATTGGAATATCGTGTGCCTTAGGCATGTACGTGGTAACCACTGTATAATAACGTGTCTGACATGTGCATATGAGAAATGCAGAATGCAATCCAATTTTGCATATGTTAGAATGCATATGTCTGATAGAAGTGAGAGATTATACAAGAAGTAATAATTAAATAAATGATGCCATTATCGTGCCAATATATGCTAATGTATCGATATTTTGAATATGTGATATGTGATATGGAAAGTAAAAATTAATTTTACGAATACTCATGAATCGGTTAAAATAGTCAATTAAAAAAGGTGATACGTCAAAACAATGCTATAAC